>NC_134404.1:95674298-95987736 GCF_038048845.1 Mixophyes fleayi | reverse complement strand
TTGCTTACAAATTTTCCCAACATGAGATGTTCTGGATATATCAACTTAACACACATTTTCCGAAATGGTTTGAATGAGGGATATGAAATTACCCATTTTCCAAGTCAAATGTGTATATTTTTTGATCATTCACAACAGAAGGTCCAACTGGAATACGTACACCATAAAAATTACTTTAATAATCCACAGCGCTATATAAATCCACATACATATAAATCCAAACATACTGGTAGGTTAATTGGCTGCTAACAAAATTGAGCCTAGTCTGTGTGTGTGTGTTAGGGAATTTAGACTGTAAGCCCCAATGGGACAGGGACTGATGTGAGTGAGTTCTCTGTACAGCGCTGCGGAATTAGTGGCGCTATATAAATAAATGGTAATGATGATGAGATCTGTTCCTGCTGCATTTCCATTGGTCCTTGCTTTTCCTTATGAAGGAGACCTTAAGGACTACAGATAAGCCTTGAAAATATATGTCAATTGTGAGTGTGAACTTTGTATTGTTATTAAAATTCTCTTGTACTCAATATACTATACTATATGGTCTATTTCTCTGTTTTGGAGTGCAACAGCATGGAGCAGGAGTGATTTGAACGACTGGATACAATACAGATAATCATCTCTGGTACACATATACAATATTGGGTGATATATATATATTCACATCCTACACTATACAGCACTACGATATCTCTGTTTTTTTCTCTTATTCCCTATCGGTATTCTTCACCGTGGTTTGAGAACATGACCTGTCGTATTTACTGGGATTTGCATACAGATGAGCCTGTTGCATTAATCTATCTGGTACACAGAATAATCTACCACTTATTTGGGCTATATTGTTCCTCAAATGATACAGGATGACACTAGGCGACCCTAGCCCTGGTTAGACATAAACCTCCTGCCTGTTCCGGTGACTAACTCAGCATCAGTCACGCTGCGCAATAGTTTTAAATGCAATCAACCCCTCCTTTTAGTCTAATGACCTCTTTAGATAGTGTCTTCCACCTCTATATGTACACCATAGGAGTATCACTCTGTAGGAATTTAACCCTATCTGCCACATTATCCTGCAGATTGTCAGTCAAACCCTTAAATTCCCTTACAATTCCTCTTGAAACATGCCAGCCTACCCCTCTTTTAGCCACATATATGTATATTTATAAAATGTTTACTGATTTAAACATATCTTAAATGTAACACCCCATTTAGCTGCATAAATATTTTTAAAAAACAAACATTTTATTGTTGGAGCAACACAATAAAACAATATATTGAACACAAAATATTGTGTAATAGTAGCCAATGAGTCCAGTCATTGGCACAAAAAATGAAAGAGCAGTCATAACCAATGAACAATACGTTGTAATATGCATGAAAGGCTGGGGAGAATCAGCCATTGAAAAAAGTCAGCAGAAAAAATCCTAGACAGGTTAGAAGTTCGGCATATGAGGTATAACCATAAGTGCAAAGGTGGACACTGAACTGAGAATAGATGACAAAATGGATAGATAAGGAGGCTGCATAGTCCATATTAGGAGAACCTATTACCTCAATCTGGGGCTTCCAATGGTATCGAGGGGATTCTCTAAAAGCAATTGACTTTCATACCATGTAGTTTGGCGAATGAAGCATTGTGTAGAGTTTGACAAACTATTAATAAAGCAATTCCAAATTAGGAAGAGCTTTCCTGTATGAGAGTCTTTAAATTATGAAAGGGTAGGAGGCTGATCAAAGATTCACTGATATAATATACATTTTCTAGCCACTGCAGAGATTATGAGCAATAGTTTCCTACTTCCTTTAGACATTTTTAAAGAAGAGTCAGTCACTACAACAGCACCCTCATGGGTGAGTGGTCTATAATTCAGGAGATGACTGTAGGCATAGTGCTAGACTTGCCTCCAAAAGTGCTTAATTCAAGGACGCTCCCATATACAATGCACAAAGGTAGACCCGGATGAGCCACATTTCAAACATACATCAGTTTCAGACAGACCCACGGTATGTCAGTGTTGAGGCGAATAATATGCTTGGGGAAAATTATTGAGGAACATCTCTCTATATAAACTAGCTGGGATTGTGGTGCATGAATAGGATAAAGTTTGAGAAGACATTCAATAGGAAGATCCGTAAAATGGCGAGATAAACCGGAGGAAACTATCATGTGGTCAAATGGTGTACAAAGGCGTAAGGCCCCTGGGTAGATAATGGCTGAAACAATACAGAGTCAAGGTGGCTAGACCAGTCACGTGGGGATAATTGAGTAGATATTGTAGTAGCATAATGTTTAGCCTGATGGGAGACAACTCGATGTGTCCCTGGTAACTCATATTTCTCCAGGAATTGGGCTATCATCATGGGCTCATGTGCACTGGGGTTCATTCGAGAATGAATATTACGAATACCTAAATTGCTCCATGCTAAAAAAGGATAGAAAGCTTTACCACTGTGAAAACGAGATTCCTCAAAAATTGTAAAAACAAGGATTGAGAGGAATGAAGGTAAAAAATAATAATTCTGAACTGCTTTCCATGTTGTCCATATAGACATCACTAGGGGATTATCTAAGATGTTCTGAGAGAGTTCAGGTTTGTGCGTGTATGAAAAAGAGACAAGGTCAGAGTTAGAAAAAAGTAATCTAAGAGAACAATAGTATAACATAAACATTTTTTAATGTGTGTATACACATGAGTATACATTTTATTAAATACTATAGGCCTCATTTAGAGTTTACATAACTTTGATAATTGCATAAAAGTCCGTTGCACTGAACACATGCACAAAATGCGTCTATTTACAGTTACCTGTATCTTGTACTTGCAGCCCCCTGTGCTTGGAAAGGCGTATCGGAGGTGATCATGTGCAAGTACAGTAAAGTAAGGGCATGCACTCACAATTTAAGTACATCCCTTACAGATGCATCCTAATTACAGTTGCAAGTAGCTTGAGATAGGCATTTTAGGAGGCGTTTCTTTTGCACATCCCTAATCCTTGTGCAAGTCTTTGTATTGATATTAGTGACTAGTGTATATTTGCTTTGGATGCATCTACGAACTCTATTTAGGATACACATATTATAAGATGTTTGCAATTCAAAATATATTTTCTAAAAACTGGGATATTCTTCCAACTCAAAATTCGTTCCTATATATAGAGTTTAGTATTGTATAAGGCAGGGTCATTTATCTCCCCAAAAAAATTCTGATCGTTTTCAAGATTAAAATGACTTAAAATTGATAGCTTTTACTTGTGAGCAGTTAATCATAATCTTATTAGCACTTGTTTTATACAACTCACTTGACTGATTACTGATTTCTCCTTGATCACACATCATGCAGTCAAAGCAACAAGAATGCTTCCCTTTCTGTACAGCTTTCCTGCTTCCACAAGGGCAGCTTGAACTGCACACGGAGATTGGTATCTGTAAATGACAAGGGTTATTACTCAATGGGATATCACTGTATACCAACTAACAAATTAGCATTCAGCTATATCGTGATACTGAAAACCTTTTATATTAGGTACTTGTTTCTAATGATACAAGGCTTAATGCACCACATATGAAGCACACCAATTTTAATATTTAATATACTCTACTAGATAACAAACTTTTCTAGGGTATGGGGGTCCATTGATTTGACCCACAAAAATACAAGTCAAATCTACCCACAATATGAAATACAGCTACTGAAAACATATTTTATCTTAATAAAATCGTTATGTAGTCCACTGTTTCTTATTATTTACAGCTTTAGCTAAGGCAGGCCAGTTAATCACAACTTATCTCTCATATTGCAGCAACAGAGTGTTTTTGAAGTCACAACTGTTGATTTCAGGAAAAGTTCTATGTCAAGTAGTAAGTGTTACAGCAGTAGTTCACAAACTTTCTCAGTTCGAGGCACCCTTAGGGTCTCCATAATTTTTCCAAGGCACCACTAAAACAAAAAAATTACCGTGTAGTCACGTTTTTTAAGTAATTGGGTCAAAATAACATAAGAAATATTACCATCACACTGTGCCCCTTCACAATATTGCATTGTCCCCCTTCACAGTATCACAATGTGCCCATTGTCTATTTCACCCTGTGCCCCTTGTCTTACCTTTTACTTGCACTTCTTTCTTCTGTCTTCTGTTTTCTTCTGTCTTCTTCTGTGTCCTTCTATCTTCATGCTCCTCACTGCCTCGCTCTTCACTGAAAATGTAGGGTGTGACGACATTCAGTGAGAATGGAGCAGGGAGGAGGGGAGAGGGGAGGAGAGCACCAGAAATGTAAGTCTTTATTTTATTTATTTGGCTGGCCAGCGGACAAACGGGGGGTTGAATTCAGAGGGGAGTGTTTGTTGCCCCCCCTCCCCCCCGCTTTGCTTACCCCGCTCACTGCTGGCCCTGGCCGCAGAACTCCTGTTTGATTGTTGTGGCGCCTCAGGAAGAACATGTTTAAAGAATGATTTTTTTTTCCTTAAATAATTTTTATTGATAACGTCAAGTACGAAAAAGAATTACAAAAATTCAGAGGAGTTATAGTAAATAACATTAAATATATAAATGTGGGGCACACAACACTACCCGAAATCAGCTGTGTACTGGTCTTGTACAGTTGTGATGTTAGGTTTTAACATTTTAAACATGGGGGAAGGGGTTGTGGGACAGAAAGAAGAGAGGGGTACAGTACAGGGTTGTGCAGGGGAGGCTGGTGAAGGTAGGTGAGGGGTGTGGTGAAGGAAATTGGAGGGATGGTCTAATATGATGACCCTGTCACAGGTTCAGTACTAGTTAGAATTTGATCATCATTTATTTATATAGCGCCAGCAGATTCCGTAGCGCTTTGCAATTGGATCAAGGGCTGATTATGATATGAAGCCCAGGGGGCCCAAACTTTATAGAAAGACACGGAGGAGCCCCTCAGAATGCTTGTAATATGTTCCATTTGGTAGGTGTGCGAGACCCGACCGCAGACCATTTGAACCGTTGGGGGCATGGGATTCTTCCAGGAAGAAGCTATTTGGACGGTCGCTACACTTACTATATATCTGAAAAGTTTATGGGCATGAGAGGAGAGGTCTGAGATAGGTAGGGGCAGGAGCACATGTTTGGGGTCGGAGGGCAAAGGGATACCTAGGCTTGATGAAGCTAAAGAAAGGACAGCGGTCCAGTATGGACGTGGTTTGGGACAGTCCCACCATATATGTATAAAGGTTCCAATGTGATCGCAATTTCTCCAACAAGCATTGCTTGTCTTGTAGCGTGTAATTTGGAGGGGACATAGTACCATCTATGAAGTAATTTAATGGCATTTTCTTTTATGTACACATTTATGGAACAGCCTGCTGTCCATTCGTAAATATCTGACCAATCTTCATGATCTAGTAACTCCCCCAGGTCTGTTTCTCACTGTGTCTGGAACCGGTCCTTTACATCTGTAGTGAGAGGAGCAATGCATTATACAGTACTGAGATAAGACGTTTTGAAGAATATCCAGAAAGGCACAAGTTCTCAAACACAGTGGGTATCCTAGCTGATAGCTGGGTTTTGACCGATTGATGTAAATGTCTGATCTGTAAATATTGGAGGAACTGTCCCATTGTAAACCCACAGTACCTTGCCACGTCAGAGAACTGTGGGAATGTAGTTGTCCTGGTGATGTGATTTAAGAGAAGTACTTTGCCTCCTCTTGCCCACTTGTTATACATAGGACAGGAAAAGCCTGGTGTGAAGGCAGGGTTAGACCAGAGAAGTATCAATATTGAGGGAACGGGAGAGAGAGAGGCCTGATTGTGAGGGAAACGGACACTACTGGTTGAGAGTGAGTTGGGGCTGGTCGTTGTGCAGTAGGGAGCCAGAGAGTTGAGCACATCGGAAATCCCTTCAAAAGGTCTGATTCTATATCAACTTAGACCCTGGTGCCATTGCACACATTGAGCTAATCAAGCCGCATAGTAATAGTTGCGTAGATTGGGAATGCCGAGACCACCTGCCATGGGGAGCGCTGGAGGATACAAGCAGAGATCCTAGGTCTCTTATTTGACCAGACAAAACACATTAAAGAGGTCTGCAGCATTTTAAGGATTGAGGAAGGAACCCTAATGGGGAGAGTATGGAAGAGATACAGCAATCTAGGGAGTAAGTTAATTTTCACTGATGTGATCCGTCCCACCCAAGATATCATGAGTTTGTTCCAGGACATCAGATCTTTTTTAATACATTTTATGAGCGGCGGATAGTTAGCCTGAAAGAGGTGTTCTAACTTTCTAGTGACTGTTATGCCCAGATATCTAATGTGGTCGGAGTTCCAGTGGAAAGGAAAATTCAGTTCCAAGAGTTGTTTCAATTTGGGAGGGATGTAAAAATTTAGGATGTCTGTTTTAGCTGTGTTGATTTTAAAATTGGGCTGGTAATGGTGAAGAGGATATCACCCGCATAGAGTGCAATCTTGTGTTTGCTAGTGGGCAACTGTATGCCGGTGATATCAGGGTTTAGGCGTATTTTTGTTGCTAGGGGCTCTATGATTAATGCAAATTGGAGGATAGACAGTGGGAAGCACTTTCGGGTCCCGGTTCGGATAGGAAAGGAGGGTGAGGAGCAACCGTTCACCTGGATTGAAGCAGTGGGGTTATAATACAGGGCCGAGACACCAGTGAGGAAACGTTCTTGGAAGCCGTAGGGAGAGAGGGTTTTCATCACGAAGGGCCACCAACGCAGTCAAATACCTTCTCTGCATCCAGGGTTAGATGGCAGGAGGGTTGTTCACGTTCGGTTATGTGATGGATAAGGTCTATGGTTTGCCCAGTATTGCCCCTAGCCTAGCGCCCTAGGACAAACCCGACCTGATCGGGATGTACCAGATTCGGGAGTACGGAGTTTACCCTGTTTGCAAGGATTTTAGTGTATATCTTCAGATCCATGTTTAGTGGCAAAATGGGGAGATAGCTACTACAAAGGGATGGGTCTTTGCCTTCTTTCGGTATAACCGTGATCTGGGCTCAAGTTGTGGCTGGGTCAAAGGTAGTCCCTTCAAGAATTGTATTAAACCAAAGGGTAAGCTTAGGGCTAAGGACACCCACAAATGTTTTATAATATTTGGCTGGAAAGCCGTCTGGGCCCGGAGCAGAGGCGACCTTAATGCTGTAGAGGGCTGTAGTGGTTTCCTCTTCTGTTATATCAAAGTTGAGGAACTCAATAGCCGAGTCAGAGAGCTGTGGAAGGTGGCAGGAAAGCAAGTAAGCCTCTATCCTCTTGTCCAAGTCTGGAAGAGATGGGTTTGAGGCATTAAAGTTATAAAGTGAGGAGTAATAAGTTTGGAATTCTTCAAGTATCCAGTTTGGGTTGGATGTTAGTTGTCCTTGAGAATTTTAAATAGAGGAAATTGAATTACATGTGCGCCTCTTCTTCAGTCCCTGGGCCAGGAGGGAATCTGCCTTATCGTTCTTTTCGTAGAAAAGTTGTTGGGTTCATTTAAAGTTAGACTTTTTTTGGATAAGATCGTATTGCGTTGGAACTTCACTGTCGTCAGTTCCTGCAGGTGTGTCGAATCTAGTGATCGTTAATGTTGGGCGAGGAGTGAGGAGTCGAGCTTCTAAGGAGGCTATCTGTTCCCGTTTCTTTCTGTGTCGAGTGGCTGCTATACTTATAAGTCGTCCTCTGATAGTGGCTTTGTGTGCCCCAGACGTGGATGGGGTTACGTCAGGTGTCTCGTTTAAAGAAAAGAAATCTGTGAGTGCCTCTGTCAATTCATGGCATGTCACAGGGCTGATTAGAAGAGTGTCCTCTAGTCTCCATGTTGAACTTCGCTTTATCTAGTTGGAGGGATAACCCCATATGATCTGTCCAGGTAAACGATTGAACCTCGGCTCCGCGAAGTTTAGTGGCAAATCAGGGGTCTATTAGGAAGTATTCTATTTGGGTGTATATCCTGTGGGGATGTGAGTAGGAGGTATATCTCCTATTGGTGCCTATTGGTGCCTTTAACCACCCGCCAGGCGTCTAAAAGAGAATATTCTTTAAGTAGTGCAGCAAATCGTTTGGTCAGTCGGGTATGGTGTGCTTGAGATGGTAAGAGGGTAGTGGTTATTGGGGATCTGTCCAGGATGGGATCTATAATCATATTAAAATTGTCCTCATGGGCAAATTGCTTTCGGCATGTTTGTTAACAATGCTGAGTAGCTTTTGGAGAAAGGAAATCTTGCCAGTGTTGGGAGCATAGCAACAAACTAGTGTAATAAGAACTGGTGTAACATAGAGTGCCCACTGAGATGAGGAAACTGCCGTCCGGGTCTGCGGTCAAGCGGCGCACCACCAGTGGTACTGATGGTTGGACAAGGATGGCCACTCCCCGATGTTTAGAGGTGGCTGAGGCAAAAAAGTTTGAGAAAAAGTTTGCTCTGGAATGTCACATGTGGTGGAGTGAAATATGTTTACCCTTTGACAGTTGGTAATTGGAGAGACATTGTGTGGAGGAAAACCTGGTTTGCGCTACTGAAAGGATCTGTAGCTCAAAAAGGTCGTTAGAAGACCACAAGATTTCATAATCTTCAGGGGTCGCGTGAGGGGGGGGTCAATCAGGAGGAAAGTTAAGTGGTAGGGAGTCAGGGCTATTTCAAGCTGCCGACAACCTACTAGGTAGGGAGGGAAAGGCCAAACATGGCGTTTCCAGACTGTGGCTACTCGACTTCGGAAGGGAATGTCAACAAATGTAAATTGAAATTGTGGATACAATATTAACATATATTGGACTACTATCAGCAGAACATGTATTAAACAGCAGTATAACTTTTGTTTGAAGATACAGTTTAAATTTGGTATGCAAATAACTTGAAATAATTATAAAAGGTAGACATCACCAATGTAGAAATGTCTTTATAGCATGATCACTAAACAGGCAATGTCTCTGAATGGTGGCTGAGAATGAGAGTAGTAGATGAGGTGACATGTCTTCCCTGGCATCAGTGCAGGTTACGGCTGATCACTTTGCGATGAGTTTGATAAGGTGCAGCCATCATGCCTGTAAAACAGAAAAGGAATAGAAAGAGACAATGGGGTGTGGGAGAGATAGTAGTAGGAACCAATAGGAAGAAAGTCTTTTAGGTTCAAGTCTATATCCAGTGTCACCTAGAAGCACTCTTCTCCATATAGGTGTGAAGGGGTCTTCTGGACAGTCTCCCAGCATTGTTGCAGTAGAGTAGGGAGAAGTAGAAGAAAACAGCCTCATCCGGGGGGGTGATCTAGGCGGTGTTCAAGAGGACACTTGGAATGAAATACGTCCTTGTACTGCATAGGCTGTCTCCCATTTGGCTGGTGTAGCGCCTTTGAGGTTCACGGTGTCGCTGATGGGACCGGTGAAGTTGTGGAGCTATGAGATAGTCCCAATTTTTCAAGTATTAAAGCACCTTCTGCCACAGTTTTGGCAAAAAGGGATCTGGTTTCTGTGAAAACTTGGAGCTTGAAAGGAAAACACCATCGGTAGCGGTATCCATGCTGGTGTAAAATCTTTGTGGTGTCCTTTAATTCCTGTCGCTTTTGGATGGCGAGAGGGGCCAGGTTCGCAACAGTTGTATGTCACTGCCGATATATGGAAAGGAGTCGTGAATCTTCGTGGTTTGCTAGACTTTCTCCTTTATATGGTAATGATGCATATGGAGAATGACTTCTCCAGGTTGTTGACCTGGGGCAGATTTAGGTCAGAGGGATCTGTGCACTCTATTCAGGAGAATATCTGTATCTGTAGCATTCGTTAGAATAGTTTTAAAGAAGCCAAGCAGATAGCCAGGTAAGGCTGAAGCATCTACAGTCTTTGGGATGTTTTTGAGGCGAATGTTGTTCCTTCTTGCTCTATTTTCAATATCTCGCATTTCTCTGTCAGGGATGCTACATCCGAAAGTAGCGAGGAGAGCTCTTGTGTGGTGATCTGCAGATCTCATCTGTTTTGGTCTCTAGAGCATTGATGGGGTCAGTTAGTTTATCAATATCTTTGCGAAAATCCGAAATTGCCTTGCGCAGTTCCATGTGAAACGTCGTCTTGATATCTTAAACCAGAGAGCTGATTAAGTGTCTCATGGCAGAAGGAATTTCGTCCTGTCCCATCGTGCCCAAGCTTGGCGAGCGATCTATCTGTTGCTTAGTCATTGATGCTATTTGTGATTTAGGGTGTTTTTGTTTCTGTCAAAGAAGTTTGAGGCATCCACTGAGGAGGTCTGTTTTGTTCTGGACGTCATAACCAACCAGTTGCATCTGTATAGTAAGTAAGGTTGCAAAAGATAATAAGTTGATGCCCCTATGTAGGTGTGCTAGTACACTTTAGCTGGGGGAGGGATCAAGAGCAAATGATTGTGAGTACTTGTTCAGCAGTGCCGTTACCCAGTCATGGGTAGTAGGTTTTGGGTGCTCTGAGGGAAGCTATATTAGTAGTGTCGAGGGACCGGAACAAGAAATGGTCTGTGATTGTCAAGTATGCTGCCAGAATAAACACAGGTCTAATGTTTGTTTGCTGGTGACAAAAGCAGCTGTAGTTAGTGACCACCAGGTGATGATAGTGTTTTTATAAGAGAAATGACTGAACCTGTTTGCAGCAGGGTTTAACTCCTTAATGTCTGGGGTCTCTTTGTGACGACTGTTCAATTTAGCAAGTCCCCTGAGCTACTTATTGGTACTCTACTACTAGTTATGCTCTTTGGATAGTTTATGAGTTCTTTTAGAGCAGGCTATGTGCCATGCTAGAGCCTATCAGTGGGGATGTCGGCACTGAAGAAACGAGGCCGGTGGTATCTCTGACACCGGTCTCCACGCGAGTGAGTAGATGAAATAGGTGCTGTGACTCAGGCGGGTTATGGAGCCGGGAGCGCTCCACTGACCTGTCTGCTCAGACGAAGCTCCTGCGAGGGAGCCGGCACTGCGGTGTGGACTGTCGGGCCGCGAGCTGAGGGTTTTCTTTGCTCTCTGACATCGACGGCTTCAGTATGTAGGTAGATGGGCTTCCGTTCTGGGTGTGCATCATCGTTTCCTGGGTTCTGTGCTCTATGGTGGGTTTGATCTTGCAGAACTCTGTGTGTAGTGAGGCCTCGCTCAGATGAATACCGGTGGGTCACTTGGGAGGATTTCCTCGCTGGTAGCAGTGTGTCCCTGCGGTAGGGTGTTGGCTAGGCCCCAATGCAGCGATGACCATTTGGTTCTAGGCTAGTGTCTTTAGGGAGAGTATATCTCAGTTTATCCAAGTAATGCCTGGTATGGAAGCAGGAGCTGATGTAAAGCACATCTGCTAGATATGGCTGCTAGGCCATACCCCAATGATTTTAATGAGGCAATCATAGTTTACATTTTTTTTTGAAAGAGATAACTATTAAATAAACTCCAACTGGACATATAGTGCTTTATTCATTAAGAAAAGTAAGGCAAAAAATTACTATGTTTTCTCCGGACAAAACCATGTTACAATACAAGGGGTGCAAATTAGTTTATTTTTTTCTACATAACTTAATTACTGTCTGTGTTTTCATGTAGCAAACAAATACTTGACAGCTTTATTTGTGCACTGAAATTTAAAGTTGATCTAGGACATGCCCTACCTCAACTATAAATCTGCCATTACATTTTAAATGTTCACCCCCCTCCAATGCTACATGGTTTTGCCAAGATGCAAGCTTACTCATCTTTTTTGCTTTCCTTTCCTTAATGAATCAGGCCAATACTGTCTAACTCCAGATTAACTAATACTAATATCTACTTAGCAATGATAGCACACTAAACTAAATATACTTTCCTGCCTATAATTGTTCATTACTTACAGGTAATGATCCAACTTAGTAACAGATAGATCTCCTCTTCAGCAACCACAGACTGTGGCAGATTGAATTGTGTTTATCCAAGTGCTCACTCAACAGATGATGCTGTGGAAATGGGCTGAAAATAAGCTAAACACCCCCAGCATTTGATCAAAACCTGTAGCTAACAAACAAGTACAATGCGACTTTTAGAAATTAAAAATTGATCCACAAAATATTCACCTCATTCCACATTTGGCTGCAACATTTTGCATGTTTTGCCAACAAAATCTGATCTTAAATATTCCGAGTTTCACCCCAATCACACTACACAGCAGAATGAACTGTCCATCGTTTTTCACTGTGATTTTGTTCATCTGCATTTAGTAGGATATGCTTTAATCTAGATGGTACTATTTTATTAAAATATACTAAATAAATTAGCCTTTACATTATGAATACAATCAGCCATAGTATCATTTTAGTGTTTCAGTTCTGTTGCTTTTAATATTTATGTGATTAATTATTTTTTTATCTATTTGTGTTTACTTTATTTATATTGCCCTTTATGTCCCTATGTATGCCTTATTTCCGTGGATATTTGTGAATCAAGTGACTGCAACTGAGAGCCTATTACTTCTGTCAAGCAGTACCATTTCAGCAAATCAACTCTCACATGAGTGTGTCTTGTTGTACGGCAAGAAACACATACAAAACATGGTGTTATATATTTAAGCACACTTATATTTATTTACCTCTTTCCGTTCTGCCTGCCACACAATAGTATTTTCTTTCAGCGTTAGACTTTCATCTCCACTGAATTCTCCCACACCAGCAAAGAAAAGAGATCCATTGTCTTCCTTTTGCCAGTTAACTAAGTCATAGGTCGGGTAAGGGTCTCCATTCTTGTCAAAGCTTATCTTGTCCCCAGCATCAGTGGTAAAATTTAGGTGTTTCAGAAAGCTAAGAAGCTGAGTGTTAGAAAAAAATGTTGATTTTACAATGGTTACAATTTCAGTCCACTATGGCACTATATGCAGTGATAATGTGTATATGATGGTTCTGCTTATGGGATGTGGATGTGCTATTTTGAAATGACTGAATACTGAACTATAAACAATGGGGTTATTTACAAAGCTGCATATTTCTGTAGGCAAATTTACCAATTTTATAGGAATGCATTTAAATATTATGTCTTAGCAGATGCTGTGTGCGCTATTTAGCTCAGTGTGTAGTATTTTTCTTTTCTTTTATTTATGCACAAAAGGTACGCAGCTGTGTCCATGACACTTACAGTAGTATACAATAAAGAGACAACAATGATTCATAACACATTTACATATTACGGGAAAAACAAAATAATATAATATAATATAAAGACTAGATATCCGATTTAACAAATAACATACAGATAACTTGGTAATGCAGATAAAGTTATTTGCGGAACTATAAGTGAGAGGGATGATAATGTCTAACATGAAGTAGGCCTGGGCTCAAGAGAACCAGTCTAGGGAAGCAGCCCTAGAGATACTGAGGGTGATGAAATAGTAGATAGAGAACACAATGAAAGATGGCCCTGCTCATAAGAGCACACATCCTAAAGGGAAGGGGAAGACCCAAATAAGGTCATACTGAGTGGGGCAGTGGAGGTACTAGTGGAGCTAAAGAAATTAGGAGAAAGGGCCTTGGAGAGGAGCGGCTAATATGATAGGGTGTGTGAAATCGTTCCACAGATGGAAAACTGGATGAGATAGGGCGGCAGGAGAGAAAAATAAGGTGGGCATAAGCATTTAGGATAGACTTAAGAGGTTAAGGAGGGAGCTAGGTAGGGCTGACAGAAGAAGATACCAGTAATCAAGGTGAGAAATTACAAGGGAGTGAATAAGAGTTTTGGTGGCTTCCAAAGTGACAAAGGGCCAAATCTTGGATATTTTCTGAAGGTGGAAGTGGCAGGATTTGGAGTGGGACTGAATGTGAGGTTTGGAGGAGAGTGAGGTTTTGAGGGTGACCCATAGGCAGCAGACTTGAGGGACAGAGAAAAAGGTAGTGTTATCAACAAAAAAGAGAGAGAGGGGACAATGTGAGGGTGCCCTGGAGGGGCAGATAATGAATGGTCAGGGGAGAAAAGATAGATTTGGGTTTCATCAGGATAAACTGAAGGCCAAAAGAGCTGAGGCGATCACCAAGGGAGCACATGTAGAGGGAGAAGAGCAGGGAGCCAAGAACAGATCCTTGAGAACTCTGACAGATAAGGGAAGATGAAGGAGGTGGATTCTGGTATAGAGACTAAAAAGAAGCAGTTGAGGTAATCTTCAACATATATGGTACATGTTCAGTACACAATAACAATAACATTTTGCTGAGAGAATGGACATTTTCTCAGTACACATTATTTCATGTGTGAAAGAATTGAATATCTGGAGGCTTTTATAAAGTAAGTTACACATAAACCAGGTACGCACCAGAAGAGTATTCAGGCCAGAATAGAATCACCATGAAAAATACAGAGCACTCAACCCCTTCTGGGGATTACACTGGTATAAAAAGATTGAATAAATTAAAAAAAAAAAACAAACTTCAACATATATAGTACATGTTCAGTACACAATAACAATAACATTTTGCTGAGAGAATGGACCTTTTCTTACACATTTCTTTCTTCTTGGGAATTACACAAGTTTAAATTATTGTATGTTGAGACCTATTCTTTTTTTTGCACATAAGATCAAATTTCTAATTAAGGAAAATGCCTTTGACAACTACCTTATTTCTTACTCCTCCTATTTTAATATACTTCCTCTATAAATGTGTTTACAGAAGCCAAAGTTGTAAATGTTTAGGCCATTTTTAATAGTTCACAAAAACTCTGCATACCAGCAAATTACAGGAAAGCCTCCAAACATGTACATTCTTAACCCTGGCACTCAATATTATTATTATTATTCACTACTTGTCACTACTTGTTTATAAATATGGAATGAGAGTACTATCTAATTATGGCCAAAATACGTTTATATAGATCTTTAAAGATCTATTAAAATTGAAATTAAAATGGATTATTGGTAAAAGTTAGAGTAAGCTAAAGTATACAGTAACCATGTGACGCACGTGTCGTCCAGGTGTTTTTTTATATACACAAAATGAGTGCTAATTTATGACTTACCGTCCATGGATTTAATATGTTGTTCAAAGTATTGAATCCCAGTAGAGCTACCATATTGTGCAAAGCATTTGCAACTGCATAAATGGCCTTATACACATTGTATGAAATACGAAGGTTCTTCACATCCAAATATAGGGCAGCAGTGGCATTTAAATCCTCAAGACCTGTGCATGGCACTTTACCTGTATATAATGAAGTTTCAAGGGAACAGTTAAAAGTTTCTTCCCACAGATTTACAATGAGAGGGTTGTTTATCTTCTGGGATATATGAGTATTAGCAAGAAAATGTTTTAGCCCAGTAATATTGCCTCTGCGTATGGCAAATCCTATTGTCCCACCAAAATTTGTATATGTTTGCTCATTATAGACAAGGCTTGAGGTAGACCAGGCCTCACTAGCAATCCACTGAATTCCAGTTATGTTTTGGTAAATGACTTCTTGAAAAATTATTCCTACAGTAAGTTCGGATGCAATGATCAGCACAACTTTGACTTTATATGCCAAGATATTTCTGACGCTCTGCCTGATCTTCCCAGGAGTAACAACGACTGGAATAATTTCTGTAAATGCTACACAGCTGCCCAGTTTTGTGGCTTCATCTTTAAATAAGCTACCTGCATTTTGCCCATAGTCATTATCTTCAATTATTAAACCACTCCATGTCCAATTGAAATGGTTCACCAACTGTGCCAGGGCTTTGGACTGGAATAAATCACTAGGTATGGTTCGAAGAAATGTTGGATATTCATGTTTGTCACTCAAGCAAGCACATGTAGAAAAGTAACTGATCTGAGGAGAAAAAACATGTTCAAAATTAGAAGAGGAGAAACCATTTTATGTATGTGGGTCAGCTTTGAATTCTGAGATAAAACAAACATCCATGGATTTTTTTCATTTTTACACTTACCACTAAAGACCTCAAAATATGTTTTATGTTTTTTTCCTAGGTATTTTAAAAAGAAAGTAAAAAAAAACAACCTACATATCCTTTTTTAATCAAGCACTGTAGACAAAAAATAAGCAGCAAAAGTGATTAGTAAAATACATTGGTACATTATATTACATAATATAATATTAAATACATTGAGCCAGGAAGCCTATGTTTTTTCATTTTTTCACAAAGATATTAGAGTATCATTTTATTTTACATTAAATTACATATTTCAATTACATACAAAATGTTTTAGCTATTTTTAGTGTCTGTCCAAATAGCACTTCTAATTGCAACAAGAAGTTGGAATTATTGATGTATGGCAGTTGCTATATAATACATTTAATAAATACATCATTGGCTCCCCATATTCTCCAGAATCCACATCACATTACTTCCCCCCACCTACAATGCCCTCAGCAACACCCCCTCCAATATCGCAAACCTCAACTTAATATACCCCCCTCAAGCCTTTCTTAGCTCTCCTGTCTGACCGTCACCTCAGAGACAGTGTGCCCAGGACCTGCCTATCATAAGAGTCAGTACTTTATTGACTTATGGGACAATCCAGGAGGCCTGGCGGCTTACGAACTGTGTTAAGTATGCTTTATAGCTTTATTAAAAAGGAAAAAAAGGTGTCTATCCAGGACACCTCTCCTCCTCCATCTTCTCTCTTACGGTGTCTGTTCTTCAATAAAGTTTTGGGCCTGTGACTTCCCCTCCCTCCCTTCCCCCAACACACTGCTTCAAATTTGTTGATTGTCTTGCCCTATTTAAGCACATTCCACTTATGTGTCTGTCTATCAATAAAGCTTCAGGCTTGTGACTACATCCCCTTCACCTTCCTCCCGCTCACATCCATTGCTTTTTGGAATAGTTGTCTTGTTGAAGCATTATATGTATAGTGCACTACTCGATGTATATCTTGTGCCATACGTCTTGTACTGTGCTATAAAGTATGACTGATTTATGTTTCACTGTGTGTTGTGTCTCAGCTGTGTTGAGTTGCAGTAAACTTGAATGTCTGTTTTTTGTATCTTTAAGCAAAATTATGTCTACATTGTTCATTGAAAAATCTGACAGCCACCTTGCTCCCACCTTCAATTCTTCTCTTGTACCCATACCCATACCCACATATGGAATTCCCTACCATGTATGATCAGACTCTCCACCAACCTTCAAGTCTTTAAATGGTCACTTCTTACAGTCAACTCTAATACTGACACCGACAAACCCTCACAACTGTCCCAATCTCCATCCTGAATCAGACTTGCTCCTCTCAGCTTTGCCCTTTCCCATTCGATTGCATGGTCTCAAGAGCAATACCTTCTCTACCCTTTTGATTTCACATCTGCATTTATTTTGTTTGCCTTGTAAGTCCCTGTTTTAAGTATGCAGTGTTTTCCACACTGTCAGGGCACCATGGAGCATAATTCCACAACAGCTGGATAGGCCCTTGTTGACTAACTTTACAGTGTACCACATTGACTAACCCAGTCTAGCAGGGCATGCTGAGTCTTATTGTTCCCCAACAGCTAGAAAGCCATGAGATAGTGTGTATTGCATAGTATGTACATATAGCATAACAATGGCACAAGGGGAATTATATTTAAGAGTAAAGGTTAGCTATTTTTAATATATCTAGTCATCTATTTAGAAATCCATTTAATTAGTTATTTCCCTATTCAGTAGCTTTTTGATTTGAATTTATATAACAAATGCCTATTTCAATGGAATATAATGAAATTACATGTAGGGAAAGCATTAAAACAATATAATAACCAGTGAAAATAGATGGATTCAGCATACCAGTGGAATGTTGAAAAGTGCCACTACTCTTGACACAGCAATGGATTGGGTAGACCAAGACCCTCCGATTATTACTGGCACCAAAGGAAACTGGACACATGTATAATGCCTATCTCCAGCACCAGTGGTCAGAGACACAGCTGCCCGAGTAGCCTGGAAGTGTGTATAACAAGTATCATAGATTCTGTAACCCAAGCTCATGTTAGGTAGCAACTTATCACTTCTGTTTATTTCTTCAATGGCAAATATCATTGTTTGCACATATTGGAAGTCTCTTACATTAAATCTGAAGAAAGAAAATTTGAAACATTATTATTTGGTTCTTGTAGATCTTACAGATATACCTACTTTATGAAATGATCAGATCACTATTAGACAATACTCTTGATCCACCCAGGTAATTCTCACAATCCAAACAGACACACCTGCAATCTGCCAAGATAATGCCACCAAAATCCTTTTTTTCTGTAATACATTGAGACTGTCCAGTGAAATTGTAACTAGTAGGGGGAGTTCATTTGTAATATTTAGCATTTGGGTATGCATTATGTTGTAAGCCAGCATTTTATTTTAGATGGTAGAGGACCTTTGTCTTAGGCCAGCAGCCAAGGGTTAAAGGTTACATAGACAGCAGGATTTGCCATATTTTATGTACAGTTCATATTTTGTTATTGCTGTGTGTATGTGTGTTTGTCTTTTTACTGCCTTACTATTTATGATTAGTGTACCTGAAGGAGGGTTTGGATAATGTCACAGTTAAGTATCATCTCTTCTCACGCAGTGCTACCAAACCTCTCTTTGGGGTTGTAGCTCTTGACAAGATCTACAAGGGGTTGCCATGGAAAACCCTGTCCAACGTGCAGTAAATGACTCACATACACCATATATGGAGGGAAAAGCCAGTTGTCTTGTTTATTAAATGGCTTGACAACTATAAGGCCAGTAAATCAATGGTTAATGAGAAAAGAAAGCAGAACTTCCATTTAGATGAGGTACAGCTACGTGCCCCTAGATTGTAAGCTTGTGAGCAGGGCCTTCTTACCTTTCTGCCTGTCTTACCCAGTATTGTTTCACAGTGTTACCAATTAAAAATAGCTATGGATTTTGATGGCACTATATAAATATTGATGATGATTAAGTGAATATAACAGTGAAATATAAATATACAAAATTATAACAGTATAAATATAGTACACAAGAGTAGCATTGACATAAACACAATTGTATGATATTCTTTAATGATAGACAAATGAAGGATAATTTATCACTTTACAATGACAATGATAACAAAGCTTCAGCGTGCACAGAATGTAATCTTGTGATTTGCATCAATAAAGACTTCACTCCTATAAACACTTGAACTTGGGGTGGGCTTAATGTTGGAAACATGCACATCTGGACTTAGTCATACACCCTAAACTGGCTGACAGCAGTTAATTGCATGTAAGGAAGACAACATGAAACGGAAAATCACTGTGACTGAGAGAATTAAAAAAATTGGTATGAACCGGCTTTCTGAGTAAAAAAAATAGATAATTGTACTACAAGACAATAAGTTAAAATAAATCCCTTTATCATAACAATAACAAACATAATGTTTCCCTAGAGAAGAGTGGGATATTAGGAGGAGTAGTCCCAACAACAATAGTGACTATGAATGAATGAAAAAAATGAAGGGACTACTACCAACAATGGCAACAGACACAAATATGTATAGAAAATGAAGGAAGGAGAAGTCCCAGCAGTATTAAGCAGTTCAAGGCCAGATCTCTAGCTCAGATGGGCCGCTCAACTGTTGCTCAACAAAATTTATGGTGCATGGACACTGATCTGTTCTTGAGAACTGGTAGGCACTTGAAGTAGGGATAAAAGGCCTTGATGGGTCCCAAATAGCTCTCATCCCTAGGACACAAAATAGAAGTAGTTGCAAATACAGGCACCTAGAACAAATCAGGACATAATGCATACAACTGAACAGGATCTGGACTCCTTCTGCACACCTAGACCAGATCTGGCTGTCACCTCTGTGATTCTTGCAGCTCTCTCTGTTAGACTGTCAGCTCTCTGTGTAGGATTGGCAGTTTTCTTTGTTAAGTTGTCAGCTCTTTCTATTGGATTGGCAGTCCTCTGCATTGTCTTCAGCTTCTCTACAATGTCGTAGCCCCCAATGGCTGTGCCTCTCTCTGCAACTTTCAAAAGTACTCACTCTGTCAGTGGTTTTTGTTGCTCACTGGCAGGTTTCCTGAACTCAGTCGTGCTGCTATGTCCTCCACATTGACTCCTTTCAGAGCAGTCCTGGTAAAGGCTTCACCTTCTTCCTCTCTGGCCACACTCCTGCATTCCTCACTCTCTGGCATCAAACTTCTCACAAGTGGCATTCTCTTACATCACTTTCTACTTTTCTGCACCTCAGGCATGCTGGGAAGTGTATTTTCCAGTGCCTGTGTAAGCATTGGACTGGCCCTAGTGAAAGTCTCCCCTCCCCTGTCTATACACTCCAGGGTACCATCCTCCCTAGAAGCACTAAGTTGGGGTCTCACAGCAAGCCCTGATTCTGGATTATGGAACTACTCCAGTAATAATTCTCTGCACAGCATTTTGCAAGCTTGCTGGTCCAGTTGGATATGGTCAAAAGATGAAAAATGTGACTCCAAATCCAGCCTATTGCTACTTCATACTGCTCATTTTAGCATCATTTATGTCTTAAATTAATCAGGAGAATGAACGGGCGTCTAGGTTCTCTTTACTACACATGTCACTATGCTGTTTGATTTGTATATTGTTATTACATTGGTGGAAATGTGCATTTACCAATTTAAAATATGCCTTTTCCACAAAACAAAATCTTGTTTTTACATGTGGTTGCTTAACTAAGTGAATGAATGCACCTATTCCAGACTTGGCAAGGAAGACCCCAATCTGCTGTATTCCTCCCATCAGAAGATAAAAAATGTCACATGGGCAAATCCATTTTGGCTTGGGAAATTTATCAACAGTTTTTTATTTAACCTTACTTTCCAAATCTTAATTTAGTTTTTGTTAGTTGGACATATAGAATGACATTGTTGTACCTCTCAAAAAGAACTTCTATCATACACTCAGGTCCACACATTACTAAAACACTAATACATACCCTTTAAAGCAAGTTTCTGGTAATAGATATGTTAAATGGAAGAAATCCAATCCCCAAATACTCTTTATTATGCATTACTTGTTCCTCTAATAGGGAATTCTATCGGAATCAATACTACAATAATGATTTATCCAATACAAGCACAAGTATATAAAATTGTACCTTCTTTGGAAACCTACAGACAGTCCTAACTCTCAAGGACGTGAAATTAGATATGAGAGTGTGATACTCACCCAGTGCATTGTAGTCTTTCTGGGTCATTTCTAAAGGATAAATCTGCCTGTGATTCTACATAATTTACAGAAAATATTCCTCCTATATTCACATTTCCCTTCTTAATTATACCTGTCAGGTCAAAATACCCATCCACTGTGCACATTGGATGAATTTCCTTTTCAGCAAGCGTCCTTATTAGGAAAAGAAACCTCAGTCCTAACAGTGCCTGCTTGAAATTCATTCTGACAAGAGGTGCCCATCATGCTTCCAGCAGATCAGAAGGGAAAGGTCTTTTTATGCAGAATCCTTACTTTTTATAGACAGAAGTTTACACCTGTGAAATCTTTCCATCCCTTTTGAGAACAACTAATGAGCTAAGCACATTCCCTGGGCATTTCTAGAATTAACTAAGAAGTAAAGCCTAACATTGGATGTGTGCTAAGTGTTCTGTAAATTGCATCTTACATATAATAGAAGGAGACTTGTTTTTTGAACAGAATAAAATTGCTCAATATGCAGAAATATAATGATACAGTTACTTTTGTTTACCTAAAAATATTTCTACAATAGACTTGAAATAGACTTAATACAATGTACAAAAACACCTAAAGCTTGCAATGCTATATTATTGGAAGTAGGTGCTTTTGGCATACAATGTTGTTAATAAATTACATTTTGGTAACATCATGCACCTATTTTTGCACTATTGTGCTTATATATATGGATTATGCATGGTTTTGAATGTGAAGATAATGGCAACTGAAGAGTTGCTAAATTTTGACTTTGATATAGGATGAGTTTTATGGATTGTGTGCTTTTTGTTGAATGCAGGCTACGGACAGGGAAGTGTCCCACTATGTGCCCACATGCAAAAACAACATTTCATGTTGAGGAATGAGATATTTAAAGAAACTTCAAGGTGCGGAGAATCACATTTTGGAAGGTGGTCCTGATTTATTGTGTGGCTTCAGAGTCTTACCCGAACAAAACCACTTGATTTTTTACATGTGCACAGATGTGGTGGTTATCATAGAACTGACTTTGGTTTCAGTGTGACACCAATCAGAGCACTTGCTATAGGAAAAATCATATTTATATGTACAAATACCAATATAATAAAACATTTCTTTATGCAGTATAAATATGACTTATGAAATAAAGACAATTTAGCACACTGTACAAAAAGGTAGGATGTAGAGAACAACTGCTGTAGAAGAGTAAGCGGCAGAAAGAAAGTGTCATCCCAATGAGCAGATTCAGGTCAAAATATACACAAACCATCTTTGGTGTAGGGAATGACCCTTCATATGGCCACAAGAAGAGAACATACTAAATAAATAATCTGTACAGTCTAAAAAGACTTCTTATAACATTCCAAAATATGTTTGTTACAAAATTGTGACACAACATAAATGATTTCAATTTGGATGTAATCTTGCTAGTTTGCTCAGTGCAGAGTGCATAAGTAGGTTTGTGTTCCAGAGAGCAATCTCATGGTCAACCTGCTACGGCATTTTGAATGTTCAACAGTAAGAACGTTATCTCAAGTATTGATTATTACCATTGGACCATTTTTTTTAAACTCACCCCTCCACAAATGTTCTCCCTGAAAACCTTCTTGTTTTACTAACCATGAGCTGCTATATCATTGCTAGACTCAATGAGAGGAATCCTGTAAAGCCATTTTCCATATCCCTGCGGTTCCCTGTGGTCTTTTGATTAGAGGGGGATCAGGACGTGAAGACTGACAACTGCATGTGTGTAGGCTTGCACAACCAATTATCTAAAGAAGGGGCAGGCTGCTAATGGAGAAATTGTGTGTTTCTTTTGACCATAGTCCTGCACACTCAGGAGTGTAGGGGGAAGGCAGATCAAATTAAAGTTTCATAAATTTATGGCTACTGGTCCTTTAAATACATTGGTTTACATTACTAGGATTATGCAATGCTCTATATTACTTGCCCTATAGCTGGGGTCGGCAACCCCCTGCATGAGTGCCAGATGTGGCAAGTGGACCACTTCTGTCTGGCATGCCAGAGCTATGAAGCTGTGTCACTAAAGAAGTGGAAGATGGCCGAAACAGAGCTGTCCTATTTGGCTGCTTTAGTGAAGCAGCTCCCAGGTTTCATTGTGGAACGAAAGTACTGACTCCAGGTAAGTGTGAGGCATAACACCATAACATCATAATATGAACTGGGGGCACAACTATGAGGGATAACATGAACTGGGGGCACAGCTATGAGGGATAACATGAACTGGGCGCACAACTATGAGGGATAACATGAACTGGGGGCACAACTATGAGGTATAACGTGAACTGGGGGCACAACTATGAGGCATAACGTGAACTGGGGGCCCAACTATGAGTGATAACATGAACTGGGGGATACAACTATGAGGGATAACATGAACTGGGGGTATCACTATGAGGGATAATATGAACTGGGGGCACAACTATGAGTGATAACATGAACTGGGGGCCAACTATGACTGATAACATGAACTGGGGGCTACAACTATAAGGCATAACATGAACTGGGGGCACAACTATGAGGGATAACATGAACTGGGGGTATAACTATGAGGGATAATATGAACTGGGGGCACAACTATGAGGGATAAAATGAACTGGGGGCACAACTATGAGGGATAACATGAACTGGGGGTATAACTATGAGGGATAACATGAACTGGGGTATAACTATGAGGGATAACATGAACGGGGCTACAAATATAAGGCATAACATGAACTGGGGGATACAACTATGAGGGATAACATGAACTGGGGGTATAACTATGAGGGACAATATGAACTGGGGGCACAACTATGAGGGATAATATGACACGAGGGGTCTACTATATGACATGATATGAATTTTGGTCACAACTATGAGGCTTAATGTGAATCGGGGGCACTATTGTGTGGCATAACATGAACATTTAATTGTTGCTCCCCTTACTATTCATATTTTTACGATATTACTGTTCTAAAATAAGAAATAATGGAAATATATATATATATATATATATATATATATATATACACACGCACACATATATACATTGATCAATAGTTTTACCATCAAAGCAATTGAAGAATAGGTGGTATGGCATACCACTATCTATCTATATATATATATATATATATATAAAAATATATTTGTGTGTGTGTGCATATATATATATATATATATATATATATATATATATATATATATATATATATACTAGGCTTTTATATAGTAGATATATATGTTTATATGTGTGTGTGTGTATATATATATTTATATTTGTTTGTGTATATATATATATATATATTTATATATGTGTGTGTGTGTGTATATATATATATATATATATATATATATATATATATGTGTATATATATATATAAACCAAAAATAACATCCATGCTGAGTTTATTCATTCATGGGTCAAAACCATTTGTAGACCCACTTATATGGAACTCATAAATGTTTAATCTAAACCTCTTTCGAATAAAATTATCGGTGACAGGTTAATCACCAAACTATAGATAAGAATGTTTTCAACTTTGAACGCTGATCCTCCACTAATAGGTAATTAAAGACCCTAAAACATAACTTGTTCTCATCTATTTCATTACCCAAACCAGTATTTTTGCCAAATATATATATCATTTTTGGTAATGATGGGATATTAGAAAGAGGAGTGTTGTACCTCTCCTAGATTGTGGTATGGTAACATTGGTTTAAGTTTAATTAAATTGGAGTAAGGTGATTAGGGTTGGAATTACAAGGGAAAAATGTTTGCTTAATGGTTCTATAGAAAAGAGGCTGGTTCAAAATCTAAGTTGAGACCTGCAGGAGCCAAGGTGCTCAATGTGTATATCCATTTGGACTCATTCCCTTTCAATTCTTTTTTAGCAATTAAATAGCCATAAATATCATCTTTAAAGGGTCTTGTTCATGGTTAAGTTTAAAATGGTTTGACAGATTGTGTGTTTCAAGGCCCATTTTGATGTTTCTCGCGTGCTAGTCTTCAATTTTCTGCCAACTGTAGACCACATGTATATGTGGTACCCCAAAGCCCTGTTGAACAGCACAGAGGAGTGCATAAACGCTTTTAAAACGCAGGGCTGCAAGGGGTTAATTGTGCTCCTGAAAACTTGTGCCCAGGAGTGATTGACAGGAGGAGGATGAAGGCCCTGATTGGCTGGGGGAGTAACAGGAAGAGGATGTGCAGGAAGTAGGAGAGAGAGAGAGCAGCATGGTAGAAGGAAAAAGGGGGAGGATGTGCAGCCGAGCAGAGAGAAGATAAGCTGCTGCCAGAACTGTGACATTGCCAGCAAAGCAGACGGAGAACAGCTGGGGACACGCAGCGGGGTGCTAAAGACAGTCTCCACTAACTGCAGAAACGTCTCAAGGTAAAACCCTAGCATGCAGTGTACTGCACACACCACAGTGTCAGAGAGAAGAGTGATGAGAGAATCTTTTCAAAACTGACATTGCATTCTTGTACAAGGAAGGATTGTGAGAGCTTTTCCCCCAGATCATACCTTGACACATGCTGCAGGGAACAATTAAGACGGTCGTTTCAGCTATATCCTGTGTGTGTGTGTGTGCTGATATCTGGACATTATACCCTGTTGCAGAGCACATGTGCTGATAGAGATTTATTGACTGTTGAGAGAACATCGCCATCTTGTGGCTGAAATGAGCTTTCTACTATAATACTTAACCCTTGATGGAAACCTCTGCAGGACATTGGAACACTACCAAATTCCTGTGCACAGGTCAGCCCAGGACTGAGTGGAAAATATGGTAACGTTACCGGGGATAATATTGGTGCACCAAATGTTTTAGATGATGTTAATGTTATGTGATTTACCTAAGAATTGATTTATTAATATTGAAGGTGTGACATTCAGTGTTAGTGGTACCGCTGCAATTCAAGTTAACTCAGCAGTAGAGGCTAACAGTTGGGCGCCTGACCCATAGGGAATAGCACGGTGCCCCAAACACCTGAATAAGAAGTAGCCCTCTAGTGGGCACGGTAGTGACCGTAAGAGTCTTGATGGGTTATTATTGATGGTTTTTGCATCATCACCAGTCAGATATTGTTAACGTGAAAGTAGTAACTGTGATTACCAGTGTGCCTTATTAGACAATGTGTATTGAAGATGTTATCATTATTCTGCCTTATACTCACCAGGTGTATGTCATATGTTAAATGCTATTGTGCTCTATGCTGATCAGACGCATTATTTTGTCATTACTATTGAGCTGAAGGGGTCAGTGGCGCGGTGTCTTACCGAAACTATCCTTACCGCATTCTCAATAAACCCAAGTTGTTTGACCAATCCTTGTCCCTTTCATTGAAGTATTTATTTCCTGACTACTGGATATCCGAACAGAAAAGAACCTGACTCGTGTCTGGAGGACAAGGTAAGGGAAGGATTCCCATCAGTACTCGACCACCACATATATGTGATTAGATACACCACTCTTGTGGAATCACAGGTCTGTGAAGTGTTTTTTGATGTAAATTTATCTACAGGTTCATAGGCCCTCTAGTGGTTCTGCAAGCTGAGCAATTATTGCAATGAAAAAAGTCTTTTCTGTTCGTTTCTATGGTCAACCAGGTAGTTGGCCCTTTATTTCCACATGGGAGATGACTAGATACCAGATTTTGCTTTAGGTTTGGAGGTCTTGTGAAGATTATTTTTGGGTTTCTCTGAAGGATTCCTGCTAGTGTCTCATCCTTTAGTAGGAGATGGCACTTTTTTTTGATGATGTTTTAACCTCTGTCGCTGATTGAGAATATTTAGTGATAAAAGGTAAGTATATTTTGGTGTTTGATTTCTCTTCTTTCATATATTTGTATTTCCAAAGGTTCTCTCTGCACATGACCTTTGTCTGCTTATTTGCTTCATCAATAACAGTCTCCTTAAACACTTTTTCTCTGAATCTGGATCTCAAAAATTCTCCTTGCTGTTCAAAGGTTGCCAGATTTGAACAATTTCTCCTCAATCTTGATGCTGACCCAGGGGAATATTGTCCAGCCATCTTTGATGATGGTTGCTTGACGTAGAGATATAGCTGTTACAGTCTACAGGTTTAAAGTGGGTTCTAGTTTCAAGTTTTTTTTTTTTATAAGGATTTCTAAATCCAGATGGACGTGGTAAATATGAGGTTCTTATTGTTTATATCTACAGTCATGGTCAAACATTTTGAGAATGACACAAGTATTGGTTTTCACAAAGTTTGGTGCTTCAGTGTTTTTAGACCTTTTTGTCAGATGTTCCTATGTTATACTGATGTAAAATTACAAGCATTTCATAAGTGTCAAAGGCTTTTATTGACAACTTCATTAGGTTTATGCATATCAATCAATATTTGCAGTGTTTACCCTTCTTTTTGAAGACCTCTGCAATTTGCCTGGCATGCTGTCAATCAACTTCTGGGTCATATACTGACTGATGGCCATCCATTCTTGCCTAATCAATGCTTGGAGGTTGTCAGAATTTGTGGGTTTTTGTTTGTCCACCCGTTCCTTGAGGATTGACCACAAGTTCTCAATGGGATTAAGGTCTGAGGAGTTTCCTGGTCATGTTGATGTTTTGATCCCCGAGCCCCAAGATAATATCATCTATGAATGTCTTCCAGAGGATCAAGTCTGCAACCACCTGCTCACCCCCCCCTGCTGGCCAATTGGCGGGCGTTTGAATAATTGGCACCACAGCGAGCCAATCAGCGCTCACGCCGAGTGACATCAGCGTGCCGGAGTTTATTTAAGCCGCCGGGCGCTGCCATTTTCTCAGAAGTATGCCGGCGGAGCAGAGAGAAGAGGACGTCGTGGGATGTCTGGCGCGATCAAGAAAGAAAACGCCAGTGGTAGTGGCAGGGTGCCCTTGTAAGGGCAAGGAGCTACCCGCCACGAGAAGACAGCGCCAGAGTCGCCGGCAGGGACAGAGCACCCCGCCCAGAACAGGAGAGGAGGCTCCACTTGCAGTTAGGTCCAGCACAAGGCCCGTGGGCACTTTGGGCATTAGGCCCGTGGCACTGTTAGTGGGTGCAAGGCCCTGGCCCACATAGGTATAGGTAGGAAATTAAAGGGCACAAGGCCCTAGATCATTGGGCTCAGAGCCTATGGTCAGAAAAGGGCACAATGCCCTAGTTAGCTGGGCTTAGAGCCCATAGTCAGAAGGGGCGCAAGGCCCTAGTTAGGTGGACTTAAAGCCCATAGTTAGAAAGGTCATAAGGCCCAATATTTAGGGGGCACAAGGCCCAGTAGAGAGGGCACAAGGCCCTGTAGTTACAGAGGAGCACAAGGCCCCAATAGACAGAGACAGGGCACCAGGCCCTTAGAGGTAGAGTGGGCATCAGAGCCCTAAGTTGAGCAGGGCGCAAGTCCCAGAGGTGTAGTGTGGCACGAGAGAGAGTGAGTCTCAGGCAATAGACCTCAGAAACAGTTGAGCAGAAGGCTCCTGTTCCTGGTTAGGTAGAGGTAAGTGCCTTTTGTTGTCAGCCTTACATATACAGTAGCAATGTGTTATTGAGCCTGTGTGGTGAAATACAGTATTGTGTATTGTTTGGTTGTGCTGTGTACGTTTCTTCCAGGTGCAAGATGTCAGGGCCCCATTAAAGGTAGGAGCTTGTTTCCTTACTGTAATCCTGTGATTCTCAGTATCTGTGGGGGCAAGGGATTAGTTAGAGCACACATGCAGTGAGGGTTAGGAAACACGGTAGTCTTCCCATCCCGTAGGTCCCCGGGTTACAATGAATTTCTGAGGCAATTATTGGGCACCTCACTGGCAGTGCAGCACACCCCTTTTGAGTTTCAGAGGTGCGTCCCGTGGTTCCAATTGGGTGTCCCAGTCTGAGTTCCGGCAGGGTCCCTGGTGGTTCCAGATTGGAGCGGTGTTTTCACTCTGTGAACATGACCGTCTCGAGTTCCGGTCGGTGGCGCGTTGCTCCAGTGAGCCCTGGTCGTGCAGGTGGCAACTGGTCCTTGGGATTCTGTGAGTGACCCCGTAGTGTGAAGTCTTCTCGGAGGGACAGGGTCAGCCCCGGAGTAGAAGGTGAACACCGGCTAATGTTCCCCGCAGGTAGAGGGACGAGGTTTAGGGAGTGCACTACACCCAGTACTTAGCAAAGTTGCGTTACCTGACCATTAGTTGTTGTAGTGTCAGGGCGCCTGTTGTTAGCTAGTACTAGTTGTGTGGGTGGTATATTTAGCCTCACCTGTAGAGTAGAGGAAGGACGTGTTGTATTCTGTCTTCCGAGGTTTTGGAAAGCGAGGTTGACTGAGTGTCTCTGCTCTTTGCCATAGCCTCGGACAATTCCTTTCTGGTAGGCACGCACTCAACTTCTGTTTCTTCCTTAGATGGAAGTGGAGTGATCTGATTGAGTGTTCAGTTGCTGACCTGCTGAAATAGGAAAGAGCGGTATCGGTCTTCCCAGGGTCCAGGAGTCAGACCTTCACTTGAGACGGAGAGCCGCTAGGTGAATCCGAAGTGGATGGTGGGTGGTCATCGTTTGAAAGGTAAGACATCTGTGTGCGTCTGTTCTGTTCCCCCCCAGGCGTAACATAAGGATTAGAGAAAATTAATAAACAAATAAAATAAATAAATAATAATAACATGGAACAGGAAATAGCTGAAATATAATAATGAATGACTTTATTCTCTTGAGCGGGCTGTTTCTCATTGATAACAAATACCATTCAATGTGTTTAATGAGTACCCTGAATGTATAAAGAAAGCAAAAATAGAACATATAAACAAAACCACATTTCTAAGTGGATATGTTTATTAATTAGAGATTTCCCCCTAACAGAGCAGCAAAGATTAAATTATACTAGTTACGCAGCAGTACAATTTCACAATGCTCCCACTGCCCATGGTGCCCCTTCTGATAGGCAGCTCTGCAGGAAACCCCAGCAGCAATGTGTTCTGACAGTTACTCTTTTCACATGAATACACTGAAGACTTTAATCAACATTCACTTCAGCTTACTGTTAAAAATTTATTTCCTGGCAGTTAAACATAACAATCCCCTAAAGATTCAGGCAAGATTATTTGCATCTGTGTAAGTAAAATCAATGCTCAGGTGTTCAGACTATTTGCTCATCTTCCTTCCTTTATATATGCAAAGATAAATGAACTACACACATATTAATTTTTAAATTGGTTAAAGTAGCAGTACTTGCTCTGTTGGCTCTACGAACTTGGTGAGTGGTTAGAGTGTTTAACTGCACATCTATTTTACAAGGACCAGTGCGCCAATGCATTGACTACAGATCGCACATGGAAAAGGAACTGAATACAGCTTAGAGATAGTCACCGATACCTATAAAAAATGCGTTTTTTGGCACACATGATAGGTGTTCCCAGTTGTCCAACCATTCTGATTACAGCTAGACACTTTAGTTAAAAAGGAACTCCAAAAGTAATTTTTCCCCTAAAAAGCAAATCATGTCCCTGATTGACCGCTGCTGAGAGACCACCACAGGACTGACACTACCACCTTCCTTGACTTATACAGTTCATCAGAGAAGAGGCTGTCCTGGCGATGAATTTACTTTTACAATAACTCCGGGATCTAACCCAGAGTCTTTCATGCACATGCCTGACCTTAGATCGCACATGCGCAGAGCCATTTTTCATTAGTTAATGGGGGGAAGAGCACGAAGCCTGCTGGAGAGGGATCCAAAAGTTCCTCTTCTGCGATGCTCTCCTCATAGGGCAGAATGGCTAATGCAATCTTCAAGTAGTATTAGCCATTGGGGTCAAGCTCCAAAAAGCAGGGCTTTTTGGAACTTGTTAGATTGGTCCAGACCACAGTCCCCATTGAGAATTTCAGGGAACTGTGGTTTAATGCGAAAGTTAGCCTAAAACAAGTGAAATCTATTATATTTCCTGAGTTAGGCTTTTGATAAATAAACATGTTACTTAAAAAGGCCTAAACCATGTGGAAAAAGCCATTCCTGCATGGTTTATGGTGCCCCCCCCCCAAACCTGCTGAAACAACTGTAGAGCTGGCAGCCTAGACAGGAGCTAGCAAAAACTGGTGGACCAAACAGCATGGGTTGACCCCGATTTCACTATTACCAGCACTAGACTTTGCCTTCCGCAGCATAGGCCCCCCCCTGATATGATGGAAACCAACCCCAGAGTAGTCAGTTCTGGGCTGCATTTCTTATGGAGATGTGGCCCTACACCCCCACCCCCCTCCCTAGAGGTACCCACCCTTGTGATAAAAGCACTATAGCTCTTCCCTAAGCCCTGACCGCTGTGTGTGGGGTAATAGTAATAATAATAATAATAATAATCCATGAAAGTATTTTGTCCATGGTGCACTACAGGTCCCAGGATGGCCAGGCTGCTTATAAGTAGTACTAGTACTACAAGCACAAGCATACTCCATGGCTGTGAGGCCATGCTGGGACCCATAGTGACCCAAAGAAATAGGTAAATACAACACAGACACTAACGTAAACATCAAAATAAAAATCAAGCGACCCTTCTAAATCCAGCATCCCTATTTATAACAATGGCGATGCTTAGCGTACTTTAATGTAAGTGAACTGTATGGTAAGAAAAAGCACAATTTCGTTGTCGGACGCAGTAATACGCCGCCCCAAATTTACGTGATGGAACTGGCTTGCGATTATACTTTTTCTACAAACATAGACTCAGAGGATCCCCAAAATACTATATAATCCCTGGGTTTGCTCCCAAGGTGTCTGGAGGTTTCTATCTGGAAATGCACAGCATAAACTCTCTTCTTACAATGTAGCTGCTGACACCAGATTTGCCTTCCAATAGATAGTCGTCAAAGGATTTAAGGTGTACTGTCAGTAGACCTGAGGTTCCGGGGTTGACAGAGAGTTCGCAAAACCCGTATCAATTTTGTCCACCTGGGTGGTGCCTCCAAGCAGTGCTCCTGGCTCTTTCTTACATGAACACTGCTGTCTCAGGGTCCACTTGAAGGCCGGGGAAATTGTCTAATTTCTGAACAGCTGGGCGTAAATTTATCAAGCTGCTGGTTTGAAAAAGTGGAGAAGTTACCTATATCAACCAATCAGATTCTAGCTGTCATTTTGTACAATGTATGAAATAAATGATAACTAGAACCTGAGTGGTTGCTATAAGCAACATCTGCACTTTTTCAAACCCGCAGCTTGATAAATTTACCCCCTGGGGTTTGCTTCCAAGCAGGCGTACCCAGCTTCCCCTGCCACATCTCATATGACCATTGAAACCAATATGGCCTTGGGAGTTTGTATTATTTCCAACCACCGAGGGTTCATGTCCACCGGGCAGTTCATCTGTCTTGCCTATCTCTGCAGGTCCCTGGTGCCTGGAGGGTTGGCTGAGTTGACAGGAGAGTGGAGGGGCCAGCTATTGGAATACGGTTTTGGTCCCTGCAGACTACTTTTCAAAAACTCTGAAAAGTCTGTCTCCCATCTCTTGGAGGCTGGCAGAGGTTTAGGAAAGACATGGTACAAATTTGAAAAACCTGACTGAGGTCCTGGAGCATCCTCCATGTCTATGGAATTCATTCCTTATTGGGAATGCCTGGAGAAGAGAAGGGAGACATTTTCAAACAGATTGGCCTGGGAAAGGCAAAATTTCAATTGCTTGCCCCTGGAAGATGGAAGTTTCCTGTTGACATGCAGTAGGAGTTGATTTTCAGTGGAATAGTTTCATATCAAACTGCATCTGAGATAAATGCTGAAAACTCTGTTTTTACACAGACAACTGAAAATATGTGAAGTGTGAGATAAAATTAACATATGTCGCTATAGATGTTTTGGGATAGTTATGACATGAATGATGCAAGGACATCTGAGCCGACCCATTTCTACAGATGCAAATAGTTACATACTGAATTATAAATTTATGTGTGCTATGAAATATATTCATCGATGCAGGGAGGAGACAGCAGCTGCCAGACTGAGTCTGCAGCAGAACTTCTTTTCTAATCACTAATTAAATGTCCCAGATAATATTTCTAGTGACTGTTTCAAAATGCCTCCGTGTATGAAAACCTGCTATACCATACACAGTAGCTGCAAGTTATTATATGCTTTAGCTGCGTTTGACTTCAAGTACAACCTGACCTACAGGGTAAACATGTCTATTTGGTGTACATTGCTCTTTTCAGGTGAAAAATGATCATTTAGTATCAATTGTTGTTTATAAAGAACAGTCTAGCAGATCTCCACCTGGCACATGTAAAGCAATGAGTCTATTGGAATTACAGGTCACTCTGCTTTACGATCTTTAGACTGATTCTTGCTATTGCTTTACCCCGGGGTTAAATTGTAATCTCTGAACTTGAAACTGAAAGAAGCACAGAAATATGAGATTGCCACAAGCCACAATACTAGCGAGACACTGCAATTCTTCTTGGGACAATGACCTTACAGGACAATGCTTTTAAAGGGAATGTTTTACCATCTGTATGCTGGATGGATTTTCCATACCAATGCTTTATTTCATGTACTGTGTATAATTCCGTTTAAATATTGGAATGCCCCAGTGGATTCTTGTATGTGTCCATTCATTCAAAAAACAATTCAGTAGGCATGAAATTCTAATCTGCTGGGAGAACGAGGAATACCAGTTATTTTGGTGTTAGAAGTGATTACAATTAAAACCCTATTATTATTCACAATGAATCAGTGATTTGCTTCATAATAATTTCTACACTTTAACCTTGAAATGTCAATTCTGGCAATGTATAAAAAATTGAAAATAGAATGCAACTATTTTAGAACAAATAGCTTCTAGCATGTAAAAAAAAGTAAAAAAGGACAGTCTGAGATTAGACAATGTACAATATAAACAATTAAAATATTGATATAGCAATGTACGCAAGTTATAGCTATTGTCATAAGATCAGATTAGGGTTGACGTCTTCTGGGTTAGATGGCTGCACTTCATTCATATCACACCAGTTCAGAGCTTTGGTTTAAGTAGCCACAGCCAGTTTTGTTCACCAGCAACATAATGAAACAAAACATAAACAAAACTGACTGGCTTCTAGCTAATACAAAGGACCACACTCTCTGAAGTGAAGGATCTAGTGTCCAACGCTCACATGCAAAACAACAGTACTTACTGGTCATAAATTGCAGTGTCTCTCAGCAGGCATCCACCTGCTCCCCCAGATTGTGAGAGACTGGGAAGCTGCCTAACAGCCTTTTAACGGAACCTCATCAGCTGCAACTCCTGGTTGCCAACAACTTGCTAGCTGGTTGAAAACCCCAAAATGGTCCTTATGAATGGAGCCTGCCCTCTCTCTCCATTCATGACCCCAGGAACCCTTACCAGCTTCTCCAACAGCTGAAGACAATCTCTGGGACACTTTTCTAAACAAAAACAATTTCCCTGCTTGCAACATATATATCTGCCTTTAATAACTTTATCAGTGCTTATGTCACATATCTTTCCCCCAGTTTCGACCTCTGGGGCAGAACACTTGGATTCCCCAAACAATAAGCTCTGGACAATGCATCTGCATTGGCCAGATAAACTTCCTAGGCTATGCTCTATGGAGAAATTTTAATTTTGCAGATCCAAAAACCACCTGGTTATTCTACCATTAGTCTCCTTGGGACTGATTCATTAAGGATCTTAACTTAGGAAACTTCTTATTTCAGTCTCCTGGACAAAACCATGTTACAATACAAGGGGTGCAAATTAGTATTCTGTTTTGTACATAAGTTAAATACTGACTGTTTTTTCATGTAGCACACAAATACTTGATAGCTTATTTGTACACTGAAATTTTAAGTTGATATTTGTGTGCTACATGAAAAAATAGTCAGCATTTAACTTATGTGCAAAACAGAATACTAATTTGCACCCCTTGCATTGTAACATGGTTTTGTCCAGGAGACTGAAATAAGAAGTTTCTTAAGTTAAGATCCTTAATGAATCAGGCCCCTTATTCTCAGGCATTCATTCTAATGGAGTATCATCCATGATCAATCTAAATTTTCAGCCCAAAGGGTAGTACCTTAGTGTTTCCAACAACCAGGAAATATAACAGGTGCTACAACTGAATAATCGAGCCCACCTGAAACCTTACTGCAGCTAGATATGGGGAAGTGAAAACCCCACAGAAAAAGCCAAGGAACAAATAAAAAAGGGAAGTTATTTCCAATGCCCATTTAATTGCCAGGGTTTCTTTTTCAGTAATGGCATATTTTATCTCATGCACATTTAATTTTTTGCTTAAATAAATAAGAGGATGCTCTTCACCATCTTTATTTTGGGATAACACTGCACCTATTTTTACAACTAATTCAGTTCTAAAATAAGGTGTCATTAAAACTGATTGGGTGCACAATACTACCTTTAATGCCTGGAAATTTTTTTCTGCCTCCGGACTCCACTTAATCATAACTGACTTCTTACCCTTGGTAAGGTATGTCAATGGGACTGCAATTGTGGAAAAATTGGGAATAAATCTTCTATAATACCCTGTGATTCCCAGGAAAGTTGTCACCTGCACTTGTTTAAAGGTTGTGGCCATTTTTGTATTGCCTCAGTTTTAATAAGTTGGGGCTTTATGAGACCTCTGCCTCTGGTGTACTCCAGATACTTCAACTCCTCCATGCCTAAGTAACACTTTTTTGGGTTGGTTGTTAACCCCCTGCCTCATGGATGGAGTCCAACAGTGCTTGTACCCTGGGGAGGTGAGATTGAAAATCCAGACAATGGATGACTACATCATCAAGGTAAGCAGCTGCATATTGTCTATAAGGCATTAAAATGTTGTCCATAATTTGCTGAAATGTGGTGGGTGCCTCACGTAACCCAAATGGTAACCTCTTGTACTGGAACAGTCCAGCTTCTCTTTTGCCCTATCTGTCAGCAATACTTGTCAGACAGATTTTACATCTAAAGTGTTTAAATACTGTGCAGCTCCTTACCTTTCCACAAGCTCATCCACACGAGGCATTGGGTAGACGTCAAACTTACACATATTATTTAGTTTTCAGAAGTCATTGCAGAAGTGTAAACTCCCGTCAGGTTTCAGAATGAGCAAAATGGGACTTGACCATTCACTATGTGGCTCTTCAATTATACCTAATTACAACATTTTTTAATTTCTTTAGACACTAATTTCTGTTGAGCCTATAGTATTCTATAGGGTTTTAGTTTAACCATATGTCATGTTTAATGACTGTTGTTTTACTCGGTACATCCAAAAACAAGTCTCTGTTGCTTATGAGAAACTCTTTAGCCTCAAGCTGTTGAATGGTTGAGAGGTTTTTCAGACACTGTTACTTTTAGGACCAGAGAGACAGCTCCTGGGGAGCCGGGGTAGTATACAGAGCTACTCTATCGTTCCATGGAACCCTAGCCATCTTCTCCCTGTGCCTTTAATAACTTCATCAGTGCTTATGACACATTATATATATATATATATATATATATATATATATATATATATACAAGTTAACCCGTGCATGATACTCATGCATTCTAGTCAAATCAAGCTACTTAAGGTCTTTAAAAGGTTCTTGTCATGCATTTGGACCTAGCCCAGGCCTCCTCAGGGGAAGAGCGTTAGTTCCCGACGCAAGCGGCCTTTTTAATGTGTGTTCATGAGGTAAAATTACCTCACGAAAATGACCCCTCAACTCGTAAATTTAGCCTTTACTACCCCTCCCACGGGGGGAAGGGGGGATGATGGAAGTTAACTGACTTGACTATTCTAATTTTTTTGTCAAATAATGTCAGTATACCAAATTTCAGGTCAATTGGATGAGCCCTTTCTGAGAAAATAGTTTTTTACACACACACACACACACACACACACACACACACACACACACACACACACACACACACACACACACACACACACACTAACGCATGCCTCTACACATGTGTGTTCATGAGGTAAAATTACCTCACGAAGATGAGTTTGAGCCCTACCAAATTTCAGCCCTTTTTTGACATTTTTTTCCCACACACACTAAGAATTTAGTAGGTCAGTGTATAACTCTGCCCAGCAGGTGGCGCTGCAACTTGTTTTTTTTTTTACCACACACACACAGACAGACAGACGCCACTAAGCATTTATATATTATATATAAATATGTATATATATATATATATATATATATATATATATATGCTCTGCATTTAGCAGAATACACCATTAATGTTGTTCTTACTACTACTTTACGCTGAATTCCGTGTTAAAAACAGGGAATGTTAGTTCAAAACATGCCTTCCTATGGCCAGTCCTGCACTATAATATATAAAATATTAACTAATTCTGAACTTTACGACGATCAGTGCTATGTTTTTTATCTGGCTCAAGGCTTACCTGCACACAGATTTTAAAGGTAGGTCCTCCGCAAGCACCTAAGGGATCACCTGACACAAGCTAGATTCAATTAATGTTTTATAAATAGAATTATTTAGAGAGATGGGAACACATTGTTTAACCTGTAACCCCCTGTCACAGTCTGTCGTCCTGGGGTGTATGGGCGTGCAATATGCCTCCCTTACAATGAAAGGGATAGTTAATGATGAACACATCTGTACTTAACTTACATGATATGGTAAAAAAAAGCCACACTTAGTGGAGGATGGTGGAGGGATGTATATGACACTTAGTGGAGGATGGTGGAGGATGGTGGAGGGATGTATATGATAAGAGAAGAAAGGTGTGGGTATATATGTGACAAGTACAAAGTGGGTGGAGTATATGTGACATATGCTTCCTTGGCTTGTCCCTGAGGAAAAGCTAGCCAGCAGGAAGGATCCCAATACCGCCTTGCCTAATAAGGAAAATAAAAAATAAATAAATGTTGCATTTACTCTAGGGATAAAGGAGTGCTTCCCCTGACAAATGGGCTCAGTCATGATGGATATTCTAAAATAATAGTCATAGTATAGTATTTGTCATCCATCCCCACCGATGGCCCGGAGAGTACTCAACCTCACAGTGCGTGAATTGGTGCAAAAACGTTTAAATGGCATTTAAACTGCAGGGGGGAACATTTTTGCAGTTTTATATGTATACTGTACAAGTTAACCCGTGCATGATAATCATGCATTCTAGTCAAATCAAGCTACTTAAGGTGTTAAAAAGGTTCTTGTCATGCATTTGGGGCTAGGCCAGGCCTCCTCAGGGGAAGAACGTTACTTCACGACGTAAGCGCCCTTTTTTAACGTGGTTTTGTCCACATGTCACCACCTCATCATTTTTCTCCATCACCTCATCCTTCATCTTTATCGCCACATCTATCCAGATGTCTATCCAGACACAGGGATTTCTCTCAGTGGTCCTGAGTATCACACTCCTCTCGCTCTGTCACCCCCGGCAACCACCAACCACTCCCCACTGTCACCCCCGGCAACCACCAACCACTCCCAACTGTCACTTCTCCTTCAAGAAATATATATATATATTTTTTAAAATCTTTATAAACACTTTTAACAATTAACAAATTAAATTAACAAATAAAAAACATCTTAGTATACCAAATTTCAGCCCTTTCTGAGTTTTTTCCCACACACACTAAGAATTTAGTAGGTCAGTGTATAACTTCGCCCAGCAGGTGGCGCTGCAGCTTGGTTTTTTTTTTCCACACACAGACACACGCCACTAGGCTTTTATATAGTAGATATGCAATTAAGTGTAAGCTATTGTTCTATGTATTTCAGCCCTTTATTGGTAACAAAGGGTTACTACAGAAAGTATGTTGTATATAGAAAAGAAATCTCTCCCCAAGATGTACAAATTTTAACCATTGTCAATAAATGGAAAGGAAATAATATGGAACACCCATCCTTGCCCTTTCTAACTAACTATAACCTACTTGCTGTTCTAAATTGTAGCTGCTCCGTTTTTATATGCTTATTTGTCTTGTAACAGCTGTTCTCACTTGTTTAGTGACAATATTGTGTAGAACAGGATTGGCATCTTCCCAGCAGTCACTGCTCTGCAAGGATACAAAACTGAAGTTACCCTTGCGGGAAATATAATGAATTGTCTTTCTTGTTATTGAATCCACAAAGACTACTTGAACACAAATGAAATACTTCTTTCTTTAGTACAAATAGCCATACATATTTATAAAAAAAATGCCATTAGAACACTTTAAATTCATCTTGGCAGGGACTCAAAAAGGCTCTAAAAGTGTGGCAGAAGGAGGTTGGCTTATGTCAACTGCATTGTGTCCCAACGTTGAGAATTAATAGGTGATAGATTTCTTCTGTGAAAAGGTTGTTCTATATCATTCCACAGATGTGCCAATGCATTAATATTTGGTAGAGAGGGCACACATTGAATTGAAATGACTTTTATGCTCCCATAATCATTACAAGACTTTCTTAGCCCATTTGCAGATGGTTATATTGCTGTCATTAAAGTATGAACGTAATCTGCAATGATGGTCATATATCATTTGGCTCATATTGCTCTGTCCATATCAATGACTGTGGCACTGTGTACCAAAAAAACACAGCCACAGTATTACACCTCCACTATCAGTCTGTACTGTGGACACACAACATGTTGGTTCCATGGTCTCGGGTGGTATTTATAGATCCTGGTTCTCCAATAAGCCTGAAATAGCAGGAACCAGAACTCAATAGACTAGGTGCAGTTTTTGAAACTTCCAGTGTCCAGCGTTGGCGTTCCTTATCTCGCTGCATCTATTTTCTATTTATAAGAGTGAAACATGGTCTAGGCGTCGGCTGCCATACTTCATCATTTATGATTGGGGTTCTGATTTGTTCATACTGTGTTGCTCAGCTGTTACTTAAGTGGCTATAACCAAGGTATTTGTCACTCACCGGACTGTGAGTGCTTCTTCCCGAACATTTAGGAACCGTGGCCGTCCTCCATCCTGAGGGACTGCGCATGCGCAGCCCTTTCTAAACCTTCAGTGTATGTTCCTTTAACTTAATTGGCAGATCAGGCAACCTCCCTATATTAAGCACCTGTGGTCAACACCACGTTGCCTGATCTTGGAGTCTCATTCCTCATGAGTCTCTGAAGGTGTTCCTGTGTTTCCTCGTTTATTCAGCCCAGCTGATTCCTGTGGTTTCCTAACCACTTCTACCTCTGTGGTTTCCAAACCACTTCTACTACTGTGGTTCCCATACCACTTCTACCATCTACTGTATCATCGTGACTGTGAGCTGATTCCTATCCGCTGCCTCCGTGCACTACAGTCTTCTACCACTTCAACTCTACCATGTATCATTGGGACTGTTAGCTGATGCCTATCCGCTGCCTCCGTGCACTACAGTCTTTCATTCACATCCACTCACCTGTTCATGATTGTGACTGCTAGCTGATTCCTATCCGCTGCCTCCGTGCACTACAGTCTTCAACCTGCAACTCGTCTGTGTTTCATCATCGTGACTGCTAGCTGATTCCTATCCGCTGCCTCCGTGCACTACAGTCTTCAACCTGCAACTCGTCTGTGTTTCATCATCGTGACTGCCAGCTGATTCCTATCCGCTGCCTCCGTGCACTACAGTCTTCAACCTGCAACCCGTCTGTGTTTCATCGTGACTGTTTGGCTGATTCCTATCCGCTGCCTCTGTGCGCTTCAGTCTTCAGTCCTTGTCAACTCTCCCGTGTTTCCTTGAGTCTGCTGCCACTATTGCTACCCGCTACTCTCCGTGATCAACAGTTCCAGTTCAACTCTGCTCTCCCGTGTCCCATCGTTACTGCACCTGCTGGTTGCTATTGGCTACCTCCGTGTTCCCGCAGAGACCCGCTGCTGTTACTCCTCAGCGCTATTCATCCATCTACTGCTGATCCGCTCTCCACGCCTTCCTGTGTTCCCTGCTGGTCTACCTACCTGTGCGCTGCACCTGCTAGACCACCGCTTCACCCATCCAGGGACTTTGCATCCTGCCGGCCTCCTGCCGTTCAGGTATCTCTGCACTCCTGTCTGACTGCCTTCTCCTGAACCACGGTATGCATACTTCCCATTGACTGTGCTGTGTATTGCATACCTTGCTGGACTGTGTTGGTTCTCCTCTGGAGTTTGCTATCCGCTGAGTCTATTGTCATCATTGACTGTGTTATCTCGTGTTGGATTACTTCAAGAGACTTTCTATATTGGCAGTGCTGTTCAGTCATATATACATATATATTGTGCATATTACTGTGGATCAGAGTTAAGGTGCCCGTGTATATCTTGTGTTGCAGTCTCTCCCCGTGCACCTCCTCACATATATATTCAGTGGTACAACTTGCTAGTGGCAGACCACTGACCCCTGTTTCCAGTTTCACCTGTTCCAGTATCCTCTCACATAGCAGTGGTACAACTTGCTAACGCAGACCACTGACTCCCCGGATACCTCCACTTGGATTCTATTCCTTCACTCAGACAGCGGTACAACTTGCTATCCGCAGACCGCTGACTCTCATCACCCCCTCGTTTCTGTTGGACATTCCTCCTCACTATAGCAGTGGTACAACTTGCTACCGCAGACCACTGACTACCTTCACGTGTCCTTTGTCCATACAGTTCCTCGTGTATTACTACCTCCATATTGCCAGTGCTGCTAGTCATAGACTTTCCTGAGCATCTCATCATCTGCTGTTTCCTGTTCCGTGATCACCCTGCTACCAGAGTACCATATTACCACCTATACTGCTCTGGTAAGCCTATCACCTGGTGATCCCTGGGTAAAGACTCCTAGTGCCCGTGACAGTATTATTGTACTCAAGCTTTCTTGGCATACTATACATAATTTGATAACATAATGACACTGTTATAACATGAATCAATACTACAGTATATGTGTCATAATGTGCTGTGTGTCACGGGCACTAGGAGTTTTACCCAGAATTCACCAGGTGTAGCTCTACTCACCAGAGGCGCGGAGTCTAACACAGTGGCTGGTCTTCTCCAGGAACTCCCGCAAGGAAGTATGGTTTTAGCGGCTGCCACTACCATATTACCACCTATACTGCTCTGGTAAGCCTATCACCTGGTGATCCCTGGGTAAAGTCTCCTAGTGCCCGTGACAGTAAGATCAGGCCATGACAGACCCAGATACGGAACCTACCGCTAAAGAGATGCTGCAGCATCTGGTCAGCCATGTGGAGCAACAGGATGCTCGCCAACAGCTGTTACTTCAATGTTACCAATCGTTAACCTCCCAAGGAACATCTGGACAGACTGTTACAGCTAATATTGAAGCTCCTGTGCTTTCCTCCGTTTCCCCAGTGCCATCCCAGGTGTCTACAGTTCCTACGCTTCACCTGCCTACTCCGTCAAAATACGACGGGGACCCCAAAACTTGTAGAGGTTTCCTTAACCAATGTTCAGTCCATTTTGAACTCCAACCTCAAAATTTTTCTACCCATCGTTCCAGAGTGGCCTATCTTATCTCATTGTTTTCTGGACAAGCCCTGGCTTGGGCTTCCCCTCTGTGGGAAAGAAACGATCCAATTCTACAAGATAGTGCCAAATTCATTTCCACGTTCCGAAGTGTGTTCGATGAACCAGGTCGTGTGACCTCCGCTGCTTCCAGCATCCTTCGTTTGCGACAAGGCTCCCATACAGTAGGACAGTATGTCATTCAATTTAGGATCTTAGCCTCTGAACTTCAGTGGAACACTGAAGCATTAGTTGCCGCCTTCTGGCAGGGGCTCTCCGATAAAATTAAAGATGCACTGACTACCCAAGAGCTTCCTTCGTCACTAGAAGTTTTGATCTCTCTTTGCCATCGTGTAGATATGAGATTTCGTGAAAGAGAGTCTGAGAAAACAACGGCTGTCAAAGCACCTCTTCGTTTAAACCCTCAATTTCGTCCAGCTCCATCCTCTGTGATTCCCATGGAGATAGGACGTTCCAAATTATCTTCAGAGGAGAGGAAACGAAGAGTAAAGAATAGACTCTGTATCTATTGTGCTGATTCCACGCATATGCTCAGCTCTTGCCCTAAGAGATCGGGAAATGCCAGGCCCTAACTAGTTCTGGAGAGGTGAAGTTAGGGTCCCTGGAGTCCTCTCCATTGTCTATGAAATCTAAAGTCTGCGCTTTTGATGTTACGATTTCCTTTGCTACCAAATCCTTTGAGTCACAGGCATTGATTGATTCCGGAGCAGCAGGAAATTTCATTTCTAAATCACTAGTGAATCAATGGTCCCTACCAGTGATCACTTTAAAAACACCCATTACTGTGACGGCTATCGATGGATCACGCCTCATCAATGGTCTCATCACCCAGAGTACGTCTCCAGTAACCCTTCAGATTGGTGTACTACACCATGAAGAAATTTCGTTTTTAATTCTTCCAGTTACGACAAGTCCGATTGTCTTAGGCCTTCCATGGCTTCAGTGTCACTCTCCCCAGATTGACTGGCGCACCCCTCAAGTTACGTCTTGGGGGTCTGAATGTCACCATCGTTGTCTTTCTCAAGTTATTCCTCTTAAAGTACAGCAATCTTCCATCTCATCTTCCTCCCCGGGACTCCCTCCTCAGTATGCTTCATTTGCCGATGTGTTTGATAAAGCTCAGTCTGAACGTCTTCCTCCTCATCGTTCTTGGGATTGTCCGATCGACCTTCTACCTGGCAAGACTCCTCCCAGGGGTCGGGTCTATCCTCTCTCGTTACCTGAAACTCAAGCCACATCTGAGTACATACAGGAGAATCTCCAGCGTGGGTTCATTCGACCTTCCACCTCTCCCGCTGGAGCTGGGTTCTTCTTCGTCAAAAAGAAGGATGGATCATTGCGCCCTTGTATAGATTTTCGTGGACTCAACGCCATTACTATCAAGAATCGGTATCCCATTCCGCTGATCACTGAGCTATTTGATCGCATCAAGGGAGCTCGGATATTTACTAAGTTGGATCTTCGTGGTGCCTACAATTTAATTAGAATCCGTTCCGGTGACGAATGGAAGACCGCGTTCAACACCAGAGATGGGCATTACGAATATTTAGTAATGCCCTTCGGGGTGTGTAATGCCCCCGCTGTTTTCCAGGGTTTCATCAATGAGATCTTTCGGGACTTATTATATGTATGTGTCGTTGTCTACCTGGACGACATATTGATCTTCTCACAGGACCTGCCTTCTCATCACCAACATGTGGCAGAGGTCCTCTCCAGACTACGGAAAAACTCATTGTTCTGTAAATTGGAAAAATGTTCATTCGAGTTACCCCAGATTCCATTCTTGGGGTATATAGTTTCCGGAGTTGGCCTGAAGATGGATTCAGATAAAGTAAATGCTGTACTACATTGGCCTCAGCCAACTACTCTTCGTGCCATCCAGCGTTTTTTAGGTTTTGCCAATTACTATAGACGCTTCATTCAAGACTTTTCATCCATTGCATCTCCTATTGTGGCCCTAACTCGGAAAGGGGCTAATACTAAGCAATGGTCATCTGAGGCTCTCCAAGCCTTTCAAATTCTCAAAGAGTCCTTCTCGTCTGCTCCCATTCTTCGACAGCCTGATGTGACACTCCCCTTCTTCCTAGAAGTAGATGCCTCTAATGTGGGCTTAGGAGCTATTCTCTCCCAACGCTCGGAGCAACAAAAATTACATCCTTGTGCCTTCTACTCTCGGGGTCTCCTGCCCGCAGAGAAAAATTATACTATCGGGGACAAGGAGTTGCTGGCCATCAAAGCTGCATTAGAGGAATGGAGATACTTGTTGGAAGGAGCTCGCCATCCGGTGACGATCTTCACGGATCATAAGAACTTGTCATATTTGCAATCTGCCCAATGCTTGAACCCTCGTCAAGCAAGATGGTCTCTTTTCTTTTCCCGTTTTGAATTAATTATAACCTTCAAACCAGCCGCTAAGAACAAGAAAGCTGACGCTCTATCTCGAGCTTTTGTGACGTCCTCTGATGTAGAAGAGGTTCCCAACCATGCTATTCTAGACCCCAAATGTATTTCTCTGGCTGCTTCATCCACCAAAATGCTACCATTTGGGAAGACCCTCGTGCCTCCTACTCTGAGGAGGAAAATCCTTTCGTGGTTCCATGCCTCTCGTTTTTCTGGACACGCCGGTGAACACAAGACCTTTGAGATTCTCTCTCGAAGTTACTGGTGGCCTTCAATGAGGAGAGACGTCAAAGAGTTTATTGCTTCCTGTGATTTATGTTCTCAGTTCAAATCCTCCCGCAGAACTCCAGCAGGGTTGCTGCGACCACTACCCATTCCGTCCAAGCCTTGGACCCATATTAGTATGGATTTCGTTACTGATTTGCCACCAAGTAAGAATCATAATACTATTTGGGTAGTGGTAGACAGATTTTCGAAGGTGGCTCATTTCGTCCCTCTGTCCGGTTTACCTTCCTCGTCTACTCTGGCTGAACATTTCATTAAAGAAATCTTCCGCATCCATGGATGTCCGTCTGAGATTGTGTCAGATAGAGGAGTACAATTCGTTTCCAGATTCTGGCGGGCCCTTTGTAAAACCTTGGGCATACGATTAGCACTCTCATCGTCTTACCATCCGCAATCTAACGGACAAACGGAACGAGTCAATCAAGATCTTGAGACTTTTATTAGGATGTTCTCTTCAGCCAACCAAGACAACTGGGTAGAATTGCTCCCTTGGGCTGAATTCGCCCATAACAACATGTACCATGAGTCATCATCCAAAACTCCATTCTTTGTGGTTTACGGTCACCATCCGTCTTTTCCGGAATTTCCTGCCCTCCCGCCCACCCAAGTTCCTGCTGTGGAGACTGCTTGTCAGACCTTCAAAAATATCTGGTCTCAGGTCAAAACCTGTTTAAAGAAGACATCTAACAAATATAAGTCTTTCGCAGATAAGAAGAGGCGGGCTATTCCACCACTAAAAATTGGAGATCGTGTCTGGTTATCTACCAAAAATATTCGTTTGAAGGTTCCATCTATGAAATTCGCCCCTCGTTTTATTGGTCCATATAGGATCATTCAAGTTATCAATCCAGTATGTGTTAAACTTCTTCTTCCTAAGAATCTTCGGATTTCCAATGCCTTCCATGTGTCCTTGCTCAAACCTCTCATTATCAACCGTTTCTCGGCTCCTCCCTCAGCACCGCAGCCAGTTCAAGTTCATCAGGAGGAGGATTTCGAGATTACTGAGGTATTGGATGCAAAAATTTCGTGAGGAGTCCTCCGTTTCCTCGTTCATTGGAAGGGCTTTGGTCCTGAGGAGCGTTCATGGATCAAAGCTGAAGATCTTAATGCTCCTGCCCTTCTGAAGAAGTTTTATTCCAAAAATCCGGACAAGCCCGGTTCCAGGCGTTCTGTGCCCACCTTTAAAAGGGGGGGTACTGTCACTCACCGGACTGTGAGTGCTTCTTCCCGGACATTTAGGAACCGTGGCCGTCCTCCATCCTGAGGGACTGCGCATGCGCAGCCCTTTCTAAACCTTCAGTGTATGTTCCTTTAACTTAATTGGCAGATCAGGCAACCTCCCTATATTAAGCACCTGTGGTCAACACCACGTTGCCTGATCTTGGAGTCTCATTCCTCATGAGTCTCTGAAGGTGTTCCTGTGTTTCCTCGTTTATTCAGCCCAGCTGATTTCTGTGGTTTCCTAACCACTTCTACCTCTGTGGTTTCCAAACCACTTCTACTACTGTGGTTCCCATACCACTTCTACCATCTACTGTATCATCGTGACTGTGAGCTGATTCCTATCCGCTGCCTCCGTGCACTACAGTCTTCTACCACTTCAACTCTACCATGTATCATTGGGACTGTTAGCTGATGCCTATCCGCTGCCTCCGTGCACTACAGTCTTTCATTCACATCCACTCACCTGTTCATGATTGTGACTGCTAGCTGATTCCTATCCGCTGCCTCCGTGCACTACAGTCTTCAACCTGCAACTCGTCTGTGTTTCATCATCGTGACTGCTAGCTGATTCCTATCCGCTGCCTCCGTGCACTACAGTCTTCAACCTGCAACTCGTTTGTGTTTCATCATCGTGACTGCCAGCTGATTCCTATCCGCTGCCTCCGTGCACTACAGTCTTCAACCTGCAACCCGTCTGTGTTTCATCGTGACTGTTTGGCTGATTCCTATCCGCTGCCTCTGTGCGCTTCAGTCTTCAGTCCTTGTCAACTCTCCCGTGTTTCCTTGAGTCTGCTGCCACTATTGCTACCCGCTACTCTCCGTGATCAACAGTTCCAGTTCAACTCTGCTCTCCCGTGTCCCATCGTTACTGCACCTGCTGGTTGCTATTGGCTACCTCCGTGTTCCCGCAGAGACCCGCTGCTGTTACTCCTCAGCGCTATTCATCCATCTACTGCTGATCCGCTCTCCACGCCTTCCTGTGTTCCCTGCTGGTCTACCTACCTGTGCACTGCACCTGCTAGACCACCGCTTCACCCATCCAGGGACTTTGCATCCTGCCGGCCTCCTGCCGTTCAGGTATCTCTGCACTCCTGTCTGACTGCCTTCTCCTGAACCACGGTATGCATACTTCCCATTGACTGTGCTGTGTATTGCATACCTTGCTGGACTGTGTTGGTTCTCCTCTGGAGTTTGCTATCCGCTGAGTCTATTGTCATCATTGACTGTGTTATCTCGTGTTGGATTACTTCAAGAGACTTTCTATATTGGCAGTGCTGTTCAGTCATATATACATATATATTGTGCATATTACTGTGGATCAGAGTTAAGGTGCCCGTGTATATCTTGTGTTGCAGTCTCTCCCCGTGCACCTCCTCACATATATATTCAGTGGTACAACTTGCTAGTGGCAGACCACTGACCCCTGTTTCCAGTTTCACCTGTTCCAGTATCCTCTCACATAGCAGTGGTACAACTTGCTAACGCAGACCACTGACTCCCCGGATACCTCCACTTGGATTCTATTCCTTCACTCAGACAGCGGTACAACTTGCTATCCGCAGACCGCTGACTCTCATCACCCCCTCGTTTCTGTTGGACATTCCTCCTCACTATAGCAGTGGTACAACTTGCTACCGCAGACCACTGACTACCTTCACGTGTCCTTTGTCCATACAGTTCCTCGTGTATTACTACCTCCATATTGCCAGTGCTGCTAGTCATAGACTTTCCTGAGCATCTCATCATCTGCTGTTTCCTGTTCCGTGATCACCCTGCTACCAGAGTACCATATTACCACCTATACTGCTCTGGTAAGCCTATCACCTGGTGATCCCTGGGTAAAGACTCCTAGTGCCCGTGACAGTATTATTGTACTCAAGCTTTCTTGGCATACTATACATAATTTGATAACATAATGACACTGTTATAACATGAATCAATACTACAGTATATGTGTCATAATGTGCTGTGTGTCACGGGCACTAGGAGTTTTACCCAGAATTCACCAGGTGTAGCTCTACTCACCAGAGGCGCGGAGTCTAACACAGTGGCTGGTCTTCTCCAGGAACTCCCGCAAGGAAGTATGGTTTTAGCGGCTGCCACTGTGCAGGTCGCGGCCCTCTGGGGAGTGTGGTAAATATACGGAACTATACAAACTGGATGGAAGAAGGAATGTCAATGATATATATGCATAGTCTCTGAGCAGTGGAAACAATGGTAGCACGGCAGAATGATGAGTAGTGATAAAAGGAGAAGAGAGTTCCAAAGTGCTTAGCACGCAGGTAGCATACAGCAGGCAAATACTTGACAACTGGAGAAAGTCTATGCAAACAGTCAATCAACAATGTAATAGGAGAGTCAACGACTCGCAGCTATGCTCCCGAGAAACTATAGACTTTAGTCCCAAAAGTAGGTAACATGCAAAGTAGTAGAGTAAGCTGCTCCTGACAGGTGTTACCGCTGGCATGAAGTAAAGACTTGTCCAGAGATAGGTAGAGTACAAGGTAGCCGGAAGCGGTCTGCGGCTGGCAGGTATTACCACTGATGTGGAGAGAAGACTTGTTCAGGTGCAGGTAAGATACAATGTAACATGGAGCGGTCTGCGGCTGGCAGGTATTACCACTGATGTGTAGAGAAGACTTGTCCAGGCGCAGGTAAAATACAATGTAGCATGGAGCGGTCTGCGGCTGGCAGGTATTACCACTGATGTGGAGAGAAGACTTGTCCAGGTGCAGATACGATACAAGGTAGCATGGAGCGGTCTGCGGCTGGCAGGTATTACCACGGATGTGGAGAGACGACTTGTCCATGTGCAGATACGATACATGGTAGCATGGAGCGGTCTGCGGCTGGCAGGTATTACCACTGATGTGGAAAGAAGACTTGTCCAGGCGCAGGTAAGATACAATGTAGCATGGAGTGGTCTGCGGCTGGCAGGTATTACCACTGATGTGGAGAGAAGAACTTGTCCAGGTGCAGGTAGCGTCCACAGCAAACAGATAGCACAAGCAGGAACAGGAAACTCCTCGGTGTCTCAATGGAATGAGGAACAAGAACAGGCAAAGGTAATAGGGCAACAGGTGCCTTAAATAGTGAGAGGTGATTAATTATCCAATGAGACTAGGAACAAGGTTTTAACCGTCCGTGGGTCTTGCACATGCGCAATCCTTTGGTCAAGATGGCAGACGGCCGCGGCGCAAGACAGGCGCCGGCAAGAGAGAGAGAGACCCATGTCTAAAGCTAGAGGCACTCATAGTCCGGTGAGTCACGCTGTGGCTCTTTACTTGTAACTGTTGATTATTAAATGCCATTTATTTGTGGTTTGACTTTAATTTTTTTAACTGAAAAAAGGGTTTATTGAGTTTTCTAAAATATTTCCTGGGGGTAATGGGGGTACAGAAAAAAGAAAACTGGGGAAGGGGAGGACATAAATCGGGGAAGAGGGGTACATAATGGAAACGAAGCACAACTATATATCATAAAACACAGGCAATCTACACTGTCATCTCTCTGAAGTATTTAAATACAAGTATAACCAGTTGTCTAATGAAATTGGAGTTCGAAACCATAAACATAAGTCACGTCTTCTTTTGCAGTATGGAGACTAACCTATTATACCCATGTAAGTACTTCTTCACTCTACACACTAAGTACTTCTTAGATCAAAGCAAGAAACCCTTAAAGCCCAATTGGATCAGACATGTGTAACCAATGGGGGGACCGAGATGCCCCCTCCCTCTGTGGCATAAATATGCCAGCTACGCCATTTCACTAGTGGGGAAGTGGCTGCCGTGGAATATGGAATGCCTAGACTTTCCATCTCAAAGCTGAAGTTCACTTTAGCTATAACCTTAGGCTAGGTCGATGGAATCAGTTGCTTCCAGGCCTGTGCTATGGCGGCTCTCTTGCAATAAACACTTGACCCATGACATATCTGTCCCAGGAGGGAACTGAGGGGGGACAATGATGCAACAGGGCAAGCTCTGGGGATGGCATTATTGGATATCCAAAGACCCTCTCCAACAGATGAAAAAACTAACCACAGAGGTTGCAGAATCGGACATGACCAAAAAACTTTAATTATATCTCCTCTCTCAATGTGGTTTGGCTTTCATTTTGATTTTGGTTATTTTGATTATGTAACTCAGTATATTTATGGGCATATATTTTGGACCCATGTTATAACTTTTTTTTAAGGTACGGAGGGGAGGCAATATGAAAAAAGTGGTCTTAGCGGCAACAAATGTGATTCTCTAAATCTGGGACTGGTTCCATCAGGGCCATAACTAGGGCTGTGCAATAGGGGCGACAGCCCAGGGTGCAGTTTAGGAATATTTTAGGTTCATTTGATTAAAATTTAGGGGTAGGGGGGCGGCATTTGACATTCTCGCCCCAGGCGCTAGAATTTTAAGTTATGGGTTCCATATCTGGCCTTAAATAAAAGGCTACTCTCATGGCTATGGAAATGTTTCAATGGGTGCCACTGGAATTAGTCGCTGAGGGCAGAATGTTATGTGCAACTGGATACCAGTGTTTGAAGGTATGTCTAGACCTAGCGGTATATTGACTAAACTCTGGGTTTGAAAAGTGGAGATGTTGCCAATAGCAACCAATCAGATTCTAGCTGTCATTTTGTAGAATGTACAAAATAAATGATAACTAGAATCTGATTGGTTGCTATAGGCACTTTCAAACTTGCAGTTTAGTAAATATACCCCCTTAACTGATTATTAACTAGTGGAAATATACAGGGTGTTACCAAAAGATTTGTTTACATTGTCTATTACTTTTTCCAGCAACAATGAATGCAATGAATTAAAGAAAGACAGGGGACATTGGCTACCTCAGCAATAATGGACATATCCAATGGCTCTCTAATCACTCACTAGTTTTAGACATAATATATTCATAATTGTGCCTCAATAACATACAGTAAGATAATATATGACCTGCACACCATTTCATTATAATCTGAAGTACGTGCTGTTTTCAGAATTTATGATTAATGCCAATTTTGTTAAGAAATTCATCAATTCAATACTCACGCTACACAGTTAATAATTGTATTGCAATTATTTCTCACACAGAATACAAAGAAACACCATGATCGTAGAAATGAGCTGAGCTGATTTTTTTCAAGCAATTAGCATGTTCTCAATCAAACCGAAAGATATAGTGTGCACATAACCGAGCAAGAGAGGGAATAACTAGATGACTTCATTATAGCAGACTTAACCTCTAGTGAATAAATGATGTATCAATTTCCATTTACCCCACAGACCAATTTATCCATTCTTCCAATTACTTGCTGATATGGCTAATGTGTCCTGCACACACCCTGGAGACAACATTGTGTTTCCACTCCTCAATCATATGCCTTTTTCACTGGAGAAAGGCTCTACAACTTTTGGAAGAAATTTATTTTATTGTGTTTTCCCGTGTGCAAGGCAGACACACTTATAAGATGACCTTTGCTAAAAGTGCTATACATATAACATATTACTATAAGTCCAGCAAATCTCAGAGAGTAAAATTGCATACACCACTTCATTAGGTCTCAAAGAGAGTTAATACTTCCCTAAATTTGGGGGGCAGAAACTGTTTGAGTACCAGAATGGTGAGGGTCCTGTCACTGAGTTCCTCCCACCCACAGATACAAACTCTTACATATTGTATCTGTTCGATACCAGGAATTTGCAGCATGTGTTTTGAGACCCCACTTGAGACTGTAAGACATATATTTTTTATTAAAATATTACTATTATTATTATTATCAGTGCTTGAAATGTGCCAGTATGTGCCGGTATGACAAACTGGCAAGTCTAAATTCTCACTGAAGTGTCTATACACTCTGCAATCATACATTTTGCTTGCAAAGATTGAATGCACAAATATACAATACTTCCCCAGCAGAATGCAGAGGCTCCTAGATCAATTTGTTTTTTATATGTGGGGAGGGAGAAGTTGGTTGTGTGGCGGGGGGTTGAAGGTGTAATGGAGATTACAAAGCAGATGCAGACACATGATGTGTCATGAGTGGGGGACATGGTGGAGCTACAGCGACACAGCAGTGTGTCATAGTCAAACAGTCAATTTGGAATGCACAAGGTCTATGCTGTCTTGCACCTTAATACTCCATGATTTATTGTATACAAAGTGGGCAGGGGGCATTTGAAAAAAGCTGGTGGATTGGAGGTGGCATGTGTGACAAGAGCTGATCGGTACGAGTGGCATGTGTGAGAAAAGCTGGTGGGCAGCGTGGAACATACTAGTGTGAAACAGGTGATTGATTTTGTATTGTTTTGTTTTGTTCTGAAATCTAACATTTGGAGCCTCCCCTCTAGATATCCTGCACTTGTTCCTGGGCAGCAGTGAAGCCTGGACAGCATTCTGCATCAGACATCAGTGCATCTGGACTACAGCCTTACCAGCCAGCCAGAAGGATGTAAGATTTATTATTTATTTTTTACAAATGTGAAGTGTGTGAGGGACTAGGAAGTGATTATTGGGGGGTAGGGGCAGTAGGCTGAAGCTTTGCCTAGGGCACCGATGAACCTTACACCGGCCTTGGGTATGAGTCAGTTTCTGTCTTTATACTAAACCACACTGCTTCGACATTCGAGGTTCTCACCCACATTTACCTCAGATATTCTAACACAATTTGTAAGAATTAAGTTTAAAATTGCTTCTTTGAGAGTGGGCTCTGTGAGGTTACCACCCTTAGTTCGGATAGCAGATACCCTCTGTGGGCTTCAACTCACTCGGGTAGACCAGAGTATATTGTTATGTGCGTATTGTCGCTAACCAATAACGATTGTCGAACCTCGATTTGTGTTTCCAACGCACAAAGATTTATTCGCAAATAGTAGAATAATATACTCAAGCGAAGTGATAATAAATACAGCCGTTACTTATCGCAGGCGCTCTGGATCCAGTGTGCAGTAATTCAATCCTGAAGTCTGGGGACAAGATGTCTGAACACTAGATGTGAAGCTGCTGCTTATATACACACAGAAATACAGTAATACAATGAAGGTGGTTTGGCTTGCATCTATTGGTCCAGGTCTCAGGAAGGTCCAAGGGGTTGTCAATCATTGGCTAGTTCATCCTAAGGAATCCAAAGGAGGGGGTCACCTCTCCAGGGGGTATGCTCGGCTCTTCCCGCCAAGATTCCTTAGTCTTAAGTAGTTCATAATTCCCTATCATTCATAACTTGTGTATGCACTCTGCGATTCCCTCGCAGAGTGAACCAAACAGTAGGATATGTAAAGAGGTTTATTATGATACCACTCATGATATGATTCCTTCAACCTGTTCCGTGTATTTCACTAATATGCATGTAACTCTAATATAACATATAAATACTACTAAAGTTCACTGTAGGCTATAAGAAGTTAGGTTAGCCATAATAAGATGAGTAGTAGCAGGCTTGATGATCTCACTCAATGCATATCTTGTCATATGTATGCACACTTGGAGCAAGTGTTCCAAGGTTTATACCTCTGTGAGAAATGTGATCAATTGGTCTCTTTGGAAGCCCAGGTAACTGATCTAAAGCAGACCATTGCAACATTGAGAGACATTGCCAACCTGGAGCAGAGTTTACAGCTCACCGTTGATGCGTTATCTGAGCAGGGTGGAGCGGAGACAGAGGAGGATGCACAGGTAGGCAGCTGGGTAACAGTTACTAGGGGTAGCAGAGGGAGGAAGAGGCAGGCCAGTTCTGAGCTAGGCAATCCCAGCAGATTTGCCAGATTGGATGAAGATACTGTGGAAGGCAGTTCAGAATTGGTAGAGTTGGATGACACTGCTTCCTCTAGCAACCAGGGGAATGGTCTCTCCAGCACAGAGGGGACCAAAGTTACTCAGGGACCCAGGCAGATTGTGGTGGTAGGGGATTCAATTATTAGGAAGGTAGATAGGGCAATCTGTTACCGGGACCGTGCATGCCGATCAGTGTGTTGTCTCCCGGGTGCTCGGGCTCGGCATATTGCGGATTGGGTGGACAGATTGTTGGGAGGGGCTGGGAATGACCCAGCGGTTTTGGTGCATGTTGGCACCAATGACCGAGTTAGAGGAAGAAGGGGTGTCCTAAAGAATGATTTCAGGGACATAGGTCGCAAACTTAAGGCAAGGACATCCAAGGTAGTATTTTCGGAAATACTACCTGTGCCACGCGCTAGTTCAGGGAGGCAGCGGGAGATTAGGGAGGTTAATGCGTGGCTAAAAGATTGGTGTAGGAAGGAGGGTTTTGGATTCTTAGAGCACTGGGCTGATTTCTCGGTCAGTTGCCATCTTTATTGTCGTGATGGATTGCACCTGAATGAGGAGGGGGCTGCAGTGCTAGGGGAGAGGATGGTTAGAAGGTTGGATGAGATTTTAAACTAGGCTCCGGGGGGGGAGGGGCAAGCAAGTATTTATGGGATAGACATTGAGAGTAGTAAGGAGGAATTTAACAAGAGTAAAGGGGGTGGAGAGGGGGGAAAGGGAAGCATAGCCGATAAGGAGTGGCCCTTTTTAAAGCAAAAAGAAATACCTAAGGGAGGCAATAGACTTAAGTGTATGCTTGCAAATGCAAGAAGCCTGACAGGTAAAATGGGGGAGTTAGAACTAGTAGCAATGAATGAGCAGTATGATATTATAGGTATTACTGAGACCTGGTGGGATGATACACATGACTGGGCAGTCAACTTGGAAGGCTATTCTCTCTTCAGGAGGGATAGGGTAAATAAAAGGGGAGGAGGAGTATGTCTTTATGTTAAGCCAGAATTAAAACCAAGTATTCAGGAAGTTATATACGAGAATATTGGTGATAATATAGAGGCATTGTGGGTGGAAATATCCAGCGGAGGAAAAAGTTCAGAGAAGTTTCTGATAGGGATATGCTATAAACCGCCAGATATTAGTACGATTGAGGAAGCCCAACTTCTACAGCAAATTGAAAAGGCTACACAACTAGGTCAAATTTTAATTATGGGGGATTTTAATTATCCGGACATTGATTGGAGTACTGAGACCTGCGGTACAGCTAGGGGAAATAGGTTTCTGAGCACGCTAAAAGACCATTACATGTCCCAATTAGTTGAGGAACCAACTAGGAACCGGACTATACTGGACCAAGTAATAACAAACAATGTAGACGTAATATCAAATATTCAAGTAAAGGAGCACTTGGGAAACAGTGATCATAATATGGTCTCATTTGAAATTAGTTTCCAGAAACAACAGTATAAGGGATCAACTAGGACTTTAAACTTTAAAAAGGCAAATTTTAATATGCTAAAGGAGTCTATAAAGAGCATAGACTGGGACAAAGCCTTTGAAGGAAAAAATACGGAAGAAATGTGGGCTGTCTTTAAAATATTGTTGGAAACATACACGTATAAGTTCATTCCTATGGGAAATAAATGTAAAAGAATTAAGTCTAAACCAATGTGGCTAAATAAAAAGGTAAGGGAAGAAATGCAAAGGAAGAAGCGTGCATTTAAATTGTTTAAGTCTGAAGGGTCAGAGGAGTCCTTCCATAGGTACAAGGAATGTAATAAAACATGCAAAAAGGAAATTAGATTGGCTAAATTAGAAAATGAAAGGCACGTTGCAAAAGAAAGTAAGACAAACCCCAAAAAGTTTTTTAAGTATATAAATGGCAAAAGGATTAAAAAAGATAGTATAGGACCCCTAAGAAGTGAGATGGGTGAATTGATAAATGATACTAAGGAAAAAGCAGAGATATTAAACACGTTCTTTTCTTCAGTATTTACCAGAGAGGAACAAATGGCAGGAGTAATATATAAAAATGGAAATGAAACCATGCCATTAATTAATACTTGGTTGTCAGAGGAAGAAGTCCAAAGGCGACTGAAGAATATTAAGATAAATAAAGCTTCAGGTCCAGATGGCATACACCCAAGGGTCCTTATGGAGTTAAACTCGGAAATAGCTAGACCGCTATTCTTAATTTTCAGAGATTCAATCTCATCAGGCTCAGTACCAAGGGATTGGCGAATAGCAGATGTGGTGCCGTTGTTTAAAAAGTACACGAGATCACAACCAGAGAATTATAGACCTGTAAGCCTGACATCAATAGTGGGGAAACTACTGGAAGGTATTTTAAGGGACAGTATTCAGGATTACTTGGTATGCAATAAAATTATTAGTGGGAATCGACATGGATTTGTGAGGGATAGGTCATGTCAAACTAATCTAATTAGTTTCTACGAGGAAGTTAGTGGGAACTTAGACCAGGGCAGGACAGTAGATGTGGTCTACTTAGATTTTGCAAAGGCCTTTGATACAATGCCACACAAGAGGTTGGTTTACAAAATAAGGGAACTGGGTCTAGAAATCCAAATTTGTACTTGGATCGAAAACTGGTTAGAGAATAGGGAACAGAGAGTTGTGATAAATGGAACATTTTCTAATTGGTCAAAGGTCTTAAGTGGAGTACCTCAAGGTTCCGTGCTGGGACCACTCCTTTTTAATATATTTATTAATGACCTTGGTGATGGTTTAGAGAGTAAAGTTTCTATTTTTGCAGATGACACTAAACTCTGTAAGGTAATAAAATCAGAGCAAGATGTAGCTTCTCTACAGAGGGACTTAAATAAACTGGAGGATTGGGCGGCTAAATGGAATATGAGGTTTAACACAGATAAATGTAAGGTTATGCATTCAGGGATCAAAAACAAGAACGCAATCTATAAATTAAATGGAATTAATTTGGGAGAATCTATAATGGAAAAGGATTTGGGAGTGCTCGTAGATAGTAGACTTAGCAATAGTGCTCAATGTCAAGCAGCAGCTGCAAGGGCAAACAAAGTATTAGCATGCATAAAAAGGGGCATAGATGCAAGGGAAGACAGTGTAATTTTGCCACTGTATAAATCGTTGGTAAGACCTCATCTTGAATATGCAGTACAGTTCTGGGCACCACTCTATAAAAAAGATAATTTGGAACTAGAAAGGGTTCAGAGAAGGGTGACAAAATTGTTAAAGGGTATGGAGTCATTAAGTTATGAGGAAAGGTTATCCAGTTTAGGCATGTTTACTTTAGAAAAGAGGCGTCTAAGGGGAGATATGATTACTATGTACAAATACATTAGGGGTCAATACAGAGAGCTTTCATGGGAACTTTTTACCCCAAGGACCATACACAGGACACGTGGTCATCCACTAAGGTTAGAGGAGAGGAAATTTCACAACCAGAAAAGGAAGGGGTTCTTTACAGTAAGGGCAGTCAAGATATGGAATTCATTGCCAGGGAAGGTTGTGATGGCAGATTCAATAGATATGTTTAAGAAAGGGTTAGACAAATTTTTAGCGGAAAGGTGTATCCAGGGATATGACCGTTAATTTAAAATAAAGGATAGTAGTGGATATAGGGTAAAAATTGATTGCAATATTGAGTCTGGGGGGGATTTTCAAAATTGAAACAGATGGGCGGTTGCCTACTCTGGATTAATTTCAAATATAAGTGCAGGATCGCAGGAGATCCAAAATAGGTTGAACTTGATGGACTGGTGTCTTTTTTCAACCTCATCAACTATGTTACTATGTTACTATATTTCGACATAACTGACTATGTGTTGCAACTACCATTAATGTGTACTATTTTATAAGTATGCGTGTTTGTGCGAATGTATGGTAAAAGACCAATTACTGTTGCTGCCACGTGTAGTGGATGCGTATGCCTTTTCACGCCGTAGCGTGCCCTTGTACATCGTAGCGTACCGTACGCATCTTTTCAGACAAAGACAACCAAGTTTGCTCGACTTTAATTGAAATGACTTTATCCAATTTGCTGACTTCGACAGCTCCACCCTTTGATAGTGTAATAAACTATCACCCAATCACCGTTTCAAGTTCAGGATTATACAATACTTCTTCACAGACCATGATCTCGGTATCTGGTACCACCCTTTCAGTCTCTTTCTCAGTGTTACTCCTATGAGACCATTTTCCACACTTCAACACAGTAGGAACACATTTGACAACTAAACCAATTGCTAAGATGACACCCAGTATAAGGAGAAGGAGCTTACCTACACTAGCAACCATTTCCTGTACCCACTCCCCCAGACCGGAGAACCATTTCACAGGGTTCAACCATGAGAACCAATCCGCCACCTTGTCCCCGACCTCATATAACGAAGAATTATGGCTCTTTCGAAATTCCCATTTTAGCTGCAAAATTTCATCCATCTTCCGGTCTATAACCTCTTTAGGGTCATCCGTATTATTAGTAATGTACGTGCAATATTTGACACCGAACTGGGTGGCCAGTGTCACACAGTACCCACCAGTAATAGAGGTGAGATAATTTAGTACCAGTCTATGTTGCACCAACTCCTTCTTGTACGCTTGTAGCTCCCTTCCAGTATACCTGAAAGTGTCATCATACATCTTGGTGATATTATCTATTCATTTAGCAAGGTCTTGGATATATTTAAAGTTTAATGTTCCCCGAGCGGTCCTGGTGAGATCTAGAGCAACCATAACTTGGAAACCAGCAGTTTCACTAATCAATTTTGTAGCTATGGGTTCCTCACCAGGAATCATATTTCTCTTGCCACGGTGTTCATACTGTGTGTGTATGTATGGTGGTGATGTAGTCTTGTGAATACCAACCATTTCTTCATGAGTAATAGTCATGATTTCAGGAACCAGTTTAGCTAAGAAACACAAGCCCTTGGAACTCGGAGTCACCCAGGAATAAGCTTTCCTTCCACAAACAAAATACACATCATCAGGGAGAACATAAGGAACAGTATGCCCATGAATTATATCACACAGAGTTTTGATAAAACTACCCATGCCTAGTGTCTCCATTTGCTCTAGACACGTGTCGGCATTAATGACATTTTTACATTTATCTGTAGAGACTTTTCCAATGGATACCTTCTTATGTTTGGTTATACGCCCTAATTTATGACTTCCATCAAAATTCCTGCCTATTAGTGACCTTGTGAGTCTCCCTCTAAAATGAGTGTGGCGAGCCATTGTCTGATCTGATGGGTCAGCCTCCCAATTCTCCAGGCGCTTTGCATAAGATATATTTAGGCACAGCAAAGATCTGCCTATGGAGTATTGTCGAAGCGTCAGACTAGGGGACCTAGTGTTATTGTACCTCCCGTCTATGGGCCTCCCACCCCTCAATTCGAGTACTTCGGATATGTTTAGAGGGAATGGCACTAGTCCTATATTATGCTGCCCTTGCGGCACGTGAGAGCACACCCAACACTCGGTCTGGTTTAGCACCTTACCCACCAGGGAGTGATAATCCTCCAAAGGATGCCCGCCTATATTCAGAGTACTGGGGGACTGGCATCGTTGGATGCATCTCTCTTCAACTAGGGAGTCGCAGAATTTGCAGATACAATACTCGTTAGACAATAGCCCCTCACACTGCCTCAGAGTTCCTGAGCTAGCAGACCTTTTCATAACCCCCGGTCCAAGTTTGATAATGGGCTGCTCTGAGTATCCTAATAACTTTTCTTCTGCCTCCATTTCATCCGTATCACTCCCAGAACTCTCCTCCGTCCTCCATCCTCCTTCACAAAAATAGAATGTCCTAAAAAAAATAAAAACAAGGAAAATCCTGGAACAAAAGAAAAACAAAAACCGCCACTCCATCGCTGGAAAGATAGTTTTGGGGCAACGTCTCTGGTTCAGGTGTCTCGACTGCAGGCTTTAGGTCTCCCGGATCAGACTCACGAGTGACAGATCTATGTCGTTGGTCTTAGCTTTATCTTGCAATCTCCGGATTATGGACTCTCCTGCAGTGGGTGGAATGGACCCATGTGTCTCTCTCTGCAACCTTCAGTGATGTAGTACTGGTCAGAAGCACTTGGTACGGGCCTTCCCAACGGTCTGTTAAACAACCTGAACGTAAGAAATTGCGGATCATAACATAGTCTCCAGGTTCAACATCATGACAGTTCGTTTCTGGCATACCAGGTGACAGCATTTCTAGTTTTTGTTGTTGTTGTTTTAGCTGTCTACTCATTCTTATAAGATATTGTACAGTCACTTCATTATTACACTTCAAGTCGTCTTGTGGACTCACGATCAAATGAGGTTGTCGTCCGAACAGTATCTCAAAGGGGGACAGATTAAGAGGAGGTCTAGGAGTGGTCCGAATGCTATGAAGGACCAATGGCAAAGCCTCAGGCCATGCCAACCCAGTTTCAGCCATTATCTTACCAAGCTTGTTCTTTATAGTACTGTTTACTCTCTCCACCTTACCACTGGCTTGTGGTCGGTAAGGGGTGTGAAGTCTGCTACCGATTCCCATAAGTTTACACATGTTTTGGAAGATATCACCAGTAAAATGGGTACCCCTATCACTTTCAATGATTCTAGGGATACCGAACCTACACACAAAGTCCTGTACAATTTTCTTTGCGGTGAACACAGCAGTATTAGTGGCTGCCGGATATGCTTCTACACAACCGGAAAACACATCAATACACACTAACACATACTTTAGATTCCTGCACAGTGGTAATTGGATATAGTCAATTTGTATTACCTGAAAAGGTCCGTCTGTAGGAGGGATGTGGGATGGCTCAGTTGGAATAGTTTTCCCAACATTTTTCCTCAAACAAGTAAGACATGACATTGCTTTCTTACCAGTCTGAAAAGGAAAATCCGGGAGCACACCAGTATGCTCTCACCAGTTTGCACATACCTTCTTTATCCAGGTGAGTCAGACCGTGTGTTGCTTCAGCCAGGCTTGGATAGTATGTTCGGGGAGCTACAGGCTTACCTTGTCCATCCCTCCAGAGTCCTGAGGATTCTTGACCACATCCCTTCGCCTTCCAGACCGCCTTTTCCTGTAGAGAACACAAATCTTGCATTTCAATTAATTTCTGCATGTCTAATGTCTGAAAAACCATCATAGTCTCGGTCGATACAGTCATAGCAGCTTCGTCTGCCCTGTTGTTGTCCAATGACACTGGGTCTTCTTCAAAGGTATGGGCTTTGCACTTTATGACGGCTACTGTTCTGGGTAACTGTATCACTGTCAGAAGTCCTTTTATGTGTTGTGAGTGTGCCACTGGTGTACCTGCTGCTGTCGTAAAGTTTCTAAGACACCAAAGGGCCCCAAAATCGTGCACTACCCCAAAGGCGTACCTAGAGTCAGTACATATATTGGCTGATTTGCCCTCTGCCAATTCACACGCTCTCCTTAGTGCTACTAGTTCCGCCACCTGGGCTGAGTGAGGTGGGCCAAGGGGTTCAGCTTCTACCACATCCTGATCGTCTACAACAGCGTAACCAGTACATAGCTCTCCCGTCTCTGTCTGTCTATGACAACTTCCGTCTGTATAAAACTTAAAATCTACATTTTCTAAGGGGGTGTCATGTATGTCGGGCCTTGCAGTAAAGGTCTGATTCAGGTGTTCAGTACAGTCATGCGTGTCAGTATTCTTGCCTAACTCATCATCAACCAGGGTCTCCTCACCTCCCACCCTTTGTGTCTCTTGAGACACATACAGAAGGTATGTAGCTGGATTTAAGGTGCTACATCGTTTGATGGTAATGTTTGAGGGTGCCATCAGGGCTAGTTCCCACTTTGTGAATCTAGCTGAAGAAACATGTCTGGTTTGGGCTGAATTTAACAGAGCTGATACAGCATGGGGTGTATAGATAGTTGAATTATGTCCTAATACTACGTCCTCGCTCTTACTTACCAGAAGAGCCGTAGCTGCTACACTTCTTCTGAGACATGTTGGGAGTGATCTTGCCACATTGTCTAATTGTGCACTGTAGTATGCTACCGGTCTGCTAGTGTCACCATGTTTCTGTGTGAGGACACCTGCTGCACAACCATCAGCTTCTGTACAGAATAGCTCAAAAGGCTTTTCATAATCAGGTATTCCCAATGCAGGTGCTCTAGTCAGACTATCTTTAAGATTAAAGAACGCTTGCTCTGACTCTTCAGTGTGTACAACACGTTCTGGTTTTGAGAAAGAGACTAGCTCCTGCAATGGTAATGCCAGAATAGAAAAACCTGGGATCCAGGATCTACAGTATCCACACATCCCCAAGAAAGTACGAATCTGCTTCTGGCTCTGCGGCAGAGTCATGTGTTGTATGGCCTCAATCCTGTCGGTTGTCAGGTGTCTTAGCCCCTTAGTGAGGCAGTGTCCTAAGTATTTGACCTTAGTCTGACATGGCTGTAATTTATCCTTTGCCACCTTGTGCCCTGTTTGTGAAAGATGAAGCAACAACAATTTAGTATCATATAAACATGACATACAAGAATCAGAGCACAACAACAAATCGTCCACATATTGAATTAGAACAGACCCATTGTGGGGTTGAAAGGATTGCAAACAGTCATGTAAGGCTTGGGAGAAAATACTGGGGCTGTCAATGAACCCCTGGGGTAGTCTGGTCCATGTGTATTGCACTCCCCTGTAGGAGAATGCAAAAAGGTATTGACAGTCAGGGTGAAGAGGGACTGAGAAGAAAGCAGAACATAGATCAATGACAGTAAAATGACTGGCAGACGGTGGAATCTGCATGAGGATGACAGCTGGATTCGGCACTACGGGGAATTGGCTCTCAACAACTTTATTTATTCCCCTTAAGTCCTGGACTAATCTATAGCCCCTCCCCCCATTCTTCTTTACAGGGAAAATGGGACTATTTGCTGTACTGGCTGTACGAATTAAAATCCCTTGTTGTAACAGCCTCTCAATAACAGGATATACACCTAGTTCCACCTCCGGTTTTAATGGATACTGTGGGATTTTTGGAGTTATCCTACCACTTTTTAGATTGACCATGACAGGGGCTACGTTTGCCATCAGTCCAGTGTCTTATCCATCTCTGGTCCATAGTGAACCTGGTATTTCCAGCAACATCCCCTTTACTTGAGATGGACTTTGTTCTATAACAGGAGAGTGTAACATTAACCTTTGAGGGGTGTCCAATATATCCTGCACCTCATGTGCGACCTTCTCCGGTATATCTAAGAACACACCATCAGAAGTACAGTATATGACACATGATTACATAACAAGTCTCTCCCTAGCAAGTTAGTAGGAGCCGCCGCAGCCAAGAGAAACGAATGCTTGGTATGCAGGGGCCCGATAGTAACCTCGGCTGGTTTAGTTAGTGGATAATGCAACACTTTTCCCGTTACCCCGATGGCTGGAATTGTTTTACTGGTCACCTGTAGATTGAAAGGAGAGGTTATCACAGACCGGGCCGCCCCTGTATCTACAAGAAAAGTTTCTTTCCTACCAGCTATGTCAACTATCATTGTTGGTTCTTCACTCTGACTCACAGTTAACCTCACTGGTTGTAGACTACAGGTATGACCTGACCCCTAGCGCTGACTATCATTTTCCCGCGCAATATATGTGGTTATAATATGTGCGGGTAGATGTGAGTCTTCGATTCTATGTGAATTTTTCCTTGGAGGATATCTATGTGTCCCACCTCTAGGGCTGTATCTGTCTTTTTTACAATCCCTGCTCATGTGTCCTTCTTCATTACAATTGAAACATCTGATCACTCTGTTTCTTATTATGTGGGTTGTATGCTGGTGGTCGTGTATGCATCCCCTCTAGAGCCTGTATACTCACCGTCATTAACCTATCACCTTTCTCCTTCTTTTGTCTAAAAAGGTTTTTGTCGTGCTCCACAGCAGACTCCCTAAGAGAATCTACTGTGATGCCTCTCCAATTAGGTAATGTGGTTTGTACTCTGGATTTTAAATTTTCTCTAAGGCCATCCATTAATACTCCTACAGCTACTTCCCTATGATGTGGGTCCTCCCCTATGTTGGATATCCCAGTAAACCGTGTTATCGCTGCTATAGCTCTAATAAAGTAATCTGCTGCTGTTTCACTATCCTTTTGTTTAATGGTGAAAATCTTACTCCAATTTACTACTACTGGAAAATAGATGGCTAAGTGTTTGACAATTTGTTCTATATTCTTTTGGTTAATCTCTTCAGTCAAGGTGTCATCTTCCTCCAACAAACAATCTTCAATACATTTTTGTATGTTAGTATTGGGAGGAAGACACGCCCTCAACACTACACGCCAATCCTTATTGGTTGGTTCGTGGGCATTTCCTAAGTCTTTAACAAATCTCTGACATTTAGCTAACTCCTTTCTAGGATCTGGGAATTCAGTCATAATGGAACGTAATTCTGATCTAGTCCAGGGACAATGCATTGTAACATTTCTTAAAGGAACTACACCATCCTTATCCGGTTTCCCATTGGGAACTGATATTGTGTGGACTGGGTACGCACCCTCTGGTTCACTGACTTCAGGGGACACTACAGGATTTTCTGGTTCAAAATTTAGAACGCTTTCACTCCTAGTGATCACGCTGCTCTCACCTATCTCAGCCATTTTCTCATACTTGCGCTGAGCCTCTAGTACACTAACAGCATGGGCAATGGCCGAAATCACAGTGGGTTCATCTTCATCTTCTGATACACTTGTTTTAAACTGGCTTAAAACAGGATACAACTTAGCAATTTTTCTTTTTTCAGTTTTAATAACGGCTGTACTTACCGCTCCCGCCACATAAGGTGGCGGGGGCGCGCTTGCGCTGAGTTCGCCACGCTTCTCAACGGGTACTTCCGCCGTGTGCGCGCTTTTCGCCACGCCTACTTCTGCTTTGCATTCGCTGCTCTGCCACGTGTTACCTTCCATTTGCCACAATTTTAATCAATCATTATGTCTATTTCTCTTTTTCGTTGACTTGATCAACCATACTTTATCCTTTACAGTATTTAGTACCTCTGCATTAAAACTTCCTATTGTTGGGAAAGGCCTATCACAATCTTTGGTCATCTTGACCCACGTGTCACAATACACAGTTGCGTATGCACCATATTTCTTACACATGAGAAACCTCGCTGAACCAATAGGACCTTCCTTAGGCAGTACACTGACCATCTCTAGCGTATGCTTAGCACCCATGTTGAACAACACCAATCTATGCAGAACGCTTTCAACAATTTGCTACAAACACTCTACCGCTAGAGATCTCTTACTGGCCGTGGACGTATTTGCTCAAGCCGCGTCCACTCACTTCCTCTTGTATTAAACAAGGACCCCTAACACAGACAATATCACTGTGGGACCCAAGGGCTATCAGCTCCTCGATACCCTGGCTAAACCACAAAATCTGTTGAGTTTATTATAACTGGGAGAACAAAGTCGATACAATCAACCAGCCTTTCCAATATAATTCCTCCTAGCTGCTTCACCAATTCGCACTAACGGTGCAGTTAGATCGCACTGCCTACCAATACTAATTATTAGCAAACCTTGCGATCTATTGGTAGCGCTTTGCGAAAACCCTTTTTTCGTATTCGGTATACCTGCCCTGTATACCGTCCTTCAGTTGGGCAATCCACCTCGTCAGACAGCAACTGAGCACAATGAATAATAAACAGTGTATCTATGTTACAAAATCACACACTATACACCTTTTCTGAGCAGAAAATCAAAAGTTCCCAACAACAGTAATAATATCTCAGAGGCTTTCACAAGTAATTATATTATGCACATATAATAACTATCAAGACGATTGTTTACCACGTGGCAAATCTACCGGAAGTTCGCGTACGCACAGCAGGAAATACACATACGCTAAGCAATGCAATACAGTTAAAATGCACAAATGACAGTAAAACGAAACAGTTTTCTCTTTTGTCCCTAGGTTCTAGTTAGCGTGCCCTAGACCGGCGGTTCCCAAACTGTGCGCCGCGGCTCCCAGGTTGTGCCTCGACGCTGTCACTGGGGTGCCGCGGGCCAGACATAAAAAAAAACAAAACACAGAAACTTACCAATCCGTCGGGCGCCGGGACCCAGCAGCCTCCTCTCTCCTGCAGCTGTCACTGAATATCGACGTCAGTAACAAGCTGCAGGAGAGAGGAGGCTGCTGGGTCCCGGTGCCCGACAGATTGGTAAGTTTATGTGTTTTGTTGTTTTTTATGGCTGGCGCCTGGCGCGGGGCAGAGTGAGAGGGATCGTGGCAGAGGAGGGGGACAGAGGATGGTGACAGCAGATGGTGACAGCGGGACAGAGGAGGGGGACAGAGGATGGTGACAGCGGGACAGAGGAGGAGAGCAGAGGATGGTGACAGCGGGACAGAGGATGATGACAGAGGTTGGTGACAGCGGGACAGAGGAGGACAACCGAGGATGGTGACAGTGGGACAGAGATTGGTGACAGAGGTTGGTGACAGCGGAACAAAGGAGGAGAGCAGAGGATGGTGACAGCGGGACAGAGGAGGAGAGCAGAGGATGGTGACAGCGGGACAGAGGAGGAGAGCAGAGGATGGTGACAGTGGGACAGAGGTTGGTGAAAGAGGTTGGTGACAGCGGGACAGAGGAGGAGAGCAGAGGATGGTGACAGCGGGACAGAGGAGGAGAGCAGAGGATGGTGACAGCGGGACAGAGGAGGAGAGCAGAGGATGGTGACAGTGGGACAGAGGTTGGTGACAGAGGTTGGTGACAGCGGGGCAGAGGATGGTGACAGCGGGACAGAGGAGGAGAGCAGAGGATGGTGACAGCGGGACAGAGGAGGAGTGCAGAGGTTGGTGACAGTGGGACAGAGGATGGTGACAGAAGATGGTGACAGCGGGACATAGGAGGAGAGCAGAGGATGGTGACAGTGGGAAAGAGGATGGTGACAGAGGATGGTGACAGCGGGACAGAGGAGGAGAGCAGAGGATGGTGACAGTGGGACAGAGGTTGGTGACAGAGGATGGTGACAGCGGGACAGAGGAGGAGAGCAGAGGATGGTGACAGTGGGACAGAGGTTGGTGACAGAGGATGGTGACAACGGGACAGAGGAGGAGAGCAGAGGATGGTGACAGTGGGACAGAGGTTGGTGACAGAGGTTGGTGACAGAGGATGGTGACAGAGGATGGTGACAGCAGGGCAGAGGAGGAGAGCAGAGGATGGTGACAGCGGGACAGAGGTTGGTGATAGAGGATGGTGACAGAGGATGGTGGCAGAGGAGGAGAGCAGAGGATGGTGACAGCGGGACAGAGGTTGGTGACAGCGGGACAGAGGAGGAGAGCAGAGGATGGTGACAGCGGGGCAGAGGATGGTGACAGCAGGGCAGAGGAGGGGGACAGAGAGCAGAGGAGGGGGACAGAGGGGCAGAGGATGGGGACAGAGGGGCAGTGGATGGGGACAGGGAGCAGAGGATGGGGACAGCGGGGCAGAGAAGGGGGACAGAGCAGAGGAGGGGCACAGCGGGGCAGAGGAGGGGCACACAGCGTGAGAGGGGCAGTGGAGGGGGACACAGCGTGAGAGGGCAGAGAAGGGGACAGCGTGTGAGAGGGCAGAGGAGGGGGACATTGTGAGAGAGGGCAGAGGAGGGGGGACAGCGTGACAGAGCAGAAGAGGGGGGGGGCAGCATAACAGAGGGCAGAGGGGGCAGTGTGAGAAAGGGGAGTGTGTCTGGATGCAGAGGGGGCAGTGTGTCTGGATGCAGAGGGGGCAGTGTGTCTGAATGCACAGGGAGGAGTCATCCAGTTCTCTCAAATCAAGGAAAGCAGTGGGATAAGTAGTCTGTACTTGGTTTCTTGGTTGCTTGTCTTTTCTGCATGTATTTCTCCTAGCTAGCCCACTGCTTCCCTCTTGCCCTCCCTCTTGCGTTTTCTTCCCTTTTTCCTGCTTCCAGCTTTTCGTCCACCTTTTTTTACCCTCTCCCTCTTGCTTTCACTGTTTCCTCTATACAATTCCACCCCCCCTTTATATCTCCTTTCTCTTTACTTAAATGTATTAATTTTTCTGTTTTTATTGTGGCCTCATTTACCCTACTGTACTCCATGGAGAGTCCTAACGGTGTCTCCGTGTTTTGTGAGGATATGGTGGCCCCCTCAGACATGCTACAACTGAGCACCAGGATTAGCAGGACATACTGGAGCCACAACCGGAAGTGACGGAAGTAAATATCATTTCTGGCACAGCATTTCTTCCGGTAGTCCCGTCCCAAGCGGCGCTGCCTCTCACCAATTCCGGCTAGAGCAGGGTGGGTACCCCCAAATCTTCCATGGCAAAAGTGTTCAATGCAGCTGGCAGATATGCTGCCCCCCTCTCAGTCTCCCGCAGCCACCAATGTTATGGGTAAGGACCCCAGGCATAGGGGACACACTGTGGCTGAGGGGATGGTCCCCCTCCCTTGCAGCCCTATACCACAACCGACTCCATGAGGGGTTCCACGTCCCAGAGAGATATAGGGGCCACTTATCCCATAAGGAGCACTAGGCTCCAACAAACCTATTGCACTGGGATGACAAGCACACTCCCCCAGCATCACTAAACCACCAATGAATATGCTGGGGTCACTAGAACCCAGACACATTTTGCTCGGGGGGCAGGCCCACCCCTCCAGCACCCCTATACTGGCAAGGGGTTCATAGAGAGCTCTAGGCTTTGGTCCAGAGATGAGACCAAGTGCAGTAGCAGTCCCCGGCAACACCACTATGCCGAAGTGGTTGTTAGGGAGGGCACTGTGACTGGGCCGAAGGTAGTAGTGTGGCCCCATCCCACAGATGGACATTGAGAAAGTCGCCCCTGCACTCAGTGTCAAAGCATGCACCAGTCGGATTCCCAGGCCTCGGGCACAGCACACGTGGTTGAGGCAGTGGCGCGGATGCCTGGGGAGAGAGTGCAAGTAGAGTCGCAAACTCGGGGTTCTCACAGTGGGTCTCGAAGTGCGATCTTTAGTGTCCTGTCCTCCCATGGCACTGGAGTGTCCCCCTCCAAGTCTCACCCCAGGTGTACATGGAGGTGCTCAACTACCTTCAAATGATCCTGGAGAAGTACCTGTCATCTCAGAGCCAAGTATAATGGGTACCCGAGCCTTATGTTTGGGTTCAAGGACGTCGAGACCTGGCTTGGAGGGGCGAGTTGGCACCTTTCTGGCTGCCAAACAGCGGCGCCTGTGGCAGGGGAGGCCTTGGACACCTTTTCAGCGGGGAGGGCACTCTTTCAACTTCAATAAGAAACAATGTTGCCCGCAGCTCAGCGTGCAGGTTCACCCACACCTGCTCGCTCTGCAGAGGAAACACCCGGCGAGGTCTTGTGACAAGGGGTTGGGACCTCTGTTGCTAAAAATTTAAGGTCTGCAATTCTGTTTCTGAGTTAGGTGTAGTTGAGAAGTTTAGCAAGAAGGTGTCTCTGGGGCTTATGTGTGGCCCCTTTCCGGAGCTGCCGCTGCAGGACAGTTTGATTTACCCATTTGGGGTGGTGCCTAAGAAGGCTCCGGGGAAGTTCCGCCTCATTCAGCATTTATCATTTCCGCCTGGGGTGTCGGTGAATGACACCATACAGGCCAGTTTCTGCAGTGTGTCTTACCAATCTTTGAATCTGTCCTGGGCTGGTGCACAGCTTTCGAACTTTATTGACAAAGGTGGATATTGAGTCCACCTTTTGGCTTCTCCCATTGCACCTTGACTCCTTTTCCTTCATGGGATTTAAAGTGGATGATGGGTTCTATGTGAACAAGTGTCTTCCCATGAACTGCACCATATCCTGCTCCTTCTTCGAATGTTTTCGCACCTTTCTGCACTGAAGTGTGTCCACTGGTATGGGTCATCATGGGGTCGCCCACTATCTGGATGACTTGTTGTTCTCCCTGGTCAACCTATTTTATTCCTTGGGGGTGCCAGTGGAGAATGATAAGAAGGAGGGTCCTATGACTCGGCTGTGTTACCTGGGATTGAGATTGATACGTGGCTGGGTATATGCAGATTGCCTGCTGATAAGATCTTAAAATTATGGGCGACGATCTGTCCACGACGATATGGTTGAATAAGGCCCAATCTCTCCTGGGTCTATTCAGTTTGCTCGTTGGGTAATACCGATGGGTAAGATATTTTGCTGTAAGTTGGAGCGTGCGACCGCTGGTTTTGCCCGTCCTCACTGTAGTATTTTGCTTTTGTCCAAGATTCCGGACAACATGCTGGTGTGGGAAGTATTCCTCTAGGACATTAATGGTGTCTATGTTTGGCCCAACCCCCTGATTTCTAGTTGGGCGTTACAGCTGTTCACAGGTGCCGCAGGTTCAGTAAGGTTCGGGGCCTACGTTACGGTTACTGGTGCATGTCAAGCTGGCCCAGTGATTGGGTCGGTTTCAGTTGGATGGCTAATTTGGTCCTTTTGGAACTGTTTCCCATCATTGTAGTGGTTGAGCTCTGGGCTTCTAGGCTCTGGGGTAAGCAAGTTGACTTCTGCTGTGAAAAATTGGGCATGGTGCTGAGCGATTAATAAGCAGAGTGCTTTCTCTCCCCCAGTCATAAGCTTGCTCTGGTGGCTGGTGTTGCGCTTCCAGTCATATAACATATTCGTTAGTGAGAGTGTAGAAAATGGTCTAGCTGATGCGTTGTCTAGGGGTAATTGGGCCAAGTTTTTGTCTTTGACACAGGAGGCGGCTCTCACTGGTTCTCCCTGTCCCGGTTATGTATGACAGATTGTGAAGCCAGAATAAGGAGTGGCTCGCTTTACTGGATGTGGTTCCTGGTGCGAGTGGTGATTGGTACAACTGAATGTAGGCCTTTTTGTGGGCTGACTATAGCACTGGTAAGTCCATATCGGCGATGTCTGCCACCCTGGTGGGGATCTCCTTTTTCTCCCAATTGTACGGGTTACTGGATGTGACCAAGAAATTCTTGATCTCTGGGGTGCTGTTCGGCTGGGCCCGAAAGTGCCCTATCATTTCTGAAGCCAGGCGAACGATTAGTCCTGAGAGTTTAGTAGGCTTGCTGGGTGCGCTTTCTAGAGGGGCCCGAGATCTCTATGAAAGTAGATTGTTTGGTGTGGCCTTCGCAATGTTGTTCTTTGGTGCATTTCAAGTGAGTGAGGTGGTGGCCTCCAGGCAGTCTGCTCCGTTCTCCAGTATGTTGGCCAAATACGTAGTTCAGGCCACGAAGGTTCAGCTGGGTAGGGGGTGATGGGTTACACTGTCACCCTGGTGCAATTGCTCAGTTTGCCCGTTATGGCAGTCACTAAATTTGCTGGTGTCTGGCTGCAGGAATCGTTGTCGTGGCTGGTGCATCGTGATGTGCTCCCCTCACACGGTGCTAGTTCATGGTGCTCTTTAAGTGCACGCTAGGCACCCTGGGCCTTGACAGCAAATAGTTTGCCAAACATTCCTTTAGAATAAGTGTGGCCAGGTCTGCGGCTGTAGAAGGGGCTTCAGGACCATGTATTCAGGAATCGGGCAGATGGATCTAATCAAGGATGTCCACTGCACATTAGCCGTATGTGAGGCTTTCACTTCTCTCTTGACCTTTGTTCTGCTTTCTCTGATCTCTCTGAGTTTACACAGGATTCTGTTGCTTGCTGCTCTTGGGTGCAGAGCCACAGAAGTATTTTCGGGTTTTCCCTCTAAAGTGGGTCTTAATGGCTGTTGGCACCACAATGTTGTGACAGTTTTTATCTTCATCTCCGTCTTTTTCCTTTCTCTTCTCCTCTATTTCATGCCTTGTTTCTTGCTGGCCTCTATTCCATGACAACCTACAAGGATGCTGTGTTGCTGTATAGTGCTTTAACAGTGTTGTTTTTTGCTGTCTTACTGTGCATGGAGCTGCGCTGAAGATCTGGGTCCTGGGCCACTCATTCATTCATTGGACCACTTTGCATTGAGTGGCTGGTGATACATCCGTGTTCCCGCGCCCCTTGGAAGTATATTGGGTGGGGTGACAGGGATTGAGGTGGCTGAGCTTTAAAGGACTACTGTCCAGGGGGAAATAGTGGTGCGTGGGGTTCCCAATAGTCTGGTAATTTACCTGGGTGGGAACGATTTTGGTCATGCAAATCTGTGGATTTGATCCTGGCAACCCAGTCCAACCTAGCAGGGGGCATGGCTCTTGACCTAATCTGCTATTATGTTGGTCCGACATAGTACCCCAGCTAGTGTGGAGGACCTTTCCTGACGAATGTGTAGTTGACCATTCCCACAACAACGTAAATTTGGTGGTCACCCAGTATCTCTGGTCTGTAGGGGAATTCCGGATCGAGCACCCGAGGATTAGGTTCCCGATGGGGTGCATCTGACCAAAGACGGTTTGGGTCTCTTCATTGGGGAGATTTTTAAGTTTTTCGGCAAATTGGATAGTTCGTAATATGGTGGTGGGCCTAGGTTCGGGAGGGAACCTGGTGTGGTCGGAGAACATTGTACAGGTGATAGGCAAGGTTAGTAAAATGCACATTGATGATAGTGAGGCATTTGGAACCCATTCACTTCAAAGAGTTGGCTTAGATTCAGTGCAAATACATCCCCTGGGGGCAGGCTTGCGGTGCATTAGGATTAGACCAGAAGGGTTTGGGTTCCAGAATGCCTGGGGATTATTGTCCCAGTTTAAGGATACACTGCAACTGCGCTTATGTAAAATGGTGGATAAATACAGATGTCCCGAGGGTGGGTGACCAATGATGGAACATCCTGCTCATTGATCAGTAGTGAAGGCTGAGTATAGTGTTCCCCTTCACCATATCAGTGCACAGTTAATTCAATAAACAAATTTAATTGCCAACAAGTCGGTGTGGTATCTTTTTATCACATAACATTGTGTTAAGGTAAAGGTGAAAGGTTATAGTTATGTTATCAACTGCTAAGCATTTTAATAAAAATATTAATGTCACAAAATAATATCAGGTCTCTGTTATGTTACACTGCCTGCAATGTGCACCTTTAATCAAGAAAATGCTTTTGTAAGCCAGACATTCTTAAAAATGTGAATCTTATAGGTTATTTGTAAGGCAACATTTGCAGTGTACCTCACATAGGAAACAGCCATTCAGAGACTTAAGCAATATTCATGAGAATGCAGCCTGGCAATACACTAGGAACAAGTAACAACTCTGAGGAATGAGGCACAACTTGTCTCCTGTATTAGGCAAATCACTAGCTACCAATGCGTCGATTGGTAGAGTTTTGGTGCAGCCTGCAATATGGCTGCCTCCAGTCTGAGTTGGTGACAAGTAAACATTAAAATGTTTCAAAATAGCTAGTCCATGTAAATCATATTTCTCTTTTTTTAACAATAATTACAGATGGGATATACTTTCTCTTACACTTTTAGAATGTATCATGTTTTGGAAAACGTAAAGCAAATCGACAATATTGCAGAATAACAGGCTAAATACTTGTCTTGCTGTGTCGCCCTGGAGCTGTATTTTCAAAACTGAGCAATTGTGTTTGTCCTCTCTGTTGTTTAGCTGAAATTTCCCACAGTGCGGAAGCTTCAGTATGACAGTTTTTCCAGCCCTGAAGCACACAGATAATTCATATAAAATACATAATACTTTTTCAATATAACTGCAGAGAAACATCACCGCTCAGCAATGCCTCACTCTCTGTCTGAAACAAATTTATTGCTAATTACGTGAAAATACAATTGCATTTTGGAGGCATTAAAAAGCTTTTCAGAGGCCAAATATGTTGATTAAAAACTTAATCATATTTTGTAGTATCTAAGTAGAGGAATATATTAATTACACTAGATCGCTACCTGGGGCTATGTATAAGTTTTACAGGCCGTTCCCTGAGCTAACCAGCAAGGTGAAAGCAATATGCTCCTAGGTCCTTTATTGCCCCTATTTTGTAAGATTTTATACAATATATATTTACCTGTTTTAATTGAATTGAACACTTTTTATTTAGGAACATTAAGAAACGCATAAAAATGGAAAAGGTAACTGGGCCTCTTGTTGGTAAACATAACTAAGATGAAGTTGTACAATCTTATCTCGTGGATAAAAGATTGGTATTATATGATGTTGCTATGATATGTTAGAAGTAGATATGAGCGTGCTCGGATTCCCGAAAACTGAGCCCACGCGAACTTAGGGTATTGGCGTCGGCTCGGAACTGGCGGGCATGGAAATGAGGCAAAACGTCATCATTGTCTCGTCGGATCTTGCGAGATTTTGATTCTTTAAATAACACCCAAAACAGAGCTTCGACGCCATTTCACAGAGAGACAGAGAAGGGATAGCAGCATATTTAATAGGGTCTAGTGTAGTTAGGCAGGGTTAGCATAGTGATAGTCTCAAGTCACATTGCCAGTGCCAGAGCTCACCCACAATTAGGAAAGGTGTCAGTGAGCTTTGTTTAATAGGCTGGTATTGTGCTTTTCAGTTTCCATTCACAGTGTACTGTTGCAGAGCTCAGCCAGAATTAGGAGAGGTGGCACATGGCTTTGCTTTATAGTTCAATAGGCTGTTATTGTTCTTTCCATTCTCCACTCACAGTGTACTATACCAGAGCGCGCCCACAATTAGGAGAGTTGGCATTTTGCATTTTCTTAAAAAAAAAATTATAGCCTACTATTGTTCTTTACAGTAAAATTGTATTGTGCCACAATTCACCCACAATTAGGAGAGGTGACATTTTGCATTTTGTTTATAAAAATTGAATAGGCTACTATTGTTCTTTATAGTCAAATTGTATTGTGTCACAATTCCCACACAATTAGGATAGTTGCCATTTTGCATTTTCTTAATAAAAATGTAATAGCCTACTATTGTTCTTTACAGTCAAATTGTATTGTGCCACAATTCACCCACAATTAGGAGAGGTGGCATTTTGCATTTTCTTTATAAAAATTTAATAGCCTACTATTGTTCTTTACACTCAAATTGTACTGTACCAGAGCTATGGATTCCCATCAGTCCCCAGAAGACCAGGAGCACCAAGCAGCTGCTGATACCAGTCATGATGATGATAATAATAATAATCCCTTAACCTCTACATCATCTGCTAAAGCCTTTCTTAAAGTGCATAGTGTTTGTAAGTCAGGGAAACAAAAATGTAAGAAAACACCTTTTACCTCAGTAAAGAAAAATTCACCTTTACTCAAGGCCAAGTTAAGTGCCGGAAAAAAAAATTGCCAACATGCCATTCTACACATGCAGTGGCAGGGAAAGATTCAGACCTTACTTTAGGAGTGCTAGTTCTGCAAATGTACTTCAGACATCTTCTTGTAACATCAGTGATGGCGATGGAATACCTTGACCTACAAAAGTGGTGCCCAAATACTTCTAAGTGTAAAAGGAGAGCTGGAAGAAAGTAGCAAGGCCTTACAAGAAAATGTTGGTTCTGATCCAGATATGACACAAATACCTGAGGAGAGTCTTGACCTTTTTGATACAGTACTCACAAAGAAGCCCCCTGTCAGCATATGTTCTGATGTGTGCATGGGCAGGCCAAGTGTAGCCGGTGATGCCCAAATTGAGGATGCTATTTTGGAATTGCAAGAGGAATAGGGGGATATTTCTGTAGCTGATGACGGCGCTAATGAGGATGTTGATGATGATGAGGTTGTTTGTGTAAGTCCTGTACCGGTGGAAGCAGTTGTTGACAGTGATAGCAAGAAGCCCATTGTCATGCCTGGGCAGAAGACAAAAAAATGCACCTCATATGTCTGGAATTTTTTTTACCCAAATCCTGACAACAGCTGTGTATCCATATGTAGCGTTTGTAAATCCACAGTCAGTCGAGGTAGGGACATAAACCATTTAGAAACCTCATCCACGTTGCGCCATTTGAAGAGAGTTCATGGGAAACTTTTTGGAAAATCCGAAACTTATTTCCACAAAATAACAACAAGCAGTCCAGCATCAGCTAGCTCCCTGCTCTCATCTAGATCACGGCCCATGCAATCGATACCGACAACACCATCCTCATCAATATCCACATTAGCAATCGGAGTTAGTCCTGCATCCAAGCCGCTTAGGCTACATGACTCCTCCCCTAACCAGGATTCCTGTGAATATTTTGTGACTGTTAGGCCTACTGCTGCTGCTGCGGGTCCTGCTGCTGAGAATGAATCTTCCTCCCATAAGCAGCCCAAGAAGAAGACCACTAGTACTTCACAACAATTAACTGTGAAACAATCTTTTGCTAGAGGAAGCAAGTATGACAGCAGTCACCCAGTCGCAAAGCGGATCACAGATGCCATGGCGACTATGCTAGTGTTAGATCTGCGTTCAATATTCACTATTAACAAAACTGTTTTTTCACAGTTAACTGAGGTCTTTTGTCCCCATTACCAAATTCCATCATAACACCATTTTTCGAGAAAAGTTATTCCTCAACTGTACCAGAACGTTCGTAAAAATTTAATAATTGGGCTACAAAATGCCATTCTACACACTGTACACTTAACCACAGATATGTGGACAAGTGGAAGTGTGCAAACAAGAGATTATATGACTGTGACAGCCCACTGGGTTGGTGATTCGCCTTCACAAGCAGGAACAGCAGCAGCATGTACACTACTATGTAACATTTGTCACAGGCAGGCTATTCTTTGTATCACCGGCTTCACTAACAGGCATACAGCTGATAATTTGTTACGAAAACTAAGAGATGTCATTGATACAAGGCTTATGCCACTTGGACTCTCCCCAGGATATGTGATTTCTGATAACGCCACCAATATTGTGCGAGCATTACAACTGGGTGAATTCCATCACATTCCCTGTTTTGCTCACACAATAAACTTGGTGGTGCAGAGCTTCTTGAAAAAAGAACGTGAGGTGCAGGAGATGCTTTTGGTTGCCCCGTAAAATTTCGGGACATTTCCCCCATTCTGCCACAGCATGTAGGAGATTGCAGCAGCTACAAGAACAATTTAATTTGCTCTGTTACCAACTTAAGCAAGAGGTGTTAACAAGGTGGAATTTCACCCTGTACATGCTTCAGAGGATGGAGGAACAGCGCAAAGCCATACAAGCGTATTGCACAAGCAATGACATTAGGAAAGGAGGGGGAATGTATTTCAGTCTTGCACAATGGAGAATCCTTTCTGTGTTGTGCAAGGTGCTAAAATCATTTGAATTTGTGATATGTGAAGTGAGTTCAGACACTGCTAGCTTGAGCCAAGTCATTCCCTTAATTCGACTTTTGGAAAAGCAGCTTGAGAAACTGAAGGAGGAGATGAAAGAAAGCAATTCCACAAAGTATGTTGGCCTTGTAGATCAAGTACTTAATTCGCTTCGCCATGATCCAAGAGTTAATAAAATCTTGAAATTGAATCACTATGTTTTGGCGACTGTGCTTGATCCTAGGTTTAAGACCTACGTAGATTCTTTGCTTCCAACTGACCAAGATCTGAAGAGATGCAAGGAGCTCCTGGTCAGCAAGTTGACCGCTCAAGTGGTCCGTGGCTTGACGGCGTCTCCTCCTTCAGTTTCTCAGGCAGCTGCTGCTCGTAAGAAATTGTGCTTTCCAAAGAGAAGCAGGGATGACGCAGGTGGCAGACCACAACAGTTTGACATTTGGTCTGGTTTGAAAGAATTTAGCAAAAAAAGTGTGACCTCGGCCATAACTCCATCTGAACCTACTATTAATATGCAAAGGATGGTGGAGGATTATTTTCAAGAGTTCATTGAAATTGACATGTCAGACAGTCACTTTCCATACTGGGAGGAAAAACAAGCAATTTGGAAACCCATGTACAAACTCGCTTTGCAATACCTAAACTGCCTACCCCCCAGTGTGTACTCAAAGAGTTTTCAGCACAGCCGGGAACCTTGTCAGTGATTGATGTAGGAGATTACTTCTTAAAAATGTGGAAAAGATGATGTTCATCAAAATGAACTAGATCTTCCACGAGGAAGGCCTTTACCAGCAAATACGTCCAAGTACTGACACTTCTGTAATGGCAGATTCCAGCGAATATGAATTAATAGTCTGTGATGATGATGTACACACTGATGAGGGTGAGGATAATGCTGAAGATGATGACGACAACATCTTGATAGTGTAGAATTCATTTGACAGCACTGTTGGTCTAACCTGCCTTTAGGGCATTGATAGCTGGTTTAGTGGGGGCCCAAACAAACCAAGCACTTCAGCCACAAAAGAGGCAGCCCTTGTTGCTGAAGTGCTTGGTTTGTTAAAGTGTGCATGTCCTTTGTAAGATCCAACATATGGGTGGGTGAAAGGCCACATGGCCAATTCCATCTTGTATTACTTTTCTATTGTGAGTTTGTGACACTGGTGTGTGGCAATGTTTTCTAGATGTGATATAAACTGCAGTGTGTTTGTATAATTGCTCAGTCACTTAACATCCAACCAGCTCGCTGAAGTATTTGGCTGTAAGTGTATGAAAAGCATATTGTGACCTGTGAGATGGTAAAAATTTAATGGAAATACTGGAAATTAGTTTACACATAATTGACATAACTTTAAAAAAACTCACACCCCCATGCTAGGTGATGATGATAATGGGTGTAGGCTTGGTGGCTGACTGCCACTCTGCATCATAAAAGCAACATAATTTGTGCAGGGGCTATGGGACACACACTGACAGGATGGGCAGACACATAGGCAGTACAAGGAAAAAGACCAACAGGCAGACAGAACTTGGAGACAGACACATTGACAGGACTAATCTAAACAACAATCTTAGTGCTGGCACTTAACCGAAATTGTAAAGGAAAAATACCTAAGATGAATCAACCATATTAATAAGACCTCGAAAAGTCTGATAATAAACATTACCTGCTGAATATGAATCGAATCACCTAGCTGAGGTATCCATTGGAACACATATATGGGCAGCACGGTGGTTAGCACTTCTGTCTTACAGCACTGGGGTCATGAGTTCAATTCCCGAACATGGCCTTATCTGTAAAGAGTTTGTATGTTCTCCCCGTGTTTTATGGGTTTCCTCTGGGTGCTCCGGTTTTCTCCCACACTCCAAACACATACTGGTAGGTTAATTATCTGCTAACAAATTGACCCTAGTCTGTGTGTGTGTTAGGGAATTTAGACTGTAAGCCCCAATGGGGCAGGGACTGATGTGAGTGAGTTCTCTGTACAGCGCTGCGGAATTAGTGCCGCTATATAAATAAATGGTGATGATGATGATAATGATGATATAATCCATTCCCCACATTCCTTAATGAATCAGGTCCCTAATGTGATAGGCAAATGTAGATTAAGAAGAACCTAAGTCTACTGACAAAATTAACATTTAAAAGTTTAATTAGAATTAAAGGGATCATCATGAGAGCAGCTTATAAGGGTAGTGGATTAGTAATTCAGAATTGGAAGTATTACTGAAAATAAGCCTACAGGTTATTGAGGGATGACTCCACGTACTGTAGATTGATAGATAATCTGACTACTAATATTACCAAGGAGCTTTGAGAACTTTTAAACAATGCAAAAGATGACAATATAATTTCTGACAAGGAACACAATTTCTTAAATATTGAAAATTCGAGATTCACTTGCATTCAAATGTCCATTTTCCCTGATTCCAACGCAGGCGCCATCTTAACATGGCACCGGCTTCTCCTGTCTCCTGTTGATAATCAGGATCTGTTGGTCCAAAATGGCATCGGTGGTCCCGCCCATTAATCCAAACAGTTTCTTTATCCTCCACCCAAGCACTACAAACAAATCACAGCAAAACAAACCAATTACACCCATGTGGAACACCTGTGTGTGTATGTGCTGAAAGAGGATCCCAGGAAAAATGTAACCCTGTCTGCAGCCTGCTGCTGCAGACTACCTGTGTTTTTACCTATTTTCTTATAGGGGAACGGTGACAAATATGCCTCTTTGCCACATACCCCTCCCCTTAGTGTCGCCAACCTTGGTGACGCTGACGAGGTTGAGCGAGAAAGGGCGTCTGCATTTTTATGCAGACTCCCTAGCCCATGCTCCACTGTGAAGTGGTAGGGCTGCAGTGCTAGGAACCACCTAGTTACCTGGACATTCACCTCCTTGTTGCTGTGCATCCACTTCAGTGGTGCATGGTTAGTGACCAAGGTCAATTCCCTACTCAGGAGGTAGTACCTGAGAGCCTTGGTGGCCCATTTGAGGGCTAGACACTCCTGTTCCACCGTGGAGAATTTCTTCTCCCTGGGCAGACGTTGCAGCTCAGAAAGAGGATGGGTTTCTCTGTCCCATCAAACTCTGCGAGAGCACGGCACCCAAACCTACTCCAGAGGAATCCGTTTGGAGATATAATCTCCTGCTGAAATCCGGTGCTTGGAGTATTGGTGCCAAACACAGCCACTCGAAGATCCCGCCAGGCCGCCTCCGCTGCTTCCGACCAGAACAACTTGTCTGGACAAGCTTTTTTTAGGAGCTCTGTAAGAGGAGCGGTCCTAGTGGTAAAATTAGCCATAAACCGGCAATAGCACCCAACTAGACCCAGAAAGGTTCTCATCTGGGTCTTCCACACAAGCTTGGGCCAATCTCTGATAGCCTTTACTTTGTCAACTTGGTGTTTGACCTGTCCTTGTCTCACAACATACACCAAGTATTTGGCCTCACGCATGGACAATGCACATTTCTCCGGATTGGCGGGTAGATACTGCCTCCACTTTGGGTAGATGTGTTTCCCAGTCCTGGGAGTGCATGACTATATCATCTAAGTATGCACCTGCATACTCCTGGGAGTAAATGTATCAAGCTGAGAGTTTTCCGGCAGGTTTGAAAAACCAATCGGATTCTAGCTATCATTTATTTAGTACATTCTACAAAATGATAGCTAGAATCTGATTGGTTGCTGTAGGCAACATCTCCACTTTTCAAACCTGCTGGAAAACTCTCAGATTGATACATTTACCTCCTGGTGTGGTTTTAAGAGACAATTGATGGCTTTTTGGAAGGTGGCGGGAGCCCCATGTAGCCCAAAAGGCAGAACTTTGTACTGGAATAACCCATCTGGGATTGAAACGGCTGTCTTATAATGACAGATGGCATTAGGGGAATCTACCAGTAACCTTTGGTTAGATCTAACGTTGTGAGGTACCGACTATTGGCTAAGATTTCCACTAGTTCATCAATTTGGGGCATTGGATATGTGTCAAAATGGGAGACTTTGGTTAATTTCCTAAAATTGTTGCAAAAATGAATACTCCCATTTGGCTTGGCCACTAATACAATGGGGCTATTCCAGTTGCTATTGGATTCCTCAATGACATCAAGGGCCAACATTTTTTTAATCTCCTGCTTCACAGCTACACGTTTAGCTTCAGGAATGCAGTATGGTCTTACACTCACCACAACCCCTGGAGGTGTAACTATGTCATGTTCTATGAGCGTGGTACGGCCTGGCACCTCAGAAAACACATCAAGGTTCCTCTGAACCATTTCCTCAGTCTGTCGTCTCTGCCCTGGGGACAGATCGTCCCTTATGGGAACATTGTTTTCCAACGCGGCTTGTGGCTCCTCCCTATCATCCAAAGGTTTCAGCAAGTTGGCATGATTTGTATGAATAGACTTTCTCCTGCCTTCCTGACGGACTTTATAATTAGCAGGCCCCCCAGCCTCAATCACTTCATGTGGCCCCTACCAATGGGTGAAGAGCTTACTCTCTTGTGTGGGTACCAGGACCAAAACTTTGTCACCTGGTTGGAAAGCCCTAATTACAGCTGACTTATTGTAGTTTCTTTTTTTTCTCGCCTGTGCCTCATGCATATATTGTTGTACCAACGAGGTGATCTTCCCCAACCTGTCATACAACTGGGACACAAACTGGATCACATTGTAAATAACCAAAATGCCCCTTGGCTTTCTCCCTTACAACATTTCGAAGGGGCTGAACCCTGTAGATGCCTGAGGCACCTCCCTCACTGCGAACATTAAATAGGGTAATAACACATCCCAGTCTCATTTTTTCTGCTCCACTGCCTTTCTCACCAAGTGTTTGAGTGTCCTATTAAAATGTTCCACTAACCCGTCAGTCTGCGGGTGATATACTGATTTGTGTAACTTTTCTACTCTTAACAACCGGCATAGCTCTTTCATTAGACGGGACATAATGGGAGTACCCTATCAGACAAGATTTCTTTGGGGATACCCAACCTGGTACAATACAGAAGGAGTTCTTTTGCTATTATACTGGACTTTATATTGCGCAAAGGTATAGCCTTGGGATACCTGGTGGCATAGTCCACTATGACCAGTACACACTGATGGCCATGGGCCGACTTCTCTAATGGGCCTACCAAATCCATACCAATACGCTCAAACGGGGTCTGCACCACAGGGATGGGAAGTTGTGGGGCACGAAAGTCTGGCATCGGACATGTTCTCTGACATATTAGACATGTCCGGCAAAACCTTTTTATTGCCTTGTACATTCCCGGCCAATAGAACCTGAGCAATATCTGCTTCCGTGTTTATCTTTCCCCAAGTGCCCCCCACACAGATGTGTATGTGCAGCTTTGAGAACAAATGGTGTATGGATTTGTGGCACTAACAATTGCATTACAGTTCTGACCTGTGCATTAGCAACTCTATACAACAGATCATTCTTTACCATATAATAGGCAATACCTTCTGCAAGCTAGTTAGTGTTCTGTAAACCTCTTAATCTCAACTATATTCTTATAGACATTAGCTAAGGCAACATCTCCAAGTTGGTCTCGGCCAAAGTCTCTGAGTGGAAACAAGTTAGACAGTCCTGCCCAGTCCTCATTGGGAGGCGCAGCCCCTTCACCCAAGTTCTCACCAACAAACGATGCCAGGAACCAGTTCTGCGTTGGAACTTGTGCAGTTCTCCTTTGTCTATACTGTAACCTCGTAATAGGTGTATTTTCCTGAAGTTTCTGGTTCAGGTTTTGTGGCAGATCATGGCACTTTCCATTTTCTGTTCCCTCACACTCATGAAAAACAAGCCTTAGATGTTGTAAGGACTCTTTCGGTGCCTGTGTATTTTAGCCTTTGGAACTTAATGCTAGGCACATAATTTTCTTACCTGTAACGGTCAATGTAAATGATGGGTTTTGGTTACACAAGATTTGATTCAGAGGCAGTACATGTGTGAGAAACTTAGTACTACCTGTTATATGAAGAAAAATACAAAGCATAAACACAGTGTTCTGAAAACTAAAATACATTTGAACGAAGTACAGTTGTGATATAAGTCAGGGTCACAATCTTGTTATGGTGATTTATCACAACATTTTACTTCCAAATACTGTTCACGTCAATGGTTCATAGGTTTTTGTAAGTCAGCCTGACATATTAGCAATATGTGGATACAGGGCCGGTGCTAGGGTCCGTGGCGCCCTAGGCACAATTACAAAATCGGCGCCCCCTGCCCGGCACATTTTCAAAATCGGCGCCCCCACCCTGCACACTCACAAAATAGTGTGTAAGTGTGCAGGGTGGGGGTGCCGATTTTGAAAATGTGCGTCTTTTCTTACCTGCTTCTAACTTGCCTCCTCTCTGCTCCGTCTGCTCCCCTCCACTCACTGACACTGTCGGGCCGTGATGATGATGTCCCGCCCGACAGTCAGTCAGTGAGTGGAGGGGAAGAGACGGAGCAGAGAGGCGGTGGTGGTGGTGAGCAATAGTCCCTCCCCCCCTCCCTGTGGATGTATGTGAAGCTGTGCGGCTGCCGTGAAAGGTATGGTCAGCGGTCGCCGCACAGTTTTAAAGAAATTTTTAATCTGTGGCGCCCTCCAGAGCCCGGCGCCCTCGGCAAGTGCCTAACCTTGCCTAATGGGAGCGCCGGGCCTGTGTAGATATCTTGGAATACACAGCGTTTTGACAGAGTAAGAAATCATTGGGAAAATACACTGTCAAGTTATCATTAATGAGTCCCACTGACAGCATGTTACACTGAGTGATTACAATACTCCAGTTTCTTATTTTATTAATTAGCCCATCTTAAGTTTAGATTTATAAGCCATGAGAACAGCTCTCTGTTTTAAGCTACAGCTAATTTTCAGCTACAAAAACAGTGAGAGAAAATTCTTGAAATTTGCTCTAAGTTGCCATTCAAGACTTTTAGTTTGCAGAAACTGGTATTGGACTGTCAAATAATAATTGTGTGTTAACAATGACATAGAACACAAGAGTCAAGAGTATTCATTTTGAGATGCAATGTGTGTTAAGTACTATCACAAAACACACTTATTTCATGGGTTCTAAATGTATATTTCAATATGTTTCTCCAATTGTATATTACTAACAGGCATCAAGTTATTAAGTTATCAATGAGTTGGATGTAACTGTCAACCTTTTAAAAATAATTAGCAGCTTAGCAGCTCTTTCAACACACCGATGAAGTTGCTGGCCAGTGTCTTTTTTGTTTTTGTTTAAATGTCATCCAAATCCATCCAGTGGAAGGTCCAGAACAGGCTCCTCGGACCTCAACCCCCTATTATGTCTTCTGGAATCCAATGTTACCAGTCTGTCAGTTTTCATCCAAATCCATCCAGTTGAAGGCTCGGATCAGGCTCCTTGTGTCAAAGTTCTGCCCAGCGTACACCAACGGGAGGTCCGACTGACACCCTAATCCCCTAAAACCTGGCCAGGATCCAACTGGACCACCTCGCATTAGTTTCATCCTAATTGGTACAGGGGTGTCAGAATGCAGGCTCAGAAACATCTCCTGTCCAGCTTTTACTTTCTATACCACTGGTGTCATGATTACACATTGAAAGGCCTTTGAAAGAGATCTTAAGTAAAGATGAGTGCCATTCATCATATATTAAAACCTAAAATTGTGTAGATCACCCTTATACCAAAACAGCTCTGAACCATTGAGTCATCGACTCCCCAAGACCTCTAAAGGTGTCTTGTGGCATCTGACATCAAGATGTTAGCAGCAAATCTTTAAGTCCTGTAAGTTGCGAAGTGGGGCCTCCATGGCTCCGACTTGTTTTTCCAGCACATCCCACAGATGCTTGATTGGATTGAGATCTCGACAATTTGGAGGCCAAATCAACACATTGAACTCATTATCATGTTCCTCAAACCATCCCTGAACAATTTTTGAAGTGTTGCAGGGAGCATGAAGGGGTGTACTTGGTTCACAACAATGTAGTAGTAGTAGTAGGTGGTACGTGTCAAAGTAACTTCCACATGAATACCAGGACCAAAGGTTTCCCAGCAGAACATTGCCCAAAGCATCCATATGTTGTAAAATGTCCATATGTTGTAAGAAAATGAGATTCATCAGACTAGGCCACCTTCTTTGATTGCTTCATGGTCCAATTCTGGTGCTCATGTGCCCATTGTAGGCGATTTTGGCAGTGGACAGTGGTCAGCATGGGCACTCTGACTGGTCTGCGGCTATGAAACCCCATACGCAGCAAACTGCAATGTAGTGTGTGTTCACACACCTTTCTATTATAGCCAGCATTACCTTTTCAGCAATTTGTGGTACAGTAGGGTCTCTTCTGTGGTATTGGTAACATTTCTTTCATGTCCCCCCTTTCCCTTCTCTGCTCCAAACTATAAATATATTAAGATATTTTAGTCTTTCTCTGCTCCAAACTATACATATTAAGATCTTTTAGTCTTTCCGAGTAAGTTTTTTGATGTAGGCCATGCACCATTTTAGTTGCCCTTTTTTGCACAATCTCTAGTGTATTTATTTATATCCTTCTGTAGATATGACTTCCAGAATTGAACACAGTATTATAGATGAGGCGGTACCAATGACCTATGCAGTGGCATTATTACATTCTTTTTGCTACTGATTCTTCTCCCTATGCATCCAAGCATCTGATTTGCCTTACTCTTTGCTTTGTTACACTGCCTGCCTATAAGCGATCAGAAATAATGGGTCCTAGATCCCTTTCCTCCTAAGTAGTTTCCATTATAGTGTTGTTAATACTATATTTAGCCTTTGGGTTTTTGAGACCCAAATGTATCATTTTGGATTTTTGGCATTATACTGTAGTTGTCACTCTCTTGACCATTCCTCTAGTCTACCTAGTTCATCAATCATTTGTTTCACCCCTCCTGGTGTGTCTACCCTTTTGTATATCTTTGTGTCATCTGCAAAAAAATGCATACTGTCATTTCAAGACCATTTGCAATGTCACCAATAAAGATATTAAACTTCACTTGTCAGTGGTTTTAATGTTGTGGCTAATCAGTCTATATGTAACTTTACTTTCTCCTGAATACATGACACTTCAGCATCAGGTTCAATAAGACTCAGTTTGCTTTTATTCAGCAAACTCTCCAAGGACTCAGCCCTTTAACACAGAGTTGCTCACAAACACAGCTCTGCAGAAAAACAAAACAAAAACAGCCTAACCGGTTCTGGTCCCTACTGCAAACATAGGACTTTGTCATTAGAATTGGCTTTTAACAGCCAATCTTTCCCCAGCCAGTAACTCACTGCTCTTTTAGGTGAACTTGTGTTGCTCAGGCCATAAAGAGTATATGTCTCAGCTGCAGCTCTTCTCTTCTGCATTAGTCTAACTGACCTGCTTTTCAAAAGAAATTTAAAATAAGATCCAGGAGGCCTGATTCATCAAGGAATATGTAATACCCTCCAAATCACATGTATTTTACTGTATACACTCATTCAGAAAACTATAGTTCCCCAGTGTGCCTCTGGGAAGTTAAATGTAAATTGTGTTGCCCATTTTGGGTGGACAGACTGCAAACTACAGCCCAGGCTGCTCTCTAGAGCCCACAAAATGTACTAGAAGGTTCCAGGAGATTCTTGGGGAAAGGGGAGGAGACAAAAACGGATTGGTTAGTGAGAGAAGTGATGTGTGTGACTACTGGCTGAGCTATTGAGGGATCTCCCCACCAAAAGCCACTGAATGTTATGGCTGAATTGTTGTCCTGTGGTATGTTTGCATCCAGCCCAGAAAGAAGCACCTTTGCAGTATAGAAAAAGACCTAACTTGCCACTGCCCATGAAATGTCAACAGGACTCATAGATAAGTTTCTTTTGCTGATGCTATGTTCAAGTTATTTAAGTGAGATATCAAACTGTGTTATTAAAACCTCTTACCGGGACTGTAATATTGCTATTGAGAGCTGTTCTATCACTGGCTAAAGGAAAACTTTGTTCCAAACCAAATCTGCTATATTAAAAGTTATCTGCAAGCTGACTGAAACTGCCTGAAATGGATGCTGAGGATAGAATTGCAAGTTGTTTAACCCTACAGTTGCTGGGAGAGAGAGAGTTGCTTAGTCCATGAGACGGATTGCTAAGTGGACACTGTCCTTTACACTGATAATAGGTTATTGTGCACAATTGCTGTTATTTACAGAGCTCAGGATGCATGCATCAAAGTGACTACTGATTTTAACTTGTACAAGTAAACAAGCTTCATGTGTGAGCTAACACTTCGCCTAAACATGTGGATTATAATTTAACCCCTTGGGTTCTGTATATCATAAAGTGAACTAGATAACATTTAATCTGAACCAGCTGGATTACTCCTTGTTGCATCTCTACTGATTTTTGTGTGATAAGTAAAATCTGTATAATTGCACTAAAAGTATTGTGATTGATTGGTCTATATTATCTGCTGCCGCAGCATTTAGTGTATTGGTCTAATTAACTTGTAGCAACCAGTTGTTTCCTAAAGTATCAATCCAGTGAAATCCATTTCACTGATGCACAGTGCCTAAGTTTAAAGTGGTATATATTTATTCAGCGACCTATGTGTTGTATTGATTTATGTTTGCATATTGTTGAACCAAGATTCCAAAAATGTTATTTACTTCTCTACATTACCGCTATTTATCTGCTGCTGTGGTAAAGCCTTATGCCACAGGCAAAGAGAAAAACCCCAAGTTTATGCAGTTTTAGCCCTGTGTTTCTTGTTTTATTCCAACACTACTGGGGGGGACCTTGGCCTAACTACCATACCACCAGGGCCAGTACAATCCTTCCTTACACTACTTTTGGGGTGGCAACCATCTACACATGTACCTACTGATGTTGAGTGTATCGTGCGCAATTTACTCTGCACACACCAAGAACACAGCCGTGTCCGCTCCGTCTTTGTACACAAAGGACATTTACTACAGCCTACGATTGCACAGAGTGAATGACAGTCTTGTATGCATGCTATATCATGTGTTTGCAAACAGGAGCAACTGTAAAAATGTATCTTATGTTTAGTAGACATTAAGAACATCCTAATATTGTATTGTAATTTGTTTGTCTCTGTACGGCGCTGCGGACGCTTTGTGGCGCCTTATAAATAAAAATTAATAATAATAATAATAATAAATAATAAAAATATTGCATGTGAAAAATAAAAAAAAACACTTTTTTCTTTTTTTTTTTTCTTTTTTACTTTTTTATCATTAATGCCTATATTATTAACGGGTGATGTTAATTCAATATTTGCTTTTCTGTGCGATCGTTTGCGAAAAATATAATCCACATTCCAGGTATTTGATGTATCCTGCAATGTTTTTTGTAAGAGAGTAGAGCAGACGTACACCCGAAATTCATCAGCACACGTATCTTCAGATCACTTCCTTGTTTATTTCGGGCAGGGGCAAACGCAGGATTTCTAGAGGGGGATTTCCATTCCACACTGCCACGGGCAATGGTAGCCAACTGTCCTAATTCTGGTGTGGCAGTCTCAATTTTATGTAACTGTCCCACTCAGTCAGGACTTCCAACTGCAAGGATAGTTGGGATGGATGTCCTGCTACACACTGTACTGTTATTAAGGGTGAGCTGCTTGCATCTATCTGTAGTTACTTGCCCTTTATAGCAATACAGTGTAAAGCGGGACATACATCCCAACTATCATTGCAGTCAGCACAAATTCCTGACTGAACGGGACAGTCACATAAAATCAGGACTGTAGTCACCAGAATCAGGACAGTTGGCAGGCGGTGCTGTACTCTCCTACCTGTTCTTGTAGTTTTCACTAGCTGAGGTTTTTGCTGGTCTCTGAAGCTTGACTGCCACTTGTCTGGTTCCTGGAATGTTGGAGAACTGTTTGGTAAAAAGGGAGATACATAAAATATGGAAGGTCTAGCAGTGAATGAGCCCATTTAGGCCTCCCTCCCCCAACCAACCCAGATGTTAAATCAATAGTACCAATATTTACTAATTAGGCCTCCTACCTGAAATCAGACCAACATTAAATTAATAGTATTCACATTTAATAAATAGACCTATTTCCACCCTAACGGCCCCAATATTAAATAAACAGCATTTACATTTAATAAATAGACCTTTTTCCACCTTACCAGCCCGACATCAAATTAATAGCATTCACATATAATAAATAAATCTATTTCCTCCCTACCAGCCCTGACATTAAAGTATTAGCCTCCACATTTAATAAATAGATCTATTTCCACCCTACTAACCCTGACATTAAATTAATATCACTCACATCTAATAAATAGACCTATTTCCCCCAATTGCCCCTAGCATTAAATAAATAGCATTCAAAATTAATAGACAAACCTAATTCCCCCACCATACCCTGACATTAAATTAATGGTATTCACATTTAATAAATACACCTATTTCCCCCCAAACAGCCCCAATATTAAATAGTTAGTATCCCCATTTAACTATTAAACCTATGTCCTCCCAAATTGCCCTAATATTAAATAATTGGTATCCTTCTCCCAAATCTCAGTCCCACGTTAAATTAATATGCCCCAAACCACATTGGCATTCATTAAAAATTGCCATTACACCACCTTAAATTAATAGTAATAACTATGACCCCACTATTAAATTAAATAATACTCACTATGAATTTATTTGCCCCACCAATAAATTAATATTTCCCACCCACTACCTAATGATTGCTACCCACCTTCACCAATAAATTAACAACCAGTCTCCCCCCTTATTACAATGAGCCCTCACTTACCTTCTTCCATTCGGCAGACTCTGTCTTCTACTTCCTGCAGGAGGACCCCTGACAACAGTCCTGGCAGGAGAGGGGGGTTCTGAAAAACTAGAACTCTCCTTTGGGTGCACGCCTGTTGGAAGTACGCAAATCCAATTTAAGTGCATTTTTAAACAAACGCTCATTGCGCTTATAATGTGTGCCCTGATGAATCAGGCCCAGGTGTCTTTTCTTCAGTGAGCATAGGGCTGCAAAAAGTGTTTCACTGCAATCTCATTCAGGAAAAAACCCCTATGCATTCTATAGGTAACATTCAAGGCCTGGAATTTCATCAGTAGATGGAATGGGAGCTAAAAGATTGATTTGCAAGTAACAAAGGATCTTTCTTTACACGCTACAACCTGACTCCATAATATTTGAATATTACACCGATGGCTTTGTTCAATTAGAAACTTTTGTTGAATGTAAGTACTGTTTTCGCGAGGATAGTGTTTTAGATATTTTACTGAGGAGTGCACCCCCAGTGCTAACTATATGTAATCTGATTTCTTATAGGCTTAACTTATTTGTTGATTAATAAGGTGGATTTTCTAATTATATGTATGTGTATAACCTATGCTTTTTTTAAAAAATGTGATATACTATATGAATGGTAAATAAAAATATGTGTTTTTAATTACAAATTGGTTGGCGTTTTAAAACTAAAGTCAGAGAGTTGCGCCCATCTCCTTTTTTTTCTATGTTTATTATAAGTCCTGGACAACCCTGTCACATATCCCCATTCTAGGGGTACACTTGTGGGTTGGAGTAACTGTCCCTGAGACAGGGTACACACTGGACAGTTCATTTTTATTCCCAGCCATGTGTCTTACTTTAAGGTCTATAGATAAAGGTGCTAACGCGTTATTATGTCATTTTTCTCCTAGTTCTGTTGCATCCACCAAAGACATTCATGATCTGTCTCTAAAATTAATTCTTGTTCTTCTAGATAATATTTTAATATTTAAACCCCATTTGCCAGAAGGAGCTTCTTTTTCTACAGCTGCCAATTTCCAAATCAAGTGCATGTTTTGCAGATCACACGTGACTTAATAGTATTGCCTCTGGATCTTTTATGATTAGCAATGAATACACCTGTGCTCCAGCAAGATATGGAAAACATGCACTGTTAGTGCTCCCTGAATACTGGATTTGGGAAATTTTAGAAGAAAATACCGCTGCACTAGGTATCGCTACCAGTTTAATAATATCTATAACTTCTAAGATTGAAAATTGTATCTTTACTGGTGGGTGCACTCCTACACCATCATTAATGTAGAAGGGAAAAGGAGAGGGATAGGTGAGAATTGTTTAATTGGAGGCACTCAGCGATCATAGTTACTAAAATATCTATGTCTTTATTGATATACATTAAAATAATCCCTCCTAGTTCAGATAGCGAAATATTAAAATAATTGTGACTATAATTGTGAGTTAAAATAGCAAAATTTGCTATGCCCTGCTACTTTATACCAACATATATAAATTGTCAATGTATGATATTATTAGTCACTCTCTTATTGAGAACGTTTTGATATTCTGAGGTAACATTCATTAATAAAGATATATGTGGTGTGAATTAATTTTTGCGGTGACGGTTGTTCAATAAGGACCTTTACATTGCTTCAATTCACTCTGAAGCAGTTAATTTATAAATGACACAATGTATTGTCACTTTGGTCTTATAGAGTGGTTACTTAATCACTGTTCATACCACTGATGTAATAAAGACTACATATAGATTTGAAATGTGTCCGTTATTGTTGACCTATCCAGTACATATACATACTATCTTGTAAAGCCCAGTGAGGGTTAAACTTTAATATGCTCAGACCCAGCTGTTTATCCACAAGTTTAGACCGTTCTATCCATATATGGTAATATACCAAGGACTAAGCAGACTACAGAGTTAGCATGTGCTCTCTAATCTAGCAGTATATGCTGGTAATGCTGATAATGTATTGTTCCATTTATCATTTAGTGGATTAGTTTTGTTATTATAGGTCAGTCATCTATATGTTAAGTGAATGTCCTTCTAAATTACAGCCATATCGTTTAGCCGTCACACGCATACACACACACATCTATGATATCTATCACCCATATAGGGTTGATGTATCCTGAGAATTACTAAGTTTAAACAATTATAACAGAGAGTGAGTGGGAGCAGTAGCAGGGTAAATGCCAACGCGCGTTTCGCTACATGCTTTTTCAAGGCTTGAAAAAGCATGTAGCGAAACGCGCATTGTCGTTTACCCTGCTACTGTCCCAGGGGAGCAATTCTCCTGCATCTGCCGGCATGGAGGGGTGTATGGCGAAGGGGGACAGCCCATCGCGATTCGCGTCATTTTGGCCCCGCCCCAGAGACATAATGCCTGCTTTGGGTCTTTTTACCACTGTTAAAAGACCCCAAACAGACATACATCACTGGGGGGGCCAAAATGACACAAATCTTGAAGCCCCGTCCCTTCCACCCTCCCTTCACACCCCTCTTTAGTGATCTCTCAGGGGAGCCTGTCAAAAATAGATAAGTATGGGTAAGATGAAAAGACAAAGTAAGAACAAGAAGAAATATTAGGGAGACAAAGGAGGCAGACAGGAAGTAATTGGCAGAAGTGAGGGGACATGGGAGCAGACATGCAAAAGATACATAGGGGAGACAAAATGTGGCATACATAAGGCAAGGTGGCACGTGTGACATAGGAGAGAGAAGGGGGGTAAGTGGACATAAATGAGGCAAGGGACAAAAAAAATATGTGCATTTGGACAGTGATAGCAGACGGATTGGTCTGTCTAAAAATTATTAAACTCCCCCAATATTATATTATATATCACAATATTATATATCACACTCACTAGTAACTACTAGAGATGGGCGGGTCCGGATTCCCGAGAACCGAACCCACTCAAACTTTGGGTATCCGAGTGCCGAGCTGAGTAGCTTGGTACTCTCCCGCCTGCTCCAAATCCAAATCGAGGCTGAACGTCATTGTGACATCGTCGGATCTCGGGGCTCGGTTCTCACGATACTTCAAGATTATAAATACACGCCTCCCCAGCAATCCATCGCCATTTGACAGAGGGAGAGAGCAGGGTGTAGTCACAGGCCGATAAGAGCAGCGGCAGAGAATCCAATATTCTTTTTCCAATTGTTGTAACAAAAAACGCTAGAGAAGAGAGGAGGATAAAGGTTTTTTTTCTTTTCAATATTTGGCACTCCCCAGTGCTTTTGGGGTGTCCCCCCTAATTGTGCCTAAATATTTCTGGCTGTTAAAATTACTATCTGTCAGCAGTATCTACCAAATACTTTTTAGCACTCCCCAGTGCTTTTGGGGTGTCCTCCATAATTGTGCATAAAAATTTCTGGCTGTGAAAATTACTATCTGTCAGCAGTATCTACCAAATACTTTTTAGCACTCCCCAGTGCTTTTGGGGTGTCCCCCATAATTGTGCATAAATATTTCTGGCTGTCAAAATTACTATCTGTCAGCAGTATCTACCAAATAATTTGTAGCACTACAAGTGCTTTGGGCTCAGAATGGATTCAAAGCAGTCCACATATGAGTAGAATGAGCAACCAGGTTCTGTCACCAGTCCTGATGGTAGTGTTCCCAGTACGTCATCTGGGAAAGGCCATGTCAAACTACACCGTCTTTTGAAATCATCCAAAAAAACACACACCCAAAGTCTAAGTGAGGAAAAGTTAAGTGGCGATAAAAAAAAAAAATTGCCAACATGCCATTCTACACACGCAGTGGCAAAGAGAGAATGAGGCCTTCACCTTTCTCTATTAGGGGCAGATCCAAAAAAGTTACCGAGCCTACAATTGGTGCACAACTACTGTTATGCGTCAAAGCCGAGCTGCAAGTTAACAGTAAGGCATTAGAGGATAATGTTTGCTCTGATTCACAAATGACAACAATCCCTGTGGAGAGTCTATCCAACAGTGGGATGTCTAATCGTGAGCATTCTGCTGATGTGCCTTAATAGCCCGAGTGTAGCCAGTGATACCCCAATTGAGGATGCCACTTTGGAATTAGAAGAGGATGAGGGGGAGATTTGTGTAGGCGATGAGGGCACTAATGAGGATGTTGATGAGCATGAGGTTGTTTGTGTAAGTCCTGCACCAGTGGCAGCAGTTCTGGCACGTGACAAGAAAAAGACCATTGTCATGCCTGGCCATAAAACAAAAAAATCCACTTCTTATGTGTGGAATTATTTCTACCCAAATCCAGACAACAACTGTATAGCCATTTGTGGGGTATGTCAAGCCACAGTCAGTCGAGGGAGGGACCTTAACCATGTTGGAACCTCGTCTATGTTACGCCATTTGACGAGAGTTCATGGCAAAGTGTTGGGAAAAGCTGAAAGTTCTTCCAAAAAAATTACAAGCATTCCATCATCAGCTAAGACCCTCCGGTCACCGACATCCTGACGGCTACAAAATACACTCACCACACCATCCTCATCAATATCCTCAGAAGCGCTCGGAGTTAGCCTGGCATCCCACTTATTAAGGCTGGATGACTCCTGCACTATTATTGATTCCTCTGAAGAAAGCGTTAGACCACTGCAGCTGCTGCTGTTGCTGCTGCTGGGGGTGAATCGTCAGCCCAGAGGCAGGTCAAGAAAAGGAGCAGTCCTACATTTCAGCAATTAACTGTGAAACAATCATTTGCTAATATGACAGCAGTCACCCAGTCGCCAAGTGAATCACAGACGCCATGGCTGCAATGTTAGTGTTAGATCTGCGTCCAATCTCCACAATAATCGCAGCTGGTTTTTCACAGTTAATTGAGGTTTTGTGTCCGTGTTACAGAATTCCATCGCGACACCATTTCTCCCATAAAGCAATTCCACAACTATACCAAAAAGTGTTTAAAAATGTAGAGATTGCGCTGAAAAATGCCATTCTGCCCACTGTCCACTTAACCACAGATATGTGGACAAGTGGAAGGGGCCTAACCAAAGACTATATGACTGTGACAGCCCACTGGGTTGGTCATTCACCTTCACCAGCAGGAACAGCAGCAGCATGTACACCACTACGTAACATTTGTCACAGGCAGGCCACTCTTTGTATCACCGGCTTTACTAACAAGCATACAGCTGACAATTTGTTATGCAAACTAAGAGATGTGATTGATACATGGCTTATACCACTTGGACTCTCCCCAGGATATGTCATTTCTGATAACGCCAACAATATAGTGCGAGCATTACAGCTGGGTGATTTCCAACATATTCCCTGTTTTGCTCACACCATCAACTTGGTGGTGCAGAGCTTACTATGAAATAACCGTGAGGTGCAGGAGATGCTTTCGGTAGCATGTAAAATTTCAGGCCATTTCAGGCATTCAGCCACAGCATGTAGGAGATTACAGCAGCTCCAAGAGCAGTTTAACTTGCCCTGCCACCAACTTAAGCAAGAGGTGGTAACTAGGTGGAATTCCACCCTGTACATGCTCAGAGGATGGAGGAACAGCGCAAAGCCATCCAAGCATATTGCACAAGCCATGACATTGGGAAAGGAGGGGGGATGTATTTCACTCTTGCACAGTGGGGAATCCTTTCAGTGCTGTGCAAGGTGCTGAAACCATTTGAAGTTGTGAGGTGAGTGCAGACTCTGCTAGTTTGAGCCAAGTCATTCCTTTAATTAGACTATTGGAAAAGCAGCTTGAGAAACTGAAGGAGGAGCTGAAAGCAAGCAATTCAGCAAAGTATGTTGGCCTTGTCGATCAAGTACTTCATTCGCTTCACAATGATCCTCGAGTTATTAAGATCTTGAGCTCGGATCAGTATGTTTTGGCCACTGTGCTTGATCCAAGGTTTAAGACCTACATTGAGTCTTTACTTGTAAATGAGCGAGATGTGAACTGTTGCAAGGAGCTATTGCTCAGCAAGTTGGCCGCTGAACTGGGCCTCGGCTTGACTACGTGTCCTCCTTCACTTTCTCAAGCTGCTGCTGCTCGTAGAAAATTAAATTTCCCCAAAAGAAGCAGGGAAGACGCAGGGGGCAGACCAGAACAATTTTACATCTGGGCTGGTTTGAAGGATTTTTCTAAAAAATGTGTCACCTTGCCCATAACTCCATCCAATACCAGTATAAACATGCAAAGGATGGTGGAGGATTATTTTCAAGAGGTAATTGATGTGGAAATGTCAGACAGTCCCTTTCCTTACTAGGAGGAAAAGCAGGCCATTTGGAAACCCATGTACAAACTTGCTTTGCAATACCTAAGCTGCCCACCTTCCAGTGTGTACTCTGAACGAGTATTCAGTACAGCCAGGAACTTAGTCAGTGATCGCCGTAGAAGGTTACTTCCAAAAAATGTGGAGAAAATGATGTTTATAAAAATGAAATACATGTTCCACGAGGAAGGCCTTCACCATCAAAGACATCCAATCACTGACTGTTCTCTAATGGCGGATTCAAGCGGCGATGAATTGATAGTCTGTGATGATGACGTACACACTGATGAGGGTGAGGATGAAGATCCAGATGATGACGATAACATCTTTACCAAACGTTCTATTTAAGTCTAGGGTTCAATCTACCCCCAAAGAGGAAAGGGACTTGGGGCATTTCCATATCACGTACCATCTTGAAAGGTTGCTGTTTTGGCAATTTGTCATTATGGGTAGGGTGTCATACTCAGACTGACCCCAAACTGCCTGTGTCCATTTCAAATAATATTGTACAGTCTATAACGGCTGATTTTTTTTGTGTTTTCTACAACTGGAGGGGGGCCTATAGAGACAGAAACCAAACTGCCTTTGTCCATTTCTTTACATATTTAACTATAAGTGTAGGGTGTAATATACACCTAAAGACGATGGCTGCATTGCCAATATGCATAAATGGAGAGGAACACAATCTGGTTTGTGTGTAGAATTAATGAAGGCCTACCTACCATGAATTAAACTTTTTTTTGGATAATTTATTAGCTTTACAATTACATTACTTATCCAAGAAACAGGTGGATCACTAAATTTGGTTATTTTAGGCCCAAAAACATTGATTTTTTCAACAAAATAGCAAAACAAAACCAAACAAAACCAAAACCAAAACCAAAACACGCTATGGCGGTTTTGCAAAACCAAAACCAAAACCAAACCTCGACGGTAATCCAGATCCAAAACTGAATACAAAACCACAACACGGGGGTCAGTGACCATCTCTAGTAACTACCCAGTTCTGCCAGCAATAAGTTCCAAAGCTGACCCTCTGGGGAAGCCTTCAGATACCCCCCAATTTATCTCCAAATATAGTCCCAATCTAATTTAATCAGAGTTCCTATAAACAGTTATCTACCTTTAATGAAGCATTATAAACAGCCAAGTTTATCGAGCACACATATTAAACACAATTTAATACAAAGTCAGATGTTGTCATATGGCATTTAATATGACAAATAAAGTCACAATTCTGACATACAGAAAAACAATTGCAATACAATTTTAATTAAAATAAAACAGTAATAGGAACGATCATAATACACTCATCAATTCTGCAATCTGGGGTAAGCTAGAAGTATTGGACAATTCATTAGTAAAAAAGAGTCCTAAGATCTGACAAAATTTAACAGATTTCATTTTCTTTTTGCCCTAAACCCCCCTTCGTTATGAGGTCACTGAAAGAAGAGTGTGACATGTGAATTGGTTTTATGACTGGCTTTTATGTTCTATTGGATTCAAACACCGTTTTATTCAGGAATCCTATAAATTATATATTTCTCTTTTGGAAAATAATAGAGATATAATGTGGCATCCCATCAACAGAGTATGAGTTAATGAACATATGCATTTGAGACATGAATATGCTTTGATAAATTATTTGCTCAGTTGCTTGATCTCTCTCTTTTCTTGATAATATTGGTATCTATTTCTGACACATGACATGTGATTCACAAGGGTGACAGTTCACAGTTACAATGTAGCATTGTACATTGCCCCTCCCCCCTCCATCTCCATGTTTGCTATAAGTGTAGTGAGGTGAGTTGGAGCATTGGTAATACCAGGAACTATAGGTGTCAGAAACAATGAGGTAAACCTTGTCTGAAGAAGGCACGCAATATCTATGGAATTTATTTATTAAATTCATATTATTTTCCAATACAAAATTGGACCTGTGTCAGAGCAATGAGAGAATGTGCACATTTCCCATTTTATTTTTCTTCACTGATAAATGATGCTAATGATAGTAATTAATAGTTGTAGACTGCCATCTGGTGGTTGTTATACATATTGCATCTGCACAGTAATGTTTCAATGAGCAGTCCTAAAGACTGATCTCATTATTATTATTATTATTATTATTATTATTATATTATAATAATAATTTATTTATAAGGCACCGCAGATTCCATAGTTCCGGCTAATGAAGCAATGAAACAAATAGATGAGGCAATACACATAAGCAGCACAGATATAGGGACTCATACAGAGTGCAGCAAAAGACATGACAAGATGTATGAGGGAGTCAGACAGTAGACAGACATGGGGCAATTGGAAGAGAGGACCCTGCCCTTGACAGCGTACATTCTTGAGGGATGGTTGGTAAGAGACAGTAGGAACAAGTTGGAGAAAATGCAGATGGCTGGTGAAGGAAGAGAAGTCGATGGATAAGATGGTCAGGAGGTGGTAGGATGGGTGAGCTTGAAAAGGTGAGTTTTGAGTGAGCGTTTGAAGTACTGAAGGTTGGGGAACAGCCGGAGTTCCAAAGATTGGATTACTGCTGATATAGGCAATTTGGACTTAATAAGTAGCCAAATAATTACATGGGTAATGTTAGATGAAAAAAAAAAGGAATAAAGGAGCCATTCAGCAACATTTGAAACGGTCCCATTCCCTTTTCAACTCCACTCATAACACCTCTCTGTAAGTACAGTGGTTGGACAATGAATTTTTAAACTTTCATTTTATTAAAGATTTGTATCTTAAATATAGTGAAAATATTGTACGTATGTTCTGATTTATATTCTATCATATGAACATAGAACATAATAGTTTAATTTAGGCAGTTTGTTGCTATATTGTTCCACCAGGTGGCAGCACAACCTGGCTAAACCACTTTCCTGGCGCAAAAGCAGTCAGAAAACTACGCTCAGACAGGACAGATTACTCAAGAAAATTGCAACAGAGAACCGAAAATGACCAGGAAATCGTGTTATAACAATGTGGAAGGAAGCAGGAGCTAATGTTTCTTTAAAAACTGTTCGGAGGCACCGTGCAAAGTTTGGGTTTAGAGCTTGACGACCAGTCAAGAAACCAAAACTGACACCAGCAATGAGGAAAAAACACCTAACATGGGCCAATAAATAAAAAATTAAGTTTATATAAAGTATTAAATATGTGTATTTACCATTGTTATCAAAATTTTACAAGAAACTAAAAAAATCCTAATTCATTTTCCAACCACTGTAGGCTAATGGCTTACAGGTGCTTTAAGCAGTCACACTTATTAACTTGGGCAAATCTGCCCTTATATACTGTGTTCCTGCTCATAGTGTAAGATCCTGACACACAAATACTGCATGAGTTGCTATAGATTTTGTTACACCCCTGGGCACTTCCTACAACTCCTTAATGTCTTAGGGTCTGATTCATTAAGGATCTTAAATGAAGAGGTATCTTATATCAGTCTCCTGAACAAAACCATGTTACAATGCAAGGGGTGCAAACTAGATTTCTGTTTTGCACATAAGTTATATACTGACTGTTTTTTCCTGTAGCACACAAATACTTGATAGCTTATTTGTACACTGAAATTTAAAGTTGATATTTGTATTTTATGTATATGTAGTTTGCTATACTCTGCATTTAATGCAGCCGCTAGGCTAATCTTCCTTTCTCGCCGCTCCTCTTCTGTCTCCCCCTCTACCAAGCCCTTCACTGGCTCCTCTTCCCCTACAGAATCCTGTTCAAGCTGCTCACACTCACATACAAGGCCCTCCACTGCTCCCTACATCTCCAACCTCATCTCTATTCACGCTCCATCCCGCCCTCTGCAATCTGCCAACGATCGTCGCCTCTCTTCCCCTCTGATTACCTCCTCTCATGCGTGTATCCAAGACTGCTCCCGTGCTGTCCCCCTCCACTGGAGCAAGCTCCCTCGCTCCATCAGAACATTCCCCAATCTGTCCAGTTTGAAACGGGCTTTAAAAACCCACCTTTTTCTGAAAGCCTTCCAGTTTCCCATTTAACTGCATACCTTATCCTCTACCTCTCCCCCTTCTTCCCCCTTCCTTGATTCAGCATCCGTTCCCCCCTTCTCTCCCTCTCACCTTTGTGTCTCTGTCTGTTTACCCCTCCCCTTAGATTGTACGGTCCTTTGAGCAGGGCCATCTCTTTTCCTGTTTCCACCACTTCTAACTTAGCCCTCCTCCTCGAGGACCTTCTGCCCTCCACCCCTCTCGCTTTTCTCTCCAATGATCTGTGGCTCTTACCTGTCATCCGCGCCGTCCTTCTTGGGCTTCGTCTACCAGTATATGTGGATCTTCCCTCTCCCCCATCCACCCAGCCCCTCTCTCTAGCTGTGGTTTGAGCTTCCTGAGTTACTATGCTTATTGTTAATTGTACTGTGCTGTCTCACCTTGTACTGTGATATTGTTTGTCCCTGAACGGCGCTACGGACACCTTGTGGCGCACTATAAACAAAAATTAATAATAATAATAATAATAATAATAATATTTGATATGGTCAGTCTCTCTCCTGTTTAAGCTCTGTAGTAGGGACAATTCCTAGTAGAATTGAATGGCATCCACATTAGGCTCAGTGTGTGTTGTTAGTTTCAATGAGACATGAATATTTTTTGCAGCTGAAAATTTCCTATCATGTACCACTGAACTATCTTTGGTAACAAACACCACAAATTAATAATGTTTTGTTTTATAATTATATTTTTATACTCTCTGAGATAAAAGATGGGATATATATGTGTGGATTTCAGAAGAGCAGGGCACATACAATCATTTGTTGTCTTAGAGATAATATTTTGTGAGTGACCTTGGTTAGCTTCAAATTACAAAAGGTCTGGAAAGCTCCCAGTTGTTAAGGTCAGCAGACATTGTTTGTGGTACATACCGCGTGATGAAAATAACTTCCACTTGCTCTGTTCAACTGAAGGACAAGCTACGATGACAGTAGTTCAGTTCTAGATTAAAATGTACTGACTGTGAAGTGAAATTTGCTAAAGGAAACTACACATAAACTAATGCCTTAATCTACTACAATACGTGTTTTCCTGTTTACAATGCGTATTTTCCTGTTTTCTAGCATCTATTCTCAGTCACTAAGACAGAGGTGTTCAAGTTCAGTCCTCAAGATCTACCAACAGTTCATGATTTCAGGATTTCTTTAATCATACACAGGTGAGTTAATTTATTATCTGAAATGTTACCACCCATTTCTACAGATAGAAATCCCAAAAACAAGACCTATTGGTAGCTATTGACTGGGTGTAAAACACATGTGCACTAAGGGGACTGTTTATCATGGAGAAAAGTTGTATATCTGCAAAAATGGGTGTTATTGGCAGAGCTAGGGCGTTTTTTTACTTTCACACTAACTATCAGAGGTTTAATGCCAGTGATAGCACTGCTAATGTTGGTCATAACGTTGGTCATATCCCCACTGCAGATAGGATTCACTGGTTTCTCCAGAGATATCTCCGCAATGCAAAGCAAGTACTGCTGCAACCCCCCTTCTGCTATTGTCATTGTCAGCATTCAAACATTATTTTGTCACTCAGTGGAACTGAAAGTCCAAGTTTTCCGCATGCCTGCCCCCGTAGATGCACCAGACCAGTGCAAATCTGTTGGAGGCTAGTTTTCACACTTGTGATCTCCACAATACAGGGGAAACCAGCTCAGATGTTTGCTGCAAGAGCTGGTTGTGGAATTATGGGAGAGGTGCTACCTGATTTTTATATTTTATTTACTATTGGAGCTTTTAATACTAACTTTAATGGTTTGTGCACTACATACAGGAACACCATTGAAATGTGTCGCCTATGAAAGTGAATGGAAAGAGCTTTGTACATTCATAAAGATTTCCCCCTCACTCATCTCATTGGTTTGGATGCAAAGTAGAGTACCTGAAACCAGTGAGTTTATATTTGACATTTTTCAATGGTGATTTACTGAATTGATCTTTCATAGATTACCCGTGATCTAGACTTAGCCTTGCAGAAATTGATATCTCAGTGATTTTTTTGTGATGTTTGGAGATTTTTTTTTAAGATATTAAAAACTTTTGACTTTCCTGGCAATTTTCCTTTAATAGATCAGGCGTTTTGAAAATAACCTAAATCACTGTTTATGAGAACAGTATAGTACAGTAACCCCCCACTGTCAAGCAGCAGTTGTGTGTCCGGCTTTTAGAATATTTTCTAAATCTTAGACTTTTGTGGGGCAAATAGAAGTTATGCTAAAACAAATGTATCTACAGAAGTTACGTTAAATCTTTCCATAGTACTTTTAGGTACACTGAATAAAACAATGGGCAAACACTATGCTTAGATATATTTGTCCTGCTGTGACACAGTATTTTGAGGTTAACTAGAAAGATGTCTGTCAATTCAAGTTGAGAAACAAATGACAAATAATCTACAGTATAATACCAATAGAAATTTGCTCTTTGCAGTTGGGAATTTTTCATAACGGTTAAAGCAAGTAAATATTTAATTTCAAACAAATGGATAGACCTAGCTCATATGTTTCTTAGTTCAAAATGTTTGCTTTAAACAATATTGTACACGTAACAACTGGTTTTGAGTGTTTTTTTTTTTTTGTTTTTTTTTTAAATAAGTTAGATGCAAAAGTTAATGTGAAATTGTGACATTCCAAGTTCACGGAGTACTATGGTTTAGAATCATTTACATGCTATGTGTTTTAGTTTCTGAACTGCTTCAGTTGAGTGTGGTGAGATCATGGGGTCACATGTCCCTCAGTAAAGAGGTTCTCTTTCAACTATGGTAAATGGGACGAGACTTTTGTGAGGTTTTTAATTTGAAAACATACCAAGACTTTCTAGTTCTAATACTTACCAATAGATACTTTAAATCTTAGTACATATTAAATGGATGTTGCATTATGTTAATACATACAGAACCAAAATGTTGCTTTTTTAAGTAGGTGTTAATCTTGTGTCAAAAGATAATCTAACCACACCTCCTGAAACCTCTGAATAATTGTGCAAGTGGACTGGTATTGTTAGTGCCAGCAGCTGCCAAACATTCCAGTGTAAGCTCTATTTAAAGCCTATAAACTGAATAGAAAATACAGCTAGAGGAGATTGTTTTACTTAGCAATATACATGGGGGAAAAGACAATGAAGGGAGAAGGTAAGCTGAATAATGTACTTCTGTAGGTTGTGATATTTAATTATTAAGTCTTACAGCATGACATGGCAGGTTACTGTAGTAGCAACTATTCAAGTAAATTTACTATATTATAGCGCAGCAGCTTAATGGCAGTATGTTGGTAATTATTATAATTAGTGTTTATTGATAAGGTGCCACAAAGTTCCGCAGAGCCAGACATAGCAGTAGTAATACAAACTGTAATAACCACTTCATTCCACTTTAGGTAACAGCACAGGCTTCAATGTCTTTTGGGACTGGAAAAAAATGATATTTGGTTATATCTGTTATGTGATCATGATTAACCCAAAATCAAGATCACTCTTTAGAAGTAAACAATAACCATTTCTGTCAAATAATGAAGATGACCAAAACAAGAACATCTTTTAGGAAAATAAAATCTCAAATGTTTCAGTTTGCATTTTAGACAGCTCAATTGTGTTATCCAAATCCACGCAGTACATTGGAAAATATAGCTGGGATAATAAGCCCCTATTGTAACATATAAAAAGGTATTGGAAGTCACAGAGGAATTTTTGTTTCCAATAAAAGCATGAGGCCTCAGGCTGGAATCTTTTATACAGGTCACGTAACTTCAAGTAATGTAATATCCATACATTATGACTGTTAGTTGCTGACAGGGAAATTATACATTTTAACTTTTTTTCTATTTTATTATATATTGACATACCTCATTTTTTCTTAATTATAATATATAATTTCTTTAAATAAATGGGAAAAGGAAAAGTTGTCAGTCTGTCACACTGCTGTGTTTCTGCCTCTTTGCATGGGTGTAGGGCAGGATTGGGAATATACTTACTACAACCATGCCTCAGTGTGTTGTGTGCAGTGTAATCACTGTGCCTGAGGAAACCAAGATGGAGGAAGGCAGCAAAGAAGTAGAGAATAAGTAGACATCATTCAAACACAGTAGTTCTTATTCATTAAGGACAGGAAAAGCAAAAAAAAAATGAGTAACTTTGCACCTTAGCAAAACTATATTGCATTGCAGGGGGTGATAAATTTAAAATGTGGGGACAGATTTATAGTTGGGATAGGGCATGTCCTAGATCAACTTTAAATTTCAGTGCTAAAATAAAGCTTTCAAATATTTGTGTGCTACATGAAAAAGCAGCCAGTATTTAACTTATGTGCAAAATAGTAAACTAATTTGCACCCTTGCATTGTAACATGGTTTGTTCAAGTGAACATTTACTCAATTTTTTGCCTTACTTTCCTTAATGAATTAGGCCCAGTGTATGCAGGTGCGCACTTAGTTACCTGGAAACCCCCGGATACTGGAATCTCCACCTTCACCTCCAGTATGCAGAGGCCAGTACTTGACCTCACTGGAGGTTGTTTTGTAGTCCGGCAGCCCCAGTGATGTTATGGGGCTGCCAGATGAAGGCAGAGGAGCCGTTCAGCCTACTGCTGATGCTCTGGTGGCCCCACCTTCTAAAAGGGACATCCCTTCTTGCACACCACACCACGAGCTGCCATAGAAGGCAGCACGCTGCCAGTTAGTTTAGACAACATGGATCCCACCTCCACATCTAATCAGGTGAGTCCGACACTTTCACTTTTTCCCCAGCCCCCACCGCTGACTCTTTTCTCCCCCTATCTATGTGCATCTCATTTATGTCTCTTGTCCTCGTTCTCATGTCACATCAACTCTGTTCCCTTAGTGTTTCTCTCTCAAATTTTGTATATGTACCTCTCTCTTCTCTACCCCCATTGTGTTTGTGTGTGGAAATAATATTTTATTTTTAAAATAGATTACATTTATTACAAAAAAATGAAAAGTCGACATTCATTAAGAATTGCTTTTATGAACGAATAAGGCATTTTTTATTGTTACTAATCTAACAGAACAGGATCCCCCCTTGTGCTTGTCGCTGGTATTGGTATGTAAGTGAAGTGTATATTTATATTTGTTCACGCTCTGGCATGAATGAGATTCTCCTAAAATAGATGTAAAAGTGAAAGATCTTGTTACCTTCCATGGATAGTGATGTCAGAGAGTGACAAAAATAAGAATATCTTTCACAGATTTGTATGTGTCTGTAATGAGTTCTACCTCCCTCGACACCAACCTGTGTAGAACTATCAAGTTGTCACTAGAGGTCCTGGACACGGATGGGCTGATTCATGTTTGGATGTATGTCTATTTGTGTAGTGAATCTTGCGAGAAATAGTTTTGCACATGCTCAGAAATGGACCAATGCAAGGTGCATTTTAAAAGAGAGCACGGAACTTGAGCATAGTTCCAACTGTATTCAAGTCCAAGCGTAGCTCAAGATACGTTTCCGTTTGAATCTAGGTGTAAGTATGCTATGCCTACACAGTACTTGCCGTACAAAGACAGAAAGAACAGACTACAGAACAACATGGAGCAACTATGCTCAAGTTCCATGCTCTTCTTTAAATCAAACTTCTTTGCAACTTGTATCTGAACATGAATTAGGCAAAGAGTCTTCACAGAAAAAGTGAAAATCTGGGATGAGCTGGACCTGGTGTGTACAGAATGTATAGATTGGGTAAGACACCTTTGCCACAGAAATGTTTCTCTGCACGGACACCCTTACTTGCACAAGTGCAAGCCAACAGCACAGGACTATCTTTGATTGTAAATCACACTCCTGTACTGTTACACCTGCAAATGACACACAGCAAGCCCTCCCATAGTATTCCATACTTCTAAACCAGATAGTATATAGCACTCACACTAGTCAAACAAGGCGCATTAACACTAACAACAACAACCATGTGGTCACTATCCTGCCCAACTATTATCTCAGACAAGGTGGTTACTTTGAACACACCCACAATATGCATATGGTAATTCAATGCAATACAGTCAAACAATGCAGAACTTACGGTGAGCAGCAAACAAACATGTCTTACTCACCTCAATCTACTTTCAATGGGAAAACTATACAATGGCTATCCCAAAAGTGTTTTGGTGGAAAAAGTGAACAATACATGTTCGTTAAAAGAATCATTCCCCAGACCCCAATGCCCTCGTGGAGTAGTGAGACATGATAGAAGCAGGAATGACATAAGGCTTGGTAAGTAGTCTAGGCAAGTGGCAGAGGAGGCTAAATGGTCCAAGTTGCAGGGGAGTAGGGAGAAGAGGTGATGGAGGCATAGGAGTAGGAATAATTGACAGGTGGGCTGTGGAAGGAAGAGGACAGGGGAGGTGAGGTAGGATAGGAAAAAGATGAGGATGAGGCAGAGTAAAGGATAGAGACGATAGGGGAGATAAGATAGGATAGGAATAAGAGGACAATAAGGAGGAGGCTAGACAGGCAATGGCAGCAATTCAAATCATTGGATAAATATGCTCAAGTTTTGAGGCAAAAATTTTTAGGTAGGTTTTGGTAGGTAAAGCCATACCACTTACTTCTTCAGGATCTCTGAGTTTTTTCTACCCAAAACTAGCTATTTCTTCATTCCAACTAAATGAAGTGTTTTATAAGAATCTGCTGGAATATGTATAGCAGCTTTGGAAGGACATTCATTAATTTTAAACAGATTAACCTGGCCTGTAATGGTCATCGGCAACTTCCCCCTTAGAGTCATCGGTTGCTTGATATGTCTGAACAGCATAGGCTCTGAATAGCACTGAAGCACCCCGAGGCACCCGTGGTTGGTGGATGCCAAGGTAATGTATTACAAACATTAAATTATTTTGTTGAACTACAAGTCCCAGCAAGACAGGTCCTACTGGAACATGTAATTCCACAAACATACCTAAGAGTAAAAAAACACAGACATCACATTTTATTTTTTTTATTTGAAATAAATGACACCCCAATCCTTAACATTATCATTAATGTTTATTTATATTAGAGATGGGCGGGTCCGGTTCTCCGAGAACCGAACCCACCCGAACTTTGGGTATCCGAGTACCGAGCTGAGCAGCTCGGTACTCTCCCGCCCATTCCGAATCCAAATCGAGGCCGAACGTCATTGTGACGTCGTCGGATCTCGGGGCTCGGTTCTCGCGATACTTCAACTTTATAAATACACGCCTCCACAGCAATCCATCGCCATTTGACAGAGGGAGAGAGCAGGGTGTAGTCATAGGCTAATTAGAGCAGGGACAGAGAATACAATATTGTTCTTGCAATTGCTCTAACCAAAATCGCTAGTGCAGAGAGGAGGATAGAGGTTTATTATTTTTTCTTCATATTTGGCACTCCCCAGCGCTTTTGGGGTGTCCCCCATAATTGTGCATAAATATTTCTGGCTGTCAAAAGTCATATCTGTCAGCAGTATCTACTAAATAATTTTTAGCACTCCTCAGTGCTTTTGGGGTGTCCTCCCTAATTGTGCATTAATATTTCTGGCTGTCAAAAGTCATATCTGTCAGCAGTATCTACTAAATAATTTTTAGCACTCCTCAGTGCTTTTGGGGTGTCCTCCCTAATTGTGCATTAATATTTCTGGCTGTCAAAAGTCATATCTGTCAGCAGTATCTACTAAATAATTTTTAGCACTCCTCAGTGCTTTTGGGGTGTCCTCCCTAATTGTGCATTAATATTTCTGGCTGTCAAAAGTCATATCTGTCAGCAGTATCTACTAAATAATTTTTAGCACTCCTCAGTGCTTTTGGGGTGTCCTCCCTAATTGTGCATTAATATTTCTGGCTGTCAAAAGTCATATCTGTCAGCAGTATCTACTAAATAATTTTTAGCACTCCTCAGTGCTTTTGGGGTGTCCTCCCTAATTGTGCATTAATATTTCTGGCTGTCAAAAGTCATATCTGTCAGCAGTATCTACTAAATAATTTTTAGCACTCCTCAGTGCTTTTGGGGTGTCCTCCCTAATTGTGCATTAATATTTCTGGCTGTCAAAAGTCATTTCTGTCAGCAGTATCTACTAAATAATTTTTAGCACACCTCAGTGCTTTTGGGGTGTCCTCCCTAATTGTGCATTAATATTTCTGGCTGTCAAAAGTCATATCTGTCAGCAGTATCTACTAAATGATTTTTAGCACTCCTCAGTGCTTTTGGGGTGTCCTCCCTAATTGTGCATTAATATTTCTGGCTGTCAAAAGTCATATCTGTCAGCAGTATCTACTAAATAATTTTTAGCACTCCTCAGTGCTTTTGGGGTGTCCTCCCTAATTGTGCATTAATATTTCTGGCTGTCAAAAGTCATATCTGTCAGCAGTATCTACTAAATAATTTTTAGCACTCCTCAGTGCTTTTGGGGTGTCCTCCCTAATTGTGCATTAATATTTCTGGCTGTCAAAAGTCATATCTGTCAGCAGTATCTACTAAATAATTTTTAGCACTCCTCAGTGCTTTTGGGGTGTCCTCCCTAATTGTGCATTAATATTTCTGGCTGTCAAAAGTCATAACTGTCAGCAGTATCTACTAAATAATTTTTAGCACTCCTCAGTGCTTTTGGGGTGTCCTCCCTAATTGTGCATTAATATTTCTGGCTGTCAAAAGTCATATCTGTCAGCAGTATCTACTAAATAATTTTTAGCACTCCTCAGTGCTTTTGGGGTGTCCTCCCTAATTGTGCATTAATATTTCTGGCTGTCAAAAGTCATTTCTGTCAGCAGTATCTACTAAATAATTTTTAGCACACCTCAGTGCTTTTGGGGTGTCCTCCCTAATTGTGCATTAATATTTCTGGCTGTCAAAAGTCATATCTGTCAGCAGTATCTACTAAATGATTTTTAGCACTCCTCAGTGCTTTTGGGGTGTCCTCCCTAATTGTGCATTAATATTTCTGGCTGTCAAAAGTCATATCTGTCAGCAGTATCTACTAAATAATTTTTAGCACTCCTCAGTGCTTTTGGGGTGTCCTCCCTAATTGTGCATTAATATTTCTGGCTGTCAAAAGTCATATCTGTCAGCAGTATCTACTAAATAATTTTTAGCACTCCTCAGTGCTTTTGGGGTGTCCTCCCTAATTGTGCATTAATATTTCTGGCTGTCAAAAGTCATATCTGTCAGCAGTATCTACTAAATAATTTTTAGCACTCCTCAGTGCTTTTGGGGTGTCCTCCCTAATTGTGCATTAATATTTCTGGCTGTCAAAAGTCATAACTGTCAGCAGTATCTACTAAATAATTTTTAGCACTCCCCAGTGGTTTGCGCTCAGAATGGATTCAAAGCAGTCCACATATGATCTGAATGAGCAACCAGGTTCTGTCACCAGTCCTGATGTTAGTGTTCCCAGTACGTCATCTGGCCAAGGCAATGTCAAACAACAGAGTGTTTTCAAATAAGTGCAAAAAACAAAAACCAAAAAAAAATTTACTGTATTGAAGCGAAAAAGAAGTGTAACTGAGCAAAAGTTAGGTGACGATAAAAAAAAAATTGCAAGCATGCCATTCTACACACGCAGTGGCAAAGAGAGAATGAGGCCTTTACCTTTGGCTATAAGTGGCAGATCCCAAAAAGTTACCCAGCCTACAATTGGTGCACAACTACTGTTACGCGTCAAAGCCGAGCTGCAAGATAACAGTGAGGCATTACAGGAGAATATTTGCTCTGATTCACAAATGACAACAATCCCTGTGGAGAGTCCATCCAACAGTGGGATGTCTAATCGTGAGCATTCTGCTGATGTGTGCCTTAATAGCCCGAGTGTAGCCGGTGATACCCAAATTGAGGATGCCACTTTGGAATTAGAAGAGGATGAGGGGGAGATTTGTGTAGGCGACGAGGGCGCTAATAAGGATGTTGATGAGGATGAGGTTGTTTGTGTAAGTTCTGCACCAGTGGCAGCAGTTCTGGCACGTGACAAGAAAAAGGCCATTGTCATGCCTGGGCATAAAACAAAAAAATCCACTTCTTAAGTGTGGAATTATTTCTACCCAAATCCAGACAACAATTGTATAGCCATTTGTAGTGTATGTCAAGCCACAGTCAGTCGAGGGAGGGACCTTAACCATCTTGGAACCTCGTCTATGTTACGCCATTTAACGAGAGTTCATGGCAAAGTGTTGGGAAAAGCTGAAAGTTCTTCCCAAAAGAATACAAGCACTCCCTCATCAGCTAAGACCCTCCGCTCACCGACATACCGACGGCTACAAAATACACCGACCACACCATCCTCATCAATATCCTCAGTAGCGCTCTGAGTTAGCCCGGCATCCCACTTAAGGCTGGATGACTCCGGCACTATTATTGATTCCTCTGAAGAAAGCGTTAGTCCTGCTGCTGCTGTTGCTGCTGCTGGGGGTGAATCATCATCCCAGAGGCCGGTTAATAAAATGAGCAGTCCTACATTTCAGCAATTAACTGTGAAACAATCATTTGCGAGGGGAAGCAAATATGACAGCAGTCACCCAGTCGCCAAGCGAATCACAGACGCCATGGCTGCAATGTTAGTGTTAGATCTGCGTCCAATCTCCACAATAAACGCAGCTGGTTTTTCACAGTTAATTGAGGTTTTGTGTCCGCGTTACAGAATTCCATTGCGACACCATTTCTCCCGTAAAGCTATTCCACAACTATACCAAAAAGTGTGTAAAAATGTAGAGATTGCGCTGAAAAATGCCATTCTGCCCACTGTTCACTTAACCACAGATATGTAGACAAGTGGAAGTGGCCAAACCAAAGACTATATGACTGTGACAGCCCACTGGGTTGGTCATTCACCTTCACCAGCAGGAACAGCAGCAGCATGTACACCACTACATAACATTTGTCACAGGCAGGCCACTCTTTGTATCACCGGCTTCACTAACAGGCATACGGCTGACAATTTGTTACGCAAACTGAGAGATGTGATTGATGCATGGCTTATACCACTCGGACTCTCCCCAGGGTATGTCATTTCAGATAACGCCAACAATATAGTGCGAGCATTACAGCTGGGTGATTTCCAACATATTCCCTGTTTTGCTCACACCATCAACTTGGTGGTGCAGAGCTTCCTACGAAATAACCGTGAGGTGCAGGAGATGCTTTCGGTGGCCCGTAAAATTTCAGGCCATTTCAGGCATTCAGCCACAGCATGTAGGAGATTACAGCAGCTCCAAGAGCAGTTTAACTTGCCCTGCCACCAACTTAAGCAAGAGGTGGTAACTCGGTGGAATTCCACCCTGTACATGCTTCAGAGGATGGAGGAACAGCGCAAAGCCATCCAAGCATATTGCACAAGTCATGACATTGGGAAAGGAGGGGGGATGTATTTCACTCTTGCACAGTGGGGAATCCTTTCAGTGCTGTGCAAGGTGCTGAAACCATTTGAAGTTGTGACATGTGAGGTCAGTGCAGACTCTGCTAGTTTGAGCCAAGTCATTCCTTTAATTAGACTATTGGAAAAGCAGCTTGAGAAAATGAAGGAGGAGCTGAAAGCAAGCAATTCAGCAAAGTATGTTGGCCTTGTCGATCAAGTACTTAATTCGCTTCACAATGATCCTCGAGTTATTAAGATCTTGAACTCGGATCAGTACGTTTTGGCCACTGTGCTTGATCCAAGGTTTAAAACCTACATTGAGTCTTTACTTGTAAATGAGCGAGATGTGAACTTTTGCAAGGAGCTATTGCTCAGCAAGTTGGCCGCTGAACTGGGCCTCGGCTTGACGACGTGTCCTCCTTCACTTTCTCAAGCTGTTGCTCGTAAAAAATTAAATTTCCAAAAAAGAAGCAGGGAAGACACAGGGGGCAGACCAGAACAATTTAACATCTGGGCTGGTTTGAAGGATTTTTCAAAAAAATGTGTCACTTTGCCCATAACTCCATCCAATATGAGTATAAACATGCAAAGGATGGTGGAGGATTACTTTCAAGAGGTAGTTGATATGGAAATGTCAGACAGTCCCTTTCCTTACTGGGAAGAAAAGCAGGCCATTTGGAAACCCATGTACAAACTTGCTTTGCAATACCTAAGCTGCCCAACCTCCAGTGTGTACTCTGAACGAGTGTTCAGCACAGCAGGGAACTTAGTCAGTGATCGCCGTAGAAGGTTACTTCCCAAAAATGTGGAGAAAATGATGTTTATAAAAATGAACTACATCTTCCACGAGGAAGGCCTTCACCATCCAAGACATCCAAGCACTGACTGTTCTCTAATGGCGGATTTAAGCGGCGATGAATTGATAGTCTGTGATGATGACGTACACACTGATGAGGGTGAGGATTAAGCTGAAGATGATGCCGATAACATCTTTTTAAAACTTTCTATGTAAGTGTAGGGTGCAATCTACCCCCAAAGAGGAAAGGGACTTGTGGCATTTCCATATCACATACCATCTTGAAAGGCTGCTGTTAGGGCAATTTATCCTTAAGGGTAGGGTGTCATAGACAGAGTGACCCTAAACTGGCTTTGTCCATTTTTCATAATATTATACAGTCTATAATGGCTGAATTTTTGGGTATTTTATACAAGTGGAGGGGGGCCTAGAGAGACAGAAACCAAACTGGCTTTTTCCATGTCAATTAATATTGTACAGTCTACAATGGCTGAATTTTTTGGTATTTTATACAAGTGGAGGGGGGCCTAGAGAGACAGAGTGACCCCAAACTGTCTTTCTCCATGTCAATTAATATTGTACAGTCTATAATGGCTGAATTTTTTAGTATTTTATACAAGTGGAGGGGGGCCTAGAGAGACAGAAACCAAACTGGCTTTCTCCATGTCAATTAATATTGTACAGTCTATAATGGCTGAATTTTTTGGTATTTTATACAAATGGAGGGGGGCCTTGAGAGACAGAAACCAAACTGGCTTTTTCCATTTCTTTACATATTTTACTATAAGTGTAGGGTGTAATATACATTCAAAGACGATGGCTGCATTGCCAATATGCATAGATGGAGAGGATGACAATCTGTTTTGTGTGTAGAATAGGCCTACCAACGAAGAATTAAACTGTTTTTTTGGATGATTTATTACCTCAACAATTAGATTACTTGTCTCTAAAACAGTTGGAGCACTAAATTGGGTTAATTTAGGCCCAAAAACATGGATTTTCCAAAAAAATAGCAAAACAAAACCAAAACCAAAACCAAAACACGCAATGGCGGTTTTGCAAAACCAAAACCAAAACCAAAACACAACGGTAATCCAGATCCAAAACCGAATCCAAAACCAAAACACGGGGGTCAGTGACCATCTCTAATTTATATAGCACCAACATATTCCTTAGTTTTTTACAGTTGGGGACAAAAGCAGTAATAAAGCAAGACTGGATATTAACAGACAGACAATGGTAATAGGGTCTTCCTTGCAACCTTACATCTGTAGGGTAATAAGAGTTTGAGAGTGGCACATTTTGCATATTGGTCTAGCCAGATTGCAATGAGAATATGTGCTTTGTAGAGTTATGTGATCCAGTTAGGGGTTAAAGGGTTTTTAAATATAGAAGGAAAATAAATATAAGCTTGTGTGAACAGTGAAGTGTCTTAGCAATTTGGTAAGCTTGTGTAGAGATATGAGTTTTCAGGGAGCTCTTGAAGGTTCAGGTTTAAAGGGAAAGTATTATTGTGCAAGTGGGGGCATTCCACACAGTCCTGTACTCAAGAATGGGAGCTGGTAATGAGAGTGGATGAGAGGGAACACTGTATTCAAAATATATTGTTTAGGGGAAGACCAGTAAGGAGGGAATTGCTGTAGTTAATGCAGGCGATTATGAGTGCTTGTATTAAAGTTTTTGCAGTGTCATGTGTGAGATACATGCATATTCTGGAAATGTTTCTTAGATGTATGAAACAGGATTTGGATACAGACTGGATGAGGAGAACAATAGACAGTTCTGAGAAAAGGATTACATCTAGACGGCAAGCTTGAGCGGTAGGGTTTATTTCCGTGTTGTCAACAGAGATAGAGGTATCAGGTAACATTCTGCTGACTGGTGGGAACATTAGCTCAGTTTTAAAGAATAAGTTTGAGCTGGTGTGAAGATATCCAGGATGAAATGGCAGAGAGACATTCTATACCATGGGCCATTACAGATGGTGAGAGATCTGCAGAGGGTAGTTAGATTATCTGTATAAAGATGATACTGAATTAAAATGAGCTTATTAGTTTCCAAGAGAAGTGGTATAAATAGAGAATAGTAGAGTGTTCAGCACTTATCTTTGTTGTAATCCAACTAATAGAGGAAGCGGAGAGGAGGTGGATCCAGAGAAACAAACACTAAAGGGACTGCTTGATAAATAGATTATAAAATAGCATAGGACTGTGTCTTGAAGACCATGGAAATGTAGTGTTTGTATGAGAAGCGAGTGGTTGACAGCATCAAATGCAGGAGGGAGGCAGAGAGGAATTAGAAGCGAGTAATGGCCTTTAGATTTAGCAGTGATCAGATCATTGGCCACTTTAGTCAGTGCAGTCTCTGTGGAGTGTTGTGAATGAAATATTTACTGAAGAGGGCCTAATAGGCTGTGTGAGGGAAGAAAGTGTCTCAGGTGTGTGTAGACAAGCCTTTTAGGAAGCTTGACGGGGCATGGGAGAAAGAGAGAGAGAGAGAGAGAGAGATGTTAGTTAAAGCTTGGATGAGCACAGGACACAGCAAACAACTATTTTGTGAGGAAATAGGCTCAAGTGGACAGGGAGTACTGTGGGAAGTGAAGAAGAAGTACTTCCTCTTCATTTGTGGGGTAAAATGAAGAGAATGTGACTGTGAGTGTAGGCAAGGAGCTTAGCAGGTTGTTGCTCAGGGAAGAAGATAACATTTTATTTTGAAACTTTTCAATCTTGGGCAGTGATTATTATCAGAGGGTAGGAGGTTTAAAGAGAGATTTCAGAATTGAAGAGAGTTGAGAGTTCTGCAAGTATGTGGATGCTTGGTAGAAATAAAGTGCAAAAGGTTAAAGTGGTGGTGGACAGCTTGTAAGTCATCAGGTGATGGTCAGAGAGAGGGAAAGAAGTGTTGAAAAAAAAAATCAAAGACTGTATAAAACAAGATCAAGGCAGTGGGCATCACGATGAGTAGAAGAGTCAGTCTATTGAGAGAGGCCAAGTGAGGAGATTAGAGAAAATAGTTTGGAGGCACAAGAAAAACATGGATAATCAATAGGGATGTTGAAATCACCCATGATGATGGTGGAAATGTCATAGGTTAAGAAATAAAGGAGCCAGGCAGAAATATGTTCAAAGAGTTATTGGTGTGGTCCAGGGAGACAATTGATCACAGCAACACACATAGAGAGAAGGGATTGAAAATCTGGATAATATGTACTTCAAACATGGAAACATAAGTAATGGAACAGTTGGTACAACTGTAAATGTGCAGAGAAGGGAAAGGGGTAGTACAACCCCACCTCCTTGTCTGCCTTGAAAGGGCTGCTGGAGAGGTAGAGTCTGTTTGTGTGAACCATATATCTGCTATTGCTATTGGTTGAGGTTGTTTGAAAGGAAGAGCTCATGGATGGAGGTAAGTTTGTTACAAGCAGGGCAATCAATCAATAGGGAACATTTAAAGGATTTTGAAAATGATGGTAGACAGGTGATGTGCTTGAGCTTTGCTGGATTTCAATAGTTTTCTGAAACCGATTGATATGTATGGGAGATGTGTGGTAAATGTATTTGGTGATATATCACCAGCTAATTGAAGAAGAAGTAGAAGAGATACATTGTGAGACATGAGCCTTATTTTCTGGTTATAATTTATGCATTTAAGATAGGAAAAGAGTTCACGAATATTAATTTGCAGGAAGAGGAATAGCAAGGAGGCAATATTTATAAAGGGGTGTGAAGCAGGGGGTATAAAGGATGTTGTAATTGAATAAGAATGCCATGGAAAGATTGTAAGAAAAACAGTTTAGTCTATCACCTAGGTGGAATCTTCTTTTCTTCTATTCTGGTGTACAAAACCCTTAACTACTAATCTTGCTCCTAGTGAAGCCACAATGCAAATAAATTAAAAGTGATCAGTAGTTGCCTCTGATTGCCTTGAGTGATCAAATTCATTCATTGACCATGACGGGTCAATAATTTCCATCAAATAGGATTTCAGCACCATTAATATTGCATTCAATTATGACATAATTAATAGATTTTGTGGAGGAGCCATCAAATAGGATTTCAGCACCATTAATATTGCATTCAATTATGACATAATTAATAGATTTTGTGGAGGAGACAAATTTGCTATGTAGACTATCTATGCCAAGTTAGTTGCATTCAGAGTGAACACTTTCTACCACTCAATGCAATATTGTAGACATCTATATTGATAAGTGTTGATATCATTAAAGACTTACCTTATTGTAGGAAACAGGCTGCTTGAAGGAAAATCTCTCTCAGATCTCTCAGAACCTGCATGTCAGCTAATGTAACCTCTATCAATGCTGGCAATAATGGAAACCTGAGACAAGGCTCTTGGTTTAAAAAAATATATAAATAAATGGAAACACAAAAATTAAGAACCCCCTCCCCATAAAAATACTCAACTCTAATTCATAGGTCCCTTAATGCTCTCATACCTTACGTAACATAAACAGTTAATTTTTGTGCCAAATTAGAGTTGAAGAATTATGGAAAAGTGTATTTTTGCTGATTTTGCCTGTATAATGTTTAAGAAATTATTTATTTCACTATACCAACAAGAAAGCCTTAAAGCCCCCTCCGCCCAGTATTTTTTTTAATTTACGAGTTTAACCAATGCAATACTGTGAAATATGGTCTGGTCACAAATCTACAAAATAATGCAATCATGAGGAGGTTAATTTTTCCTATATGGGATTTTACATGGAATGATCTTCCCAGCAGGTACAGCAGGTATTGCTGAATATCGCCGCTACTTAGTCCCTGCATTACTCATGGCTGGATGGTTCGTTGGATTTGGAGTCATGATATACGTTGTTTTCTCATGAGAACAGTAAGTATCCACCATTAAAACATGTGCAAATAAATAAAATCACCTGTTCTGTTCATATAAAGTATGTATGTTGAGTCCCTGGATCCCTACACCACTAATACATATTATCAATTACTACCAAATAAAACATTAAATTTGCTATGTGTATCTAAAGTTCCCATGACTTGCTGTTATCACAGAATCCTACAATTGTTTTACTGTATTCTGCACACAAAAGAAAACAAATGCATTATATGTGTAAGGCGCTTGCAACCGAAAATCAGGATTCACATGTGCAATAACATCTTCTTATTCTATAAAAACCAATCCATGTTTGTATTTGAACTCAGACTTCTGATTAGTGGTAGATTAAATATGGCTCCTGGACTGTGTGATAGCTATGGGCCACCACTATACATCATTTTATGTGTGCCTAATCAACTAGTCAAACACCCAGAATGCTTAAATATGCACTCCGGGCCAAGTGATTTGTGTAATTTGAGTGGTTTTCATTATAACACACAGCTAACCCCTAACACACACTACAAGGGTAATAATGTCACAATAACTAAGCTTTGTGTGGTATATCGCTTCTGGTATAGAGGATGTAGCAGTGGGTAAAGGGTTTCAGGACCCTAAAGTCCACTATTTGAAGCTAGCAACCTGGGTCTTCCTGTGAAGAGTTTTTAAATATCTTAGTAGCTTATTTTTTCTTCAGACTCTAAGAGCATCATAGGGCTACACACCGTGCAGAGCCTGATTAACACCCCATGGTACCCTATGCGAGATATTGATTTGGCCCCATTCTAGGTGGGGGCATTGGTTGTCTAATGGATAATCCAGCTCTGACCCTGTACATCCCCCTCTCCCATATTTGCTCACTCCATCTTTCATCCCATACACAGAGTGCGAAGGTGATGTGAAGGTCTTGTTGAGCCACAAGCGGTAAACAGGGGCATTATGGAGATCAGCCTCTATGTAGTAAAACATCATACATTTACATATATTTGCACTACAAGTATTTTGCAATAAACAGCAATATCTTCTGCCCAAATTAATTCAGATATACCGAAAGCATTTCATCTAAACCTTATTTTATATCTATGTTAAGTTCATTCTTGTAGAAGGCCTTGCTCTAACCCTTGGACCGGGCTACTTGTGCTAACAACCCTACCACAATCTCACACTGTTTTTAATGCATCAAAATTTACCAATCCTCTTAATTCCCATGCAACTGAATTAGGGGAGTGAACGGGTTGGGGAATGAGCAGGTTAACATAGGCAATGCACAGTTAGGATGTTCCCATGCAGGTACATTGCATGCAGACACTTGGAGAACCAAAATTTCCAGCATGGCCTGACTCCCAGGGTCACTGAGCCATGTAGTGCCACAAAAAAAAAATGTAAATAAACAACACTCCTAGTTCATACCACATAATTTTTTTTTAAAAAAACCCAAAAATATGATATACTTACCAACATAATATCATTGAAGATCTTTTCTGTATTGTTTTGTGATTTTATTAGCAAGTTGATGGGCCTACCCAATTGCTGTCTGTGTATTTAATTATGTCTTGTTTGCTTTCTATATAGGGACACAGTACTTTAAAGTTGAAACAAGTGGGTTTGCTTGCCCCTATGTGAAGCGGGGACCAGAGGTTTGGTCACTTCCAGGCGAAACTGAGGCTCTGTTTTCAAGAAATAAATCCTATAAATGAATAATAAAATGTTTTAAAAATGTTCTTTCAATTATGTCATTTACTAATACAACACCATTGTTGAGTTTTATTTTGGCTATAGACTATTTATTTGAAAAATGTATGGTTTTAAATTATTTATTGTTGAGATGAAAACAATGAATAACTTCATAGCACAAGAATCACTGAAGGAAACAATATATACACAGGGCTGGTACAAGATTTCTAGCTACCCTAGGAAAAAGCCTCAGCTTACCGCCCCTGCTGCCGCCAACATCCTCTTTCCAGTCTCTCATTCACATACTTTTGAAAATAAATGAATATGAATTCTGCAATATGTAATTGAATTCTCTTTATTGGTTTTAAAGAAGAGAAAACAACAACAATAATGATCTGAACATATAAATGATTTAATAAATTAAGATATCACAATATAAATGATTACATCAGCTTAATTTATCAGAATAAAAATTGGATAGATATATTAGTTAAAACAGGCATCCTATGTGCATAACTATGAACAATAAGGAATGGTAGTTGTTTACGCCAGGATAGCATCAGTTTATGTCAATGAGGGTGAGACCCTCAATTAAAGGACAAATACATATACGGGGAAGGGGGGGAGTGGAGGACCTCCACAACAAGAAAAACAAGCATGTTTACCAAAGATCAGAAATTACTAGTGGTCAACAATCAGAAGGGCAGGACTTCTGTAGTCTCAGCTCAACTGCCTAAGAAGATACCAAATGGAAAATTAAAACAGTTTGAAAATATTCTGTTGAAGAGGGGCTGTTAATGATTCAATGTATAATCCACACTTTTTATTAAACCATATCCTTCCCTTTTCAATATCAGGTAGTGTAGTTTTCTTGTTTAAATAAATAATATCTAATATTGCTGTCTGAAGTTCACCCAAGGTAGGAGGAACCGGGATGTCCATCTAATACCTAACGATCAGGTAGAACATTTGAGCAGATATTGAATTATTTCATTACCAAAACAAAATTTAAATGGTTATCTCATCTCTATCTTGAGTCATGGTTTGGACTACCACTGTTATATAGATGTCATGTCAAAAATGTTCTAGATATATATAATTGGATTAAACATAACACATTTTTTTAAACACAAATCTACAATATGATAAGCCCTGTATTCTAACAATTTCTTCTAACTAAGAAGTAGACTATAAACCACAATTATAGTGCTGTGCTTGATCATATTGATTAGTTTAAAAGTGTCAAATTATCATTTGTAAATGACCAATCTAGCTGAACTGAAAGACTAGAGGAATATAACCTGGTTGAACCTTAATACTGACAAGGTGCTTGTGGACAATGACTTATGTTTGACAAAAAGTTGGCAACATACTGAGCCAACTAGCCCAGCTGCAAGCACAGACACACACTGCCGAGTCTGCGAGACACAAACACATACCACCAAACATCTACAAGAGCTACGTGTAGAACTGTGCTCCTCAGTGAGTGCAATAAGTAAGTGATCGGTGTCAGCAGTAACAAGGAGAGGAGAACCAGGAAGAAGCCATAACCTCTATATAGATATAGAGGCCTGAGTGGAAGGTATAGGCTTCTATACTGAGTGGCAGGTACAGAGGCCCTGTTGTGGGATGAAATAAATTATATTCCACCCACTACTAAAGTTATGTGAAATTTCAATATATATAGTACAATGCCACAACTGACGGCGCCTAATATCGTAACACACAAAATATTCACGGTTGTAACAAAAACGACATATAGATAAAATTAGTCTTAAATAGTAACAGCTCTTGAAAGCCGTTTGTTCCAAATGTATAACTCTTTTTAATGATCATACATTCCGTCCGGATCCACACGAAAAAGACCCCCCTTAGGGAGATGTACTCACCAGAAATAGGTAGTACATCAGCGTGTATAACTCTCCTACGGTCACTCCGTTTGTGCCGTGAACTCCTCCACGAACTATAATTAGGATGACGCCCTCTATTGTGAATCCAATCGTTGGACAAGGACAGAAGATGTACCCTATATAGCTATTCCCGTGTGTTGCAGGCGATTCTGAGGATATATATATATATTGCATATATACCATCTTATGCTGGTAAGGGTACATCGGATGAGAGGAGTGTTTATTGTATGACACATTTTTTGTATGTCCATTTTTTATTGAATAAACCATTTTATGTAAGAGTTAATGCACTATTAGCATTTCCTTGTATCCCCCGTTTTACATCATATTCGGTGGATCCGTATTGCGGAGGACTCGGTGTACCAGAGCTGAGGCAAGTGATTGCGGGAGAAACACATGGATTTCATTTGCTGAGGTTACTTAAGGAAAACCGTGGTTAAAATACAGAGGATCGTGGATCAGCGAAAAAAAGGAAGACGTGACCACTCCTGCCATCTTCTGTCCCTGTCCGACGATTGGATTCACAATAGAGGGCGTCATCCTAATTATAGTTCGTGGAGGAGTTCACGGCACAAACGGAGTGACCGTAGGAGAGTTATACACGCTGATGTACTACCTGATTCTGGTGAGTACATCTCCCTAAGGGGGGTCTTTTTCGTGTGGATCCGGACGGAATGTATGATCATTAAAAAGAGTTATACATTTGGAACAAACGGCTTTCAAGAGCTGTTACTATTTAAGACTAATTTTATCTATTTGTCGTTTTTGTTACAACCGTGAATATTTTGTGTGTTACGATATTAGGTGCCGTCAGTTGTGGCATTGTACTATATATATTGAATTTATTTTTACTCCTTTGTGGATAGGAGTAGCCACATACGGGCTGCCATATATCTTTATCAGCGCTGTTGTTTCTATCCATTCTGACTATACATTTCTATGTGAAATTTCACCTCACTTTTCTCTTGTTCATTATAACAAATTATTGATATTATTATTAATATTATTGGATATTTATATACTCACAAACTCTGTCTTTTATTAACATACAGTCAGTAAGTGAGGATTTGCTATGAAGTCTCCAGTGTAACTCAGACAAGTTGTTAGCCTTGCTGTTTCATATTTTTTGTTACATTGGACTTTTATTATGACAGGACTCACAAGTGTTTACAGCAGGGAAGTACCAAATTCATTGTTTAGTTTTTCAACATGGACCTCATTTGTAAGTGCACAGAAATTGCTTTGGTTTTGCATATTAGGCATATATGGTCTTCCTGGGGCATTTCAAGTTGCCCGCAGACTTTCCAGTCTTTGGTGTAGCTTCCACAAACTAGTAAAACACCTACGTTTTTAGAGAGGTGGAAAAATCTGACTGCAAAACTTTCAAAAACTGTGTTTGATCTTAGTGAAGGTAAGATATATGTAAATAGAAACAGCAATGATACAATTGCTAATGAGCCAGCTGCAAATCCTAATAACATGGGTAAACAATATGGGAAAGATAGCAGCAACAAAAATGCTAATATGTTTGCTTATAGTGAGATTAAGATATCTGAAATGGATAACAATGTCAATGTTAATGTTTCTGCAAATAGCCAAGCTAAGCAGTCTGTGAAATGTAACAGTGGCAATGTAAATGTTAATGTTTCTCATGTAAATGCTAACAGTGAAGGTGTTAAAGGCAAAGTAGCGCAGTATCCTTAACTGCTAGAACCACTTTGCAAGATGTTTACTTATAGCAGCCACCTTTCCAAGGAGTTTGTTACGTTTCACAGTACTCAGTTGCTCACAGGACTTAGGCATGAGTAGTAGAAGTTGTTGATCTAGCACCTGCCCAGTGGAGAGGACAGAACACAGTAGCAGGTAATGCGCAACCAGGATATATTAGCAGAACTCCATCAAGGGTTAATGTGGAGTAGTCTGACACTTGTCTGATGGAGCGGGCAGCTCGTGGTAACAGGTAGAAAGCTACCTGAATGTATTTGGCAAAACAGACAGGATCAGGAGTAGAGAAGACAGCAGAATCCTTTAAACAAACCAAGGATCAGGGTTGGTGATGAGCACAAATCCTTTTACCAAAGCCAAAAGTCAGGAATAGAGAAGATAGGAATTTATTTAAACAATCTGGGTCAAACACTGATAGCGTAGCAGGTCAAGATACAAGGCACACAAGGTCAAGCAGGAACTATCACCAGCATTGCCAGGAACAGGTTTATAAAGGCAGCAGCACCATTCAGAACTGCATGATGATTAGCTGCATGAGTGTGGTAGGTGATTGCACGCCTAAGGCTGCCAGACTGAAAGTTGAATGCAGCTTGTAACTATTTCTCTAGCAAACAGCTAAATTGGTGAATGATCCTACATATAGTAATAGCAATAATTGCACATATGATAGATCAAACAAACAAAGTAACAGTGGCAATGTAAATGTTAATGTCTCTGCTACCAGCATAGGTAAGCAGTCTAAAATGGATAATAATGATAGGGTGAGTGTAATTATGTCTGTGACAGATGGGAGAAAGGTAGACAAAAGTGTTGGCAATAGAAGCAAGACATCATGCCAGTCAGCTGCAGGAGTTAGTGATGACAATGGAAGGGTTAAAGTGCCAGTTGCAGATCCCAGTGTTGATGCAAGTGTCTCACCTGTGGTCCATGATAGTGGTATAGCTGGTGTTAAGAGGTGTAAAAGAATGAACAAGACTGTGGTTGCCGATGAAGTCAGTGCAAATAACACTGTAAAAGCTGTTGTGAATATTGATCGGACTAATGCAAATGTGATTAGTAATATGCAACTGACTGGAGGAGACAGTCCTGCAGCAGAGACTGAACCCAGGGTTTCTGCCATGTGAGTGAATATGCGGGGGTGGACCCAGCTGACACAAGTTATAATGCAAGTACAATGCCAATTTCATTTGCCTGGGGAATAAACACAGACAACTAGCCAAGGGCTATTGATTAGCCTCCTAAACAGAGGAATGTTGTGCAATTGAAATGGGCTGGTGAAGGTGTCTCCCACTGGCTCAAGAATATTATTTCAGGTTTGGGGTACTCAGCATCAGACCTCTTTGTCTGTATCCATACCTCTAACTCAACAGCATATGATGTTAGTTTCTGCACTTAAAATGGGTTACAACTTTCTGCCAGAGATTCGGGTGGGTTGGGGTTGGGAGTTTAAGGGAAAGGGCAGGCAGAGGGAGTTCTAGACATGCCCTATTACCAGACAAGAATCAGTAAAGGTTACAGTGCTGGTTAGGAATGAATCATTGTCCCCAATTGTTCCCTTATTGTTTAAATAGATATACAGATGTAGTCACCTCTATAACAGAAGTGCCGGATACGGAGAAAAAAGTATTGGCTGAAGTATAGTCAGCCTGGGAAAGGTTCGGCCATTTTGACACTGGACCTGTCAACATTCCCTATGCGGCTTATATTGGGCCAGAGGGATTATAATATTTTTAGGCCGTACAGTGTCGCAAATGTAGTTCATTTAGGCACCTCAGCATTACATGCACAGAGAAAAAGTGTTGTGTCAGCAGCTAGGGCATATGGCTAGTGAATGTAGCCAGATTGTATGCAAGCTTTGTGATCAAAAGGGTCTCCCTTACAGCAAGTGCCTGTTCCCTGAATATATTAAGGTATCAGATGAGGAGATGGTGAAAGTGAATATATCAGTGGAGAATTCTATATTGCAATTGGGTGATTCAGCTGCACAGAGTGCTTCTAACCAGTAGAAGATGGTTATTCCAAAACCTTCGGTGCAGGTTCCCACATCAAAGACTTCAGCATTAGAGTGGCCAAATATGGCACCAAAAGCTGGCATCCACGGTTCAGACAGCAAACATGGAAAATTGTGTGTAAGTGTGAGGGAGAAGGGGAAATAACATAATAATATAATCCTAAGTAAGAGGTTTCCCTTTTCTGCTTATTCTGAACATAAGGAGGAAAGTGAGGAGGAGATTGTATCAGAGGAAGGACAGGCCAGGTTAAAAACAGTAACTATTAGCTCTAAACCAAAGAGTAAATGACCACTAGGGAAAGTGGTATCTAGTACAATCAGAGGAACAGGAAAGAGTAGGGTAAGAGTAAGGGCAAAACACCAAAATTAGTGAGAGTTAGGGAAGAGAGGGGGAATGATGTAGCAGGTGTGAAGGATATGGAGGTTTTGGTTGAAAAGGGGAGGAAAGGATAGGTAAGGTGGGAGCCAAAATTGAGGGGGCAGATGGGGCGCAAAAATGAATATACCAAGTTCCTGTAATCTCTGCTAATTTTGCAGTTGTTAATTTACCACTTGACAATCCAGCGGGGAAATAAGGGAGAGTATCTGGGAAAGCGCCTAAAGGTATTGTGAGGGGAAAGTTCCTAGGAATAAAAGGTTGGCTAGCTTTGATAAAGGCATCAAACACAAAGATGTAGACAAAAGGCTAAGTGAGAGAGGAAGATTACAAGGGGGTAATCTTTTCAGATAGTGTCGTTCTTCCCTTGGGTATTATGTTTAAGAAGACAGGCAGACAATAAGGAGATTAACTGGTCCCACTTCTATGATAGATTCCCAGCCCATTAGATTCACAGCCATTAATGTAGCGTCTGTCCTTTCCAAGCAAGCTTGATACATGGACTTCGATTTTTTTCAGCACAATTGTAGCTTATTTTTAATTTTTGCAGGTAAAAGAGTAGGGTGCTTTGCTGATCACAAAGCATAATGTAAGTGGAGAAGAGGTCCCTCCTACCTATTGGTCTCTTGCGGCTGAGCAGTACGGTGGGTTGGCAGTGCTTTTTACTGGAATGGTATCCATTCAGCTTGTTATAGAGTTGCAAATCGGTAGATGCATGATTTTGGATGTCAAACTGAATGGACAAGATCTACAGCTTATTAATATTTATGGGCCCCAAACAAAGTGCACAATAAATGTCTTTTTAGTAAGATAAAGCCTTTTCTTTTTACGGCCCGTCATGTGTTCTGTGGAGGGGATTTCAACACCATCACTAGGCCCAAAGACAAGGGAGCCTCTAGGACCACCTTGAACTATGATACCTTTCTTTAACTAAGATGATTAGAGAGGCAGATCTGGAAAGGGGCACATTAAGCACTCTCAGACCTCATGAGTTTAATTTTTTATAGAGGCAACATCTCTGATCTGTAATACTTCGGATTCTACTCAGGGAGGGGCCAGGGGCATCTGAGCTGTGAACTCCTAAATAAAAATGTGGATAGACAATCTTTTGTTGACATCCTTCAAACCCAGAAGACAGTATTGGAAGCTAGTTTAAGTAGGTCAGAGTGGTGGGAGATACTGAAAAAGCGAGCTCATAGCTCTCAGTCTTGTAGCTAACAGACAATTGGCAAAATATTATGCCTAATCAGCAACTTGGGGAGAAACTTGGTTACCTGATCTCCGAGGGTGTATATGATGGGAAAATCTCCCAAGTGAAATCTTTTTTCAAGTAATTTCAGTATGGCCAGTATGCATCCTTAGTTCTGGAGAGGAATTATGATTCTTACCACTCACCAGACCCTTGCCAGAGCTGGAGGAACTCAGTTGTCAACAAGAGAGTGAGAGGCTTGTATGATTGACAGGACGCCTTCCACAGCAAACAGGAGGGCATCTTGGGTGTTGTCAAGTCCTTTTACTCTGATCTCCTTGGCAACAAAACACTTAGAGTAAATATGGATCAATTTCTGGAGGAAAGCCCAGGCCTGAAGTTTAGACATTCTGATTTGGTAGACCTGGAGGCAGATATAGAGGTCATTGACAACATGTCTATGAAAAATCCACATACCCAGATGGTCTAACATCTGAGCTTTACAAGGCCTTTAAAGATTTCTTGGCCCTCACTCATGGAGGTTCTAAGCAAGAGCCCGAGTGACAGATTACTCCCTCCCTCCATGAGGGTTGCTGCCCTTATTCTGCTATCCAAGGGACAGGATCCATGCAGAACTGAGAATTGGCATCCCATCACTCTTCTCAGTGTGAATCGTAAGTTTCTGGCAAATGTACTATTCAGCAGACTCTCAAAGAAACTAGTCTGCTAGTTTCTCCTTCCCATCACTGCACTTTGAAAGGGGTGTAGCACCTTTTTTGCAGTCCATGTCGTCTGGGAGGCTCTGGAACAGTGTAGGGCTGAGAAATGGATTAGTCTAAAGGTTTTGATTGAATAAATCACGAGTACCTCCTCTGGGATCTTGGGCATTATGTTCTTCCAGTAAGGGTGATTAATTGAGTTTGTGCGCTTTCTAGTCTAGGTTACACTATAAGAGTTTTCTTCTTGTCAACGGTTGGGTGGGCACTGTCTTTGGGGTGAAATTGGGAGTCAGGCAGGGCTGCCTCCTGAGCCCTCTTTAAAATATGTTTTTAGTTGATGCAGAGGGCAGCATGGTGAGAGAGATACAGCGGCATAGTGAGAGGAGTGCAGCGGAGCCTGTAGGCTTCTCTGAAGGAGGTGACTTATGCAAAAGATTTCACCATGATTCTGTCTGGCATAACAGAGGCTGGTGTAGTGACATCTGTAATACAACTCAGGCTCTAGAGTCATCTAAGATAAGAGCAAATTTCTTTGGTTGGGTGAGGATGGTCAAAAGTTTAACCTTCTGGGCTGTCTCCCAAAGGCTAGTCAAGAGGTAAAAATTTTTGGCAATCAATTTTTCTGGAAAATGACTCTATTAGAAAGAGTTGTTCTGATCAAAACTTAGCTGATTCCGAACTGTGATCTATAAACCAAGGAGGGAGGGGGCCTGGGTATCGTAGTGCTCTTATTTCTACCTTAATGGAGACTCTTCCCCAGTGGATAGATAGTTTCAGGATCTGGTTTTCTTCCTTTCTCAGTGCATGAATGGGGGAGGTGCAGTGAATAGTTTTCAAGTTCCCCATGGGTATCTCCCAACTTATGTGTCTCTTGGTTGGAAGGTGATGTGGTCGATTGTGAATTGGAGCAGAGGTGGACAAGCGCTCTACTTTAGTGGAGCTGGAGAGGAGAATCTTGCACTCCCACTTTAATGAGCCGCAGTTATTGAGGGAATGCCCTGGCAGTGTCTGTAGGGCAGGTATACATCTGGTGAACTTCCAGAGGATAGCATCAAAGTACAGAGACATTGTCTGGCTCTCCTTCTATGGGAGGCTTTAAATGAAGGGAAATTTAAAGCACAGAAGGGGCAATGATCATGGCTGCCCCCAAAAGTATTGTCTATGGGAGGTGTAGATGATGGACCATTTCTTGCTTAAATGTCCCTTCAGGATAAGGGTTTATGAGAGAGTTTCACATGCCCTGGAGATCCCTTGTCTCTCAGGTCTCAGTTACCCTGAATGGGCATATAGGACATTCAAAAGGTGTGGGAACTTTGAGTTGAGCACCTTTTATTTAGTTAGTGTAGTGGTTAGGTACTTCATGGATGCACAGTGTCAGATCTCCATTAGGTAGAAGATTCTCCCCTGTGTAGTGGTGGTGGGTGACATCTTGCATACGGTGGTGGAGAAACTTCAAAGACCCCCCTGGAGTTGGGGTATGTTGAAACTCAAACCTTCTCCTTTCTATCCTTTCAACCCCCTGTAGATTTTGTCAGAGTTTTTCCTTCTGAAAAAGGCCTTGCATACAGCTAAAGTGACGGTTCATCTATTTTAGGTCTTATTATTGTCTAAATAATGAACATCGTCAAGTTGTATTTATGCTTTTGAATTGCAGAATTGGTTTTCCTATGTTATTTGTTTCAGTGACATGTAGCTATATTTTCTATATGGATATTAATGGACTTTTTATGTTTTTTCATGAGATATGGACTCCTTTTAAAATTTCAAAAATTGTCATGTTGCAAGTTCTTTTATAACAATAAAAATCTCCTTGGCCTTTCTGCTCAATACATGATGTGACAATGGTTGTCATGGTAGTCATGTGGTGCTGTGCAGCATTATAAATCATTAATAGCAGTCTGTAGAAACAAAACAAAGAACGTCAAATACCAAGATTCCTCTGATATCCTGTCACAGTGATTCTTGTAAAAAAAAATATACAACTCATTTCGACTTGTAATTGCTGCTGTAAATATAATGTTTCTGATTTTCTTCTACAATATTACTGGTTCAGCATTTATGTCTTTAATTAATCATGAGAGTGAGGTGACCTCAGAACAGTCTTTATTGCATGAACAATTAACATATTGGGCCTGATTCATTAAGGAAAGTAAAGAAAAAAAATGATTATGTTTTCTACTGGACAAAACCATATTACAATCAGGGGCGCACGCAGGAGGGGGTTCTGGTTCTCCAGAAATCCCTCCCCTCCCTGAATGAACGGTACTGTACAGCACCCCCGGCGCTGTCAAAGCGCCGAGGGTGCTGTACAATTCAGACTCACCGACTCTTGCTCAATTTTATTTTGGTTGGGGGGGGGGGGAAACCCCCCCCTTAAAAATCCTGCGTTTGCCCCTCACAATGTAAGAAGTGCAAATTAGTTTTTCATTTTGCACATAAGATTACTACAGGCTGTTTTTTTCATGTAGCACACAAATACTTGATAGCTTTATTGGTACACTGAAATTCAATGTTGGTCTAGAACATGCCTTACGCCAACTATAAATCTGCCATCACATTTTAAATTTGCCTCCCCCTCCAATGCAACATGGTTGCTCATTTTTTTGCTTTACTTTCCTTAATGAATCAGGCCCATTGTGTGTTTTACATATTTGTAGATTACATTGGACAAAATGCATCTATAAACGCCCTTCTCACTAAAACTGAATGGTTCAAAATATATCCCATTAAAAGTATAGGATGAGACCCAATCTCCACCAGCTAAAAAAATGGATATGTTTTGGCAGAGTGAAAATGGCTGTGCACCTTTCTGCAAAGCCATGAAACTTAACCCTTTTATCACATTTTAATAATATTGCTTTGCCAAACACAAACTTGATTTTGCCTTACTCTGTAAAACATGAAGCACCGATGTATAAGATAAAAAAAAAGAGACATTTTGACCTGTGGCTTCATTTTGTGCAGCTTAAATGAAGCCCTAAATATTTTTAGAAAAATCTGATTTCTGATTGGTTTGTATCTTTACTACTAAGACACAAAGGGCCCCATTTAGAGTTGGACATGTGTCTGTTTTTGTGACATAAATTTACGCACTTCTGTACTGCACATGAGCATCAAAATGTGTCTGTATCTAGATATGTGCGTATCTTAGACATGTGGTCCCTTACACCTAGAGAGGCAAGTAATTGTTATTTGAGTACAGTAAGGATGTGTTCACATAAGTGCAACACTCCCCTGGAGATGCAACTTAATGAGACTTAGACAGATAGGCAGATATGCTTTTTAGTAGGTATATCTCTTGCAAGTACTGGAATACTGATGTAAAGATACATGATGATGATGGTGATGCTGACACCAGCAGAACCATCTAGCCTCTTCTGCTTGGCTGCTTGTGTATTGACCTCTCTCGCTGACGGTATTGAGGTTACTGTACTCTGGCATGCAACTTCATCCATTAGTGTAGCTGCTATATTATTTCAGGTCTTGTCTGTCTATTCGCATTTTTATCTATTCCAGTAAAGAAGATTTCTATCTGACGTTTGTATGTTTTATTTCATTAACTTACAAATTACTTTCTCATATATTTATAAAATTATGATGGCAATATCCTCTCTTGTATATATGGCATTTATATTATTACATTATTATATTATTACAACTGTGTATACACATTTGTATGTCTTTTGCTCTGCAAAAAAATTAAGTGTTTTCATGAAGTAAATATTTGTTAATTGCTGTAAAGCAGCTGCGTTCAGTAAGACTGGAAAAGGTTAAGAAAATATATATATATATATATATATATATATATATATATATATATATTTTGCTGAAGTCTAGAAAGTGTGTGAATCTGCAACACACAAGTTGGATGTGGCTAGGGCCTGTGCAGAGTTAAATAGCAGGCAGAGTAAAAAAAAGAGTTTACTTTAACACATGCTGGGTATTGTAATGCCACACCTCCTAAGTCAAGTGAAATGTTTTTTTTCTATAAAGAAAGTACTTCATCTATATGTAGATAAAATTTGCTGCTTTTCAAGCTACATTAAGCAGAAGATTAACGTGTTCAAACCAGAAAGATTGTATACAGGTGTATCAAAGTCTCAATATGGAGAGGAACAAAAACCAGGACTTGGAGCACATTGGTGCAGTGATGGAATATAGCCCTTTACAATATGCTGAGTTGAAAGATGATGTTTCTGAGAGGAAGCCAGGCACCCATTTATTTGGATTTAGAAAAAAGACTAACATGGAGGATATAATGGAGGATATGATTAAAACTATGCTACAGGGTACCATGGCTCAGCAAGAAGCCACCAGAGTGCAGCAGTTAGCTATTGAGGAATGTCGGAGACAACAGCAGTTGGATATTGAGTAGTCCTAGAAGCAACTGCTCTCTTTCGTGTGTTTTTTTTTTTTTTTGGTCAGGGGGGGGGATACCCCCTCCCCCCCCTGACAATCCTGCGTGCGCCCCTGAAAGTGGTGAGCTTTGTTCAAGAGAGAGCGCTCAATGTCTCTTTCAGTGAGGAAGGAAAGTCTCTGGAACACGACATAGAAATTCTCAGATTTGTGAGATGAGAAAAAGAAATTGCTGAAGAAAAATTTTAAGTTACACAAGTGGAATGTTTATGATACCAGCAGCATATAGAGCACATGGAGAGAAAAATAAATGAGCTACAGGATAGTTTGAATACAGAGCGTAAAAAATTTCAGATAACCGCAAAGAGAATTGCCCAACGTAAAGAAAATCTGGATCATGACCTACAGTAACTTTAAGCTAAAATACGGAAATTTGAAGAAAACTTATTGCTATTGCAAGATTCTAACTCTAAACTCAGTGTGAATAGTGGGATTCTGCAGGAAAGAAGTTGCTTGAGGAAGATATTCACATTGGAGGGCGGAGGGCTCGAACACAGCAGCTCACTGAAAAGACTGAAACACTGCAAACTGATATTACAATGGCAAATGTAGCCTAGAATACAAGTCAAAGTCAATGTCAGTAGGCAAAAGAAGAAGCAGCCAAACTGAAGAATAAAAAGGAAAATCTGCAGAAAGAATTTAACACCGAAGTCACAAATATGATAAGTTGGGTGCTGAGACCTTCTCAGCCCAGGCAGCACAGTCAGAAGAAAAAACTCCTCAGAAAGAAGTGCAAGAATTGGGAGAGTCTCGTGCTAGGACAGAAGCAAAGATATAAGCACTAGAATGCCAACAAGTCTGTAGATGGAAAAGAAAATGAAGATAAATCTCAACAGGAACAAACCTCACAAATTCTGTCAGAGTTGTCCAAAGTTCAAAAAGACATTCAGTACAAGACTAAATTGTGAAGTAGGTTAAAAAGGTCCTGTCTGAAACTTCAGCAAAATAAGAAGTGTTAAGGAAAACTGGGAGATTTAACCATGAATTTGAGGCACTTTCCACTTGGATTTCAGAAAAAGAAAAGGAAATACAGTAAGTGAATCAGAACTATCCAATATTCTACCAGAGGTCCAAGTCACAAGAATCCAGGAAGCTAGTGATGTTCTACAAAAGGTGGCGCAGTTCGTAAACATTATCAACCTGCCTCTGCAGCAGTTGAAGGGGCTAAAGGTCAGCGCACCAGGAAGCTGAGTACCTGTCTTTGTCTATTGCTCCACTGAAAGTGGTGCAGACCAAGTATGTGGAACTGATGAGTACACCCCACCAGGTCCTAATTCCGCAATGGCGAATCTTACCAGAATCTCCAGGGGATTCTGGTAAGACTGTTCCAGGGGAAAAGGGGGCTGTGTAGTAGAATGAACTGAAACATACAAAGACGGTATGCTCAGAACCTGGAGATTGGCCACTAATGCCAAAAAGGGTCCTGCCTATATGAACTGTGATAAATATGTGATCACATATTTTAGATGTGATGATTTAGGCTATATTCCTGCTAATTATCAATCTACCTTTGAATCTAATGTGATAATACTTATGTAAACCACAGAGTGTCTTTATTTGCCCAGTTGTCCTACGCGGCAGACTGCCAGATTGAGCCAGACAAGCAAAAGTGTAAAATTACTATAGAAAACAAAGGAGTCAATGCTCTTGCAGTTTGATTTCTCTTGTTAAAACCCAGTTGGTGAACCCCTTAAAACATTAAGGGAACATTTTTGGAGTAACCTGTATACATGGGGGTATTTAACATTATGTTATCGCTGAAGTACACATAGCAACACAGTGAGGTCACGTTATAGTCACGGTGGGATTAGTTCCTGGCTTGGGGTTTGATGTTATATTGGGGAGAGATTGTTCCCAATTCTGGAAGCTATGGGAGACCCAGTTGATGGCAAAAGTAAATAACCCAGACTCGTTTGATAATGTTACGAATAAACTGAAGTGTTCCCCGTGTCTGAAGGGTTCCCTTTTTCAAGCGTGATTGGAGAGTCAGAAAATGATGTTGACAGCAGTGGAGCAGGGAAACACATTTTTGCCTCAGAACAGTTAAAAGACCCTCTTGTAAAAGCTAGAGAGATTGTAAAAATGGTTAATGGAAACCAAATAAAGCCTGATAGTAGGTTGTCGTACGTGGCAATAAGACAAGGGTTACTGTATCAAATGTTTAAAAACAAGAAGAGGTTTTGTAATGGTTGATAGTTCCTAAAGCGCATATTAGACTTGTCTAATGGTTTCATACCTGCAGAGCATCTAGGGGTTGAAAAAAACCTCAGATACCATTTTGCAGCGTCTAGTAGTGTCTCACAGTCTGGGGAGGAGGTTGTATGCCGCCCGAGAGACACTGCAAATGGCGAACAGCAAGTCTTGTATTTTGTTTGTGTGTGGGACACAAGGTCGCTCACTTGAGAGAGGGTGTTCCTGCATGTTTAGTTAGTGCTAGACAGGGAAGGATTGTGTTCTGTTTGGTTACCTTTATGACTGGAAAATAAAACTAGCTGTAGCTAATCAAACCAAAACTGGTGTGATATCCAATATAATGTCTGTTCATTCACCTACAGTACTTTTCTATTAGCATCGTCAAGGATTGTCTAATGTAGTGTAAATGTGGTCCCTATTAGAGATGCTCATTCTTGGTTTTCTGAAAACCGAGCCCATCCGAACTTAGGGGATCCGAGTAGGCTTGCGAGTCGGCTCGTTACTTTCGTGCATCCTCGGTTCTGAATCGAGTCAAAACATCATCGATGCGTTGTCGGATCTCATGGGTTTTGGATTACATAAGTACCTCCCCTCCAGGAAATCCAGTGCCATTGCTCACACAGAAACAGGGGTAGCAGTGTTCTTGCCACTCTTCAGTGACATTGCTCAGGGCCACTGCTCACACAGAAACAGGGGTACCGGTGTTCATGTCACTCTCCAGTCTCCAGTGCCATTGCTCATACAGAAACAAGAGGGGTAGCAGTGTTTTGGTCACTTGACAGAAATTGACTGGAAATTATTGAAAATTAATGTTATTGATGTTAATAATAATGTATAGATAAAAAAAGCCAAATTATGTGATTTTAGAAAAAAAAAATAGGGATTTTAGGAAAAAAATCGGGATGCAAAACCAAAACTATAAGACGTGAGGGCAGTTTTGCCAAAACCAAAACACGAAGTTAATCCAGATCCAAAACCAAAAAACGGGGGGCAGTGAACATCTCTAGTCTCTATAATCTTATGTACATATGATACAGTGGCATAAAAACAAATGCCATTTGGTATCATAAAATATAAGCTTAAATATATTTTTAAACTACTTAGAAAAAAAGTGTATTTTTACTCTTTTGTGTATGGTAATTTACATTAAAGGTAAAGGAAAATGGTACAATAATCATAAAGCATGGCAATTTTTGCCATTTAGTGGTAATGTAGACATACAACCACTAGATGGAAACATATCTCAATATAATGCTAACTTGCTTCAATATTCTAGTATTTAACCTATTTGGCTCACAATAATTAGTAATTTTACATGTAAAATGTTAGTACATGAAAAATGCACGGGTTTCAACTTCTTTTCTGTACAATTAACTATTTTTTCTGATTTCAGTTACAGTAACATCGAATTTTGCATCAGAACAGGTCATTTTGCAGAATTGTGAAGTTCTGGAGAAACAATTTTTGAGTTCTGCTTTTGCTTCAGGAAACTGCAGACTGACCATTACTCTCTGTATTTGTCAATTAGAAAATCACTGAATTTATGATCAATGTATAGAGCTGGGACAACAACAGTCAATGGTTTGGTTGGGTGTAGAGCTGGAAACATTGAAGGCCACAATTCCACCAGAAAAATGTACAACATTTCACATCCAAATGTGCAATGAGACAAATATTTAAATACTACTACAATTTGATCTCTACTTTCCACTTTGTAGGCTTGTATGGATAGTCATGTTAATGTTTTATGTTAGATTCCTGCTATTTTCTTTGAAAATAGGGATGTGCTTACACCCTGACATCCAGGTCCCAAGCCCTCGGTCTCCAGTGTAGTGTTACGGGGAGCAACCAGGGACTACCTGATGATCAGTCTTTGTACTTTTTACCAGTGTCGGACTGGGGCATGAAGGGCCCACTGGGGGACTGCAACACTAGGGGCCCACCAGAGGGGGTATGGCCAGTTATCAAAGAGATGAGACCAGACACTAGAGGGGGAGTGGTCAGCCCACGAAGGACAGCTAGCACCATAGGGTAGTATATAAAGAATGCAGTGTGTATATAAAGAATACACAGTCTTGACCTGCCCCTTAGATTGGGCAGAACAGTCACCAAAAATCAGGATTGTCCAACTAGACCAGACTTGGCTAACCTGTGGCACTCTAGGTGTTGTGAAACTATAAACCCCAGCATGCTTTGCCAATATATTGCAGATTATTGCTGGATGGGTATGCTGGGACTTGTAGTTTCACAACACCTGGGGTGCCACAGGTTAGCCAAGCCTGCACTAGACTCAGTACATTTGACATCCTTTCCTTCCTGTTCTTGTCACTTTTACCACCTATGGCTGCTGGTTTCTTTAGTTGCGGCTTGTCTGGATCCTGGAATGCTGAGGGCTCCATTTGGAAAAAATAATGGGTACATTTAGAAAACTTCAACCATCCCCGCCATTAAATCAACAGCACCCACATTTAATACTTAGGCCTCTCTCCAGCCTCAACATTAAAGTAATAGTGCTCACATTTGATAAATAGATCTATTTCCCTGTAACCAATCCCAACATTAAATTAATAATATTCCCATTTAATAAATAAACCTATTACCCTTCCTCCAAACAGCGAGAGCAATAAATTAATAGCATTTACTTTTAATACATCCATTTTCTATGACCATTCCCAGTATTAAATAATTAATATTCACATTTAATAGATAGCCCTCCTCCCCACACTCAGCCCCACATTCAGTTATAGACCCAAACCACCTCAGCATTAATTAAAGGTCCCATCACCCCCTTCCTATAGTGTTCTCTGTGCAGCCCCCCTCCCTATAGTTTAGCATTGGCAGCCCCCCCTCACTATAGTTTAGCATAGGCAGCCCCCCCCTCACTATAGTTTAGTATAATCAGCCCCCCTATAGTTTAGTATAGATAGGCAGCCTGCCTATGCCACATAATAGTGCCCCCAAATCAATGTTATGCCACACAGTAGTGCCCCCAAACAAAGTTATGCCACACAGTAGTGCCCCTAATATTGTGCCACATAGTAGTACCCCTGTGGAGATTTCTCCCCGGAGCAGCACCCAGCAGGAAGAGGGTGAAGATGGATCCTGCTGCTGTGCCCATGAAGAGGTCGAATATGGATCCTGCTGCTGTGCCCATGAAAAGGGGGAAAAAAAGAAAAGGAAACTTACTTACCGTTCCTGCGATCCAGCGCTGGTGAGTATTTTTCTTTTTCTGCAGGTCCAGCCAGCAGTGGGCAGGTGAGCAAATCAGGGCTCGCCTCCCCCTGCTGGCCAATTGGCGGCCGGATGAGTGAGCCAATCCTGGCTCACCTCCACCCGTTTAAATTATTGGCACCACGGTGAGCCAATCAGCGCTCGCGGTGGCGCAGAGTGATGACATCGCGTCGGAGGTTATTTAAGCCGTATTTCCAGGAGTGCGCCAGCGGAGAGAAAAGACGACATTGTCAGAAGACCGGAGCTCCGGATCAAGCAGAAGATGTCGGAAGTGGCAGGGTGCCCTTGTCAGGGCAAGGAGCTACCCTGCCACTAAAAGTCAACGGCGGAAACGTCGTCGGGAGCCCTTGTAAGGCCTAAGAGCGCGCCCGCCCCAGAAAACAGCAGGAGACCAGTGCCTGAGACGTCGACGGGGTGCCCTTGTAAGTTCTGAGAGCGCCCCCGCCCAGAGAGCCGCCAGAAGCCCTGATATAAACAAGTGGTTAAAATCTACTTACCCATATGTTGGTTGGGTCTGCTCCTTCTTCCTTCAGCGGCAGCGGGAGCATCAGCTGACAAGGGGAGGGGGTGGGTCACATGATCGCAGCTGCAATCGCATTTGAAAGATGACTGACAGCCAATCATCTGCAACAGCGTGGACACCGGAGAGGACTGCGAGCCCGCTGGTGAGGACAACGGGCCTCCAGGTGAGCCCCGCCTACTTCTAAAAGGGGGTGTGGCCGTAAGGCAGCTGGGCCCACCGCGGATTTTCCCGGTATCCTGGTGGGCCAATCCGACGCTGGTTGTTACAGTGGTAACCAATGTAGTGCAATCTTTGAGATCCAGGTTTATTTTTCAACATCTTCTTGTTGGTTTGCGATTGATGCAGGAAGTACAACTTGTAATATAGATGGGAATGACTGTTCAGTGCTTTACATGTGTCACACTCCGTTCCCCGGGTGTCTCTACTCGAGTCCCTAAACATTGACTGTCACTTTAAATCTCTCTTCTTAGTACAGGCTGTCAGCTATGCCTTGTATCTGTGATTAGTTCACTTGTGTGTTGGTCAGTTCTGCTATTGGTCAGTCTCTCTTTATAAGGTTCCGCCTTTATAAGAGTGCCCCCGTCCAGAAAACAGCAGAAGACCAGCGCCGGAGACGTTGACGGGGAGCCCTTGTAAGTTGTGAGAGTGCCCCCGCCCAGAGAGCCGCCGGAAGCCCCGAGCCGAGCAGGAGAAGAGGCGCCGCAGGCTGGAGGGTCTGGAAGACCCAGAAAAGAAGACGGCGGGAACAAGTTGAGTATCCTGCATGGAGCAGGTAAGTATACTCTGCGTAGATAGGTCAGGCACAAGGCCCGGGGGCACTGTCGGGCACTAGGCCCATGGTTGCAGATAGGGTATTGGGCACAAGGCCCATATAGGAATTGAGTTGGGCTTAAAGCCTAATGACAACAAAGGGCACAAGGCCCTAGTTAGTGGGCTAGAGCCCAAAGTCAGGTAGGCCACCAGGCCTAGTTAGTGGGCTAGAGCACATAGCTAGAAGGGCAGAAGGCCCTAGTTAGTGGGCTCATAGCCCAAGGCACAGGGGGCATAAGGCCCATAGTCAGTGCAGAAGGCCCTGTGTGTAAGGCCACAAGGTTCTTAGTAGCTGGGCAGAGAGCCCATGGTGTAGGGCATAAGGCCCCTGGTAAAAAGGGCACCAGGCCCTGTAGCGGGCGTAAAAGCCTTGATCTAGAATAGGGTGCAGTCCCAGAGTTGTGTCGCGTGAATCTAGGTGAGAGGCCTAGGCAACAGTCGAGCAGAAGGCTCCCGTTAGTGCAATACTAAACCATCTGATTAGATAGCAGAGGTGTGTATTCCGTGGTCAGCCTTCCAGATACAGTAGCAAAGTCTTATTCTGCCTGTGTGGTGAATACTGTATTGTGCATTGTATTTGGTTGTGCTGTGTGTGTTTTTTTTACAGGTGCAAGACGTCAGTCCCCCATTAAAGGTAGGCTCTTGTTTCCTTACTGTTTTCCTGCGATAACCTGTGTCTGTGGGGACAAGGGGTAGTTAGGAGCACACACACAGTTAGGGAAGGACACACAGTAGTCTTCCTGTCCCGTAGGTCCCTGGGGTTATGCTGGTTTCCTGAGGCAGTGATTGGGCACCTCACTGGCAATGCAGCACAGCCCTTTTGAATTCCAGCAATCAGTCCCGTGGTTCCAATTGGGTGTCCAGTTTGAGTTCAAGCAGGTTTCCTGGTGGTTCCAGATTGGGCGGTGTTCCACTTGGGTGGAGGCAGCTATTTCGAGTTCCGGTAGTGACTACTAGTGGTTCCGTACGGAAGCTGACACTCTGGTCATTTGCTGCTCCAATGAGCCTCAGTCGTGCAGGTAGTGATTGGTCCTTGGGATTCCGTGAGTGACCCCATAGCGAGAAGCTAGTCTTCTCGGTACGACCTGGGTGAGGGTTTAGGATCAGCCCTCCGGAGTAGAACGTGAGCACCGTCTGGTGTTCCCCATAGGTAGAGGGAGGAGGCTTTCGGGAGTACATTACACCCAGTTTATAATAAGTTGCGTTCCTGACCATTAGTTAGTTGTTTGTTTTAAGGGTCGGGCCGCCTGTTGTTAGCTAGTGTAAATTGTGTGGGTTGTACATACTGGCCTCACTGGTGGAGTAGAGGGAGGCTGTGTTGTGTCTGTCTTCCACAGATGATGGAGAGGAGCAGGGACCGGAAGTTGGAGTGCCCGGTGAGTATAACGCTCTATTCCTACTTTTGGTAAGGCCCTCACCGAGAGGTGAGAGGAGTATTTGGGGCGGGACTGTTCCTGGTCCCAAAGGTGACAGAGGTTCGGTTGCTGGTCTGCTGGGATAGGACAGCGACTGGGGTGACTCAGAAGTGGACGGAAGGTGGTCATTGTTTTGAGAGGTAAGTTATCTGTGTGCGTCTGTCCTGTTCCCCGCAGGCGTTACACCCCCATACAATGTTATCCAACACAGTAGTGCCCCCAAACAATGTTATGCTACACAGCAGTGCCCCCAATTAATGTTATGCCACATAGTAGTGCCCCCAATGTTATGCCACACAGTTGTGCCCTAATGTTATGCCACGCATTAATGTCCCCAATTCATATTATGCCCGCAATAGTGTCCCCAATTCACAATATGCCCGCAATTCACATATGCTATGCAATAGTGCTCTCAATTCACACACACAAACACATATATATATATATATATATATAAAATGTGTGTATATATATATATATATATATATATATATATATATATATATATATATTTATTAGAGATGTGCACCGGCAATTTTTGGTGTCTCGTGTTTTGTGTTTTGGATTCGGATTTCCGTGATGTTTTGGGTTCGGATTTGTTTCGCAAAACACCTGCCGAAAGGTTTTGGTTCGGATTTAAGGTTTGGATTCGGATTTTTTTTGAAAAAAGCATAAAAAGTTAAAAAATCAAGTTTTTGGGCTTATTTTCACTCCTACGCTATTATTAACCTCAATAACATTCAATAACAAGCATTTCCACTAATTTACCGTGTATTCTGAACACCTCACAAAATAGTTATTAGTCCAAAACGTTGCAACGAGAAATCTTTCTGAACTGCGTAGTGGAGTGGTCCCCACAATATAATAAGAAAACCATCAACTGGTCTTAATCGCACCAAAAAATGTACCTGGACTGAGTAGAGGAGTGGGTCACCACAATATAAATTAAAAACCCTGAACTTGTATGATTCGCACCAATAAATGTATCTGGACTGCGTAGAGGAGTGGGTCATCACAATATATATAATAAGAAAACCATCAACTGGTATGAATCGCACCGAATAATGTACCTGGACTGCGTAGAGGAGTGGGTCACCACAATATAAATTAAAAACCATGAACTTGTATGATTCGCACCAATAATGTACCTGGACTGCGTAGAGGAGTGGGTCACCACAATATATATAATAAGAAAACCATCAACTGGTATGAATCACACCGAATAATGTACCTGGACTGCGTAGAGGAATGGGTCACCACAATATAAATTAAAAACCCTGAACTTGTATGATTCGCACCAATAATGTACCTGGACTGTGTAGAGGAGTGGTCACCACAATATAATTTTAAAACCCTGAACTTGTATGATTTGCACCAATAAATGTATCTGGACTGTGTAGAGGAGCGGTCACCACAATATAAATTAAAAACACTGAACTTGTATGATTCGCACAAATAAATGTATCTGGACTGTGTAGAGGAGTGGTCACCACAATATAAATTAAAAACCCTGAACTTGTATAAATCGCACCAATAAATGTATCTGGACTGCGTAGAGGAGTGGTCACCACAATATATATAATAAGAAAACCATCAACTGGTCTGAATCGCACCAAATAATGTACCTGGACTGCGTAGAGGAGTGGGTCACCACAATATAAATTAAAAACCCTGAACTTGTATGATTCGCACCAATAATGTACCTGGACTGCGTAGAGGAGTGGGTCACCACAATATAAATTAAAAACCCTGAACTTGTATGATTCGCACCAATAATGTACCTGGACTGCGTAGAGGAGTGGGTCACCACAATATAAATTAAAAACCCTGAACTTGTATGATTCGCACCAATAAATGTATCTGGACTGTGTAGAGGAGTGGTCACCACAATATAATTAAAAAACCCTCCACGGGTCTGAATTCCACCCAAAAAGTTTATGGACTGCGTAGTGTAGTGTTCCCCACAATATTATTTAAAAATCTTGCAGCAACAGTCAACGTTGTTTAATATCTGATACACCTCTATCTGGACTGCATTGTGGAGTGGCCCCGGTACCCAATTTGGTACCGAAGCCACAATACCTCCTCCAACCATGGTACAGAGCATTCATCATTGAGCTCCCATCAAGTATGTTAAAGACAGACAGAGTCGAAGTGTTATTGGTTGACTTTGTAAACCAAAAAAGCTGTCCCTGTTGCACATAGTCGTGCAATGAAGACTGACTTTTTCATTTAAAGGCACCATCTTTCAAGTGTAGTGTTTGTAAGTCATATTATACTTTTGGTAAAATTTGTTTAATTTGTTCCTCTTTATGGTAACTACTAATAGATTTAAAGTATGAAATAGAAGCGGCAGTTCCTCTTTATGGGAAATAGTAATAGAATTAAAGTATTAAATAGAGTGGTATAGAGTGGTAGTGTGGTATAGAATGGTCCCCACAATATAATAATAAAACCCTCAACTGGTCAGAATTCCACCAAACAAGTATCTGGACTGCGTATTGGGGTGGCCCCGGTACCCAATTTGATACCGGGGCCACAATAAAATAAATACACCCTTAACTGGTCAGAATTCCACCAAACAAGTATCTGGACTGCGTAGTGGGGTGGCCCCGGTACCCAATTTGATACCAGGGCCACAATAAAATAAATACACCCTTAACTGGTCAGAATTCCACCAAACAAGTATCTGGACTGCGTAGTGGGGTGGCCCCGGTACCCAATTTGATACTGGGGCCACAATAAAATAAATACACCCTTAACTGGTCAGAATTCCACCAAACAAGTATCTGGACTGCGTAGTGGGGTGGCCCCGGTACCCAATTTGATACCGGGGCCACAATACCTCCTCCAAGTTCCAAGTGTAGTGTTTATAACATCTTAACACTACACTAATTCTAGCACGTCAAAACCTCTTATTTTAAATAATGACAGGGCATTTAACTTTTGATTTAATTTATTGAATTTGTTGGCATTTTCTTTTACTTTTTGAACATGGCAAATGACTGTTGATTGGTCACATAATGCCCAAAAAATAGTTGCAAGATGGAATTGTCCTTGGGCCCTCCCACCCACCCTTATGTTGTTGAAGTAGGACATGCACACTTTAACAAACCAATCATTTCAGTGACAGGGCCTACCAAAAAACTGTGGCTGAAATGATTGGTTTGTTTGGGCCCCCACACCAAAAAAACAATTCATCTCTCCCTGTACAAACTAAACAGGCTCTACTGAGGAAAGATGTCGTCCTCATCCTCAACCTCTGATTCCTCTCCCCCTACAGTGTGTACTTCCTCCTCCTCACACATTATCAATTCGTTGTGAGGAAGCAACCTCCTTCGCTGCTCACTGACCAGGTTCCCCGCTGCACTAAAAACTATTTCCGAGTACACACTGGAGGGGGGAAATCTCAGTTAAAAAATAGAGCCAGTTTGTACAGGGGCCTCCAAACTGCCTTTTGGAGTTCTACCACGTCACTACCTCTAGTTAATTTAGATTGCAAGGCTTGTAAATATAAATACTTTGAAGATAAAAAAAGAAGGCTGCACAGACTGTGGAGCTAGAAAGTGAAATTAAATGGACCACGTTACTTTGGTGGCTATCTATGCCCTCCCCCTGCCCTATACTTGTAGTTAAATATAAATAAAGCAGCCTGCATAGACTGTAGAACTAGAAATTCAAATATACAAAGAAATGGACAAAGGCAGCACCTTCATTAGCAAAATCTGTAACTGGACTGTGGGTGATCCTTCCAGCATATGCAGAGGGCGTGCTGCAAATGCTGGATGGAGTCACCTCTTCCTGTACAGTGATGGGAAGGTCAGGGTTCACAACCAACAACACCCTTGGACTCGCCTTGGGGATTTGTGATGTCATCTGTTTAGAAGGCAGAGTTCTTTGCTGTTTTGTTGTTGTTGCTGACAGCATAACTCTCTTAATTTTTTTGTAGTGGGGGGAGGAGGAAGGCTTAGATCCTTGGGTGAAGCTGGACCACTAGTCATGAACACGGGCCAGGGCCTAAGCCGTTCCTTGCCACTACGTGTCGTAAATGGCATATTGCCAACTTTATGTTTCTCCTCAGATGATTTTAAGTTTCTCTTTTTGCTTTTTTTTGAGAACTTGGGCTTTTTGGATTTTTCATGCCCTGTACTAGGAGATTGGGCATTGGGCTTGCCAGACGACGTTGATGGCATTTAATCGTCTATGTCATGACTAGTGGCAGCAGCTTCAGCATTAGGAGGAAGTGGGTCTTGATCTTTCCCTACTTTATCCTCCAAATTTTGGTTTTCCATTATATGTAGCACAAGAGAGCGTACCCCTAAGCCACACACACTCGGCAAAGCCTTTAAAAATTATATGCGGCACAGGAGAGTAGCACTGGACCTATACTGCTGAATCAGTGAACTTTGTAATAGCAGTACCACTGGACCTATACTGCTGAATCAGTGAACTTTGTAATAGCAGTACCACTGGACTTATACTGCTGAATCAGTGAACTTTGTAATATATCAGTACCACTGGACTTATACTGCTGAATCAGTGAACTTTGTAATAGCAGTACCACTGGACTTATACACTGCTGAATCAGTGAACTTTGTAATAGCAGTACCACTGGACTTATACTGCTGAATCAGTGAACTTTGTAATATATCAGTACCACTGGACTTATACTGCCGAATCAGTGAACTTTGTAATGTCAGTACCACTGGACTTATACTGCTGAATCAGTGAATTTTGTAATAGCAGTACCACTGGACTTATACTGCTGAATCAGTGAACTTGGTAATATAATATTGCAGTACCAATGGACTTATACTGCAGGATTGGTTTTGCAAATTTTGTTGTAATTCATTTTTTTTTAAATGATTTTTTTGTATTTTTTTTTATAACTTTTTTTTTCATTTTTTAAACACTTGGGAATAATGGGGAAATAACTTTGCCCTTAGAAGCACAGAGCACAGGACACAGGACCACTGGACCACTGGACTGAACAGGGCACAGCACAGGACCCAGCAGCACCACTGAACTCAAAATTGACAGAGCACAGCACACAGCACCACTGGACTTTTACTGTTGAATGTGTGAAATTGGTAATATGGCAGTACCAATGGGCTTATACTGCAGGATTGGTTTTGCAAATTTTGTTGTAATTAATTTTTTTTTTAATTAATTTTTTTGTATTTTTTTTATAACTTTTTTTTATTTTTTAAAACACTTGGGAATAATGGGGAAATAACTATGCCCTTAGAAGCACAGAGCACAGGACACAGCACCACTCGACTGAACAGGACACAGCACAGGACCCAGCAACACCACTGAACTCAAAATTGACAGAGCACAGCACACAGCACCACTGGACTTACTGCAGAACACAGCACAGCACAGCACAGCACAGCACAGCACAGCACAGAACTAAACAGCACAGCACAGAACTAAACAGCACAGCACGAGATCTACCAGGACAGAGGACCACCTAACACACCCTCCCTCTACCCTGATCAATGCCCGAGTGAAGATGGCGGCGACTAGCGGGGAATTTATAGGATCCGAGTATCGCGAGATCCGACAACGGGATTATGACTCAGGGCCTCGGTTTCAAGTTTTCATTTGGCGCCAGTACCCGGATCTGTCTCGGATCCGACTCGGATCGGAAAGGTTCGGGTGGGCTCGGATTCACAAAATCCGAGTGCGCTCATCTCTAATATATATATAAATATATAAATATATAGTGATAGCACAAAAAATATAAACAAGTGGTTAAAATCTACTTACCCATATGTTGGTTGGGTCTGCTCCTTCTTCCTTCAGCTACGGCGGGAGCATCAGCTGACAAGGGGAGGGGGCGGGTCACATGATCGCAGCTGCGATCGCATTTGAAAGATGACTGACAGCCAGTCATCTACAACAGCGTGGACACCGGAGAGGACTGCGAGCCCCCTGGTGAGGACAACGGGCCTCCAGGTGAGCCCCGCCTACTTCTAAATGGGGGTGTGGCCGTAAGGCAGCTGGGCCCACCGCTGATTTTCCTGGTATCCTGGTGGGCCAATCCAACGCTGGTTGTTACAGTGGTAACCAATGTAGTGCAATCTTTGAGATCCAGGTTTACTTTTCAACATCTTCTTGTTGGTTTGCGATTGATGCAGGAAGTAAAACTTGTAATATAGATGGGAATGACTGCTCAGTGCTTTACATGTGTCACACTCCATTCCCCGGGTGTCTCTACTCGAGTCCCTAAACATTGACTGTCACTTTAAATCTCTCTTCTTAGTACAGGCTGTCAGCTATGCCTTGTATCTGTGATTAGTTCACTTGTGTGTTGGTCAGTTCTGCTATTGGTCAGTCTTTCTTTATAAGGTTCCACCTTTCACCTGTGCATTGCAGGTTCTTCAAGTCACACCTGACCTGATATTGATGATTCCTCTGTGTTCCATATCTCTGTGGTAATCGTGCTTCTATGCTGCTGGGTGTCTGGACTATGCTGACCTCTACACATCGGTTTGCTTACCTGTGGAATTGCTGTGATTAACATCCACCGCCTACTCGGCCTGCACTACTGACTACTATTGCCGTGTTCCACATCTCCGTGGTAAGCTCGACTTTCCTGCTGCTGTGTGTCTGGACTTTGCTGATCTCAACGTAACTGTTCCGCTTACCTGTGGTAAATTGCTGTGATCAATATTCACTGCCTACTTGGCCTGCACTACTGACTACTACTGCCGTGTTCCACATCTCCGTGGTAAGCTGAACTGCTTCGCTGCTGTGTGTCTGGACTTTGCTGATCTCAATGTACCTGTTCCGCTACTAGTGGTCATCGCTGTGATCTACATCCATTGCCTGCTCGGCCTGCATTACTGATTTCTCCTGTTATGTTTTACATCCCCGTGGCAAGCTGTACTTCTTCGCTGCTGCGTGTTTGGACACTGCTGATCTCAACGTTCCTGTTACCGCTACTTGTGGTAATTGTTGTGATCAACATCTACTGCCTATTCGACCTACACCGCTGACTACTACAGTTATGTTCTACATCTCCTGATAATTGTTGTGATCAACTTCTATTGTCCACCTGGTCCGCACCATTGACTCCTGCTGCTGTCTTCGTGGTAAGCTGTGCCTCATCGCTGTTTGTATCTGGACTTTGCTAATGGTTGTACACCAGTTCCACTACTGTGGTAATCGTTATGTTCAACGTTCGCTGATCATCATGTCTGCACCTTTGATTGCTGCTGTTTCATTCCACTTCTTGTGGTAAGCTGTGACTCATCGCTGCTGTGTGTTTCTGGACTTGACTGTGATCAATATCTGCTACCTATTCGGCCTGCATTACTCACTACTGTTGCTTTGTTCTATCATCCTGTGGCGGTTACCCGTTGGAACAACATTTGCTAATTATGTCATCTACATTGTTGTCTATGCAGGCTCGTTGACATCTTTATAGTGAGCTGTTACTCATCGTTGCTGCATTTGGATTCATTGAACTGTTCATCTCCAGTACTTCATTGAACTTTGTATAATGTTCCACTCCTCAGTGGTATAGTGGTGATTTGCTATTAGCCTTCAGTCTGCATTATTGAATTTCATTGATGGTTCCTATTCTCTGTATATTATCGTTATCATCATCTACAGTTTATACAACCTTCAGTGAACTTTGTATTATATTTTACAATAAAGTGGTAATCGTTATTATCACCATTTGATGTCCGAATTGGATTTCTTCTGTTATCAAGTATTCTCCATTTGTCTCACTGGGAACTTTCCTAGAGGGCCGCGTCCTGCAGGGTGGAAGCCGCTGAAGCCCAAATTCCCTTGCGGGAGTCTCTGGTGAATATCTTCCACCTTGTTAGACTCCGCACCTCTAGGGAAGTCTAGCCAGCTCCTACTGAGACAACAGGATCTCACTCATCTATTCGTGAGCTCTCTGACAACATGAACTTTACATGAAGAAGTGAAGCTGATGCAACTGATATGGCTGGTGGGAGAAGTGATCACTCCAAGTTCATGTGAGTTTACGCTGGGGGAGTGGGGACTAAAAAAAAGTGTCAGAGTCACTGTATAGGTGTTGTCACTGTATAGGTTGCTTGCTGCTGCACACCTGCACGAGGATCTCACTGTACTCTGGCATGCAACTCTGTACTATCACGCGCCCGACCCTCTGGCTCACTTACTGGGGTGAATGGTCCCTGTCTTCTGATGCTGGCCGCCAACTTGGATTCTTTTATGTCTTTCTTTATTCAGCCATTAGCTGATTGGATTTCTCACCCCCACATCCTCCATATTATTTAAGGCATCTGTTATGGTAATATGGTGCCAGATCTTCAAGTCCTGTAGCCTGCTAAAATGCTAGATTATTTGGCTCCTCTGAATCCTGGTATTGTGTTATCCGTGCCTATTCATCAGGTCCTAGTATCCATAGCCATATGCTTCTCAGCTAATCCTTGTATCCTGTATCTGTGCCTATTCATTAGGTCCTGGTATCCAGTGCCATATGCTTCTCAGCTAATCCTGGTATTCTGTATCCATCCCTATTCTGTCATTATCATGTATCTGTTCTATTCTGTCACTATCCTGTATCCATTTTATTCTGGTCACTCCTTATCAGCTGATAACATCATCTCCTCTTAGATTCGTTGGTACCCATCTGGAGGACCGGGGGTGAAGCAGTGAAGCCCAAACCTCCTTGCAATGGTCCTTGGTGAAAACCTTCATTTCATTAGACTCCGTAGCTCCGTGGTGGGTGAGGTCAAACCAGACAGACTGCAAAGACTAGTTCCACAGAGCTGAACTGTATCCAATAGTCATAAGGTTTCCATAACAAAGTTACTGTTTTTGTGTTTAAATGGTAATCCAATGCAGGCTGAGTCTGACAGATAATTCAGTCTCTGCACCAAACAAAATGTCTGATCCTTGATGCTGTATTCACTGTCTCAAAATAGTGGTGGTGAACAAACATAATTCCTTTAACTGATTGGTAGTCTTAATTACAGTTCTGGAACAATGATATTTAACTGCTAGTGAGGTAATTTACCTTGTGATGTACTGGAAAAACTTTAATCACTAGGTGCTTGTATATCCTGAAGCTGGCTGTGACTTGTAGTGCAACACTTTTACACAGATTCTATCCTTTTGTGACTCTCTCACAGTTCCTCTGATTACTAATACAAGTGTTCCTCATACATTCTGAGGATTTATATTTAGAGCTGTACTCTTGTTTCTCACTACTGTTATGCCTCAAACCGTACAAAGACCCACTCTTTCATGGTATAGCTTGTAGACTCACCCCAGCACACTGAGCTGCTGTTATCTCTGTTGCTGTGTTGTCTGTCAAGAAAAATTGTAGTATAGCTGCTGTTAAACTCCTACCAGCATTTTACATGTCTGTTTTCTGTTTCAGTTTACTTTACATAGCACCTCGCATCACACTTCTTCTTTTTTCTCCACAGAAGTTCCTTGCACAAATACCCCCCTCCCCAAACCTCACGGGATTTTTGCTGTAATCTCACTCTCAGGGCTAGATTTACTAAGCTGCGGGTTTGAAAAAGTGTAGATGTTGCCTATAGCAACCAATCAGATTCTAGGTATCATTTTGTAGAAGGTACTAAATAAATGAAAGCTAGAATCTGATTGGTTGCTATAGGCAACATCCCCACTTTTTCAAACCCGCAACTTAGTAAATCTAGCCATCAGTCTGTTCCTTCTTGACTTATAACTGCGTGAACCAATGAACAGCAGGAGCAGTGAAACTCCTGGGTCCTGTTCTTCCTGAGCTTGCACAGACCTTTTATAAAGGGACCATACACATATATCATAATCTTGGACACTACATGTACATCCTACATGAAATCATTTATTAATTGAACAGGGATCAGACACTTGATTTATTATCACTAAAAATAGAGCCACTTTGGGCTAAATTATAACCACATTCACAGGAGAAAGCTGGTATTCAGGCAGACATCACTTTGTGATTCTCTAATTCCGCAGCAACTACTGGACTTGTCAGATCACAGTACAGCTGATCGGTTATTATGTACCAGTTAAGCCCTCCCTGCCTTAAATACTCAATGCATCCAATCAGGAACCAAGAACTGTGGTGTCACAATTAACCTTAGGAGCTGCTTAATTAATAAATGCCAAATGTGCACGTGTACAACTGCACGCCTGTCAGGATGAGCAGCAGAGTAAATGGATGAAGAGCATCCTGACCGTTGCCTAGGTGACAGCCAGGACGACAAAACAGAAAGTGACGTCTCGATGGTCATGACGAAGGCCAGGACAAGGCCTGTAAACACACAACGAGCCGCCGTGGATCATAACACCAGATGACAGGTACTATCTGTTATTCAGCTTAGTAATACACAGACTTTATATTATTGTGAAATAAAGTTTACTTGATCTTTAACACATAAATGAGGCTCAATGAACAATATGTTAGTAGAAAAGTGAAAAGTGTTTTTGTACAGTTCATGGAAATCCACAGTGACTTGTATTATCCTTAATTTATGTGTGAGGGCTTGTTGACATTTCATTAGGTAAAGAGCAATAGGTTGGTGTTCTGTGTCTTGAAAGCTTAAGGGGGAATTAAATTGGCCGCAATGTTCTATTTAAACCTGGAGTGATATTTAAATATTACGTTTGCCTTGATAAAGACTGTCATACAGTTGAAACACGTTGGCTGATTCGAGGGAAACGCCAGGGTTTTCTTGGAGCCAGCACTGACAGAAGATATATTTTATTTTATCACGCTGTTCCTAAGATTTACTCTGGTAGGAGTCCACCTTTATATACAATGGTACTTTGTTTTATTGTAGTGGTCTCTATGAGAGACAGATGATTTTTACATTGGATGGATATGTTTGAGAATAAATAAGAGGTAATACACAAGACTGGATATTTTTCTTTTTTGGGGATCTTGTGGAAGTCCGTTTATCCTTGGTGAAGCTGACCATTACATCTGATATTTCTGAAGGCTTGATGTGACCAACTATTCTGTAAGCATATACCCAAGAGGGTCTGGTGTGTGCAATGGTTACGGGAAACACTTTGGATTTATTTTGCACGTTTTTCAACAGTAAAGAATAGAGTATTTATTGGACTAATACATCTGTACAGTATTACACTATGTCCCACTATATGTTATCATAGGTCCCACATTGTGAACTATTTCATCAGGAGACCTTGACATTGGACTGATCTCATACCTATGTGTTTTGAGGGAGCGCCGAATGTATGTATAATTTGTTTTATTGTGTACATTTTTAGAGGTGTGGTGGTCCTTATATACATACTTGGCTGCATACCAAGTGAAGCGTCACTATAACAATTACCTTCTTTTGTGTACTACCATGATACATGTTAAATGGCTCACCAATGTAAAAGCACGGGGAAGCTTTCAGTGCTGGAGCCGTTAAACATCTATTTTCAGTGATAATAGGGCTTTTTGCTTTTTGATAAATTGGTCCCTAGCCTTTTCTTTTTTTTTGAATCCCCAGTATTGACCTTGGCTATGTTTTTCGCATTCTGTAAGACATTTTGCCCATGACCATTGACCCTGGCTACATCTGAACAACCCCATTTGTTGTGCCACCTATTATCTTTATTTGGCAGCAGCTTCTGTCTCAATTTACTGTTCAACCTGTGGTGCCCCCTTTGGATAATATTGTTCTGTGCTGCCCCTGAAGTGATGTGGCATAAATGGAGCCAACTCTGGGATGGGCTCGTGAAGAGTGGTGGGGATTATTGCTACATCATTTTTGAGCCCAAGCCCTTACATTTTGTGTATGGATTTATAAATAGCTTTATTTGTGGAGGTCACCAAAACTCTTTATACCCTTCTTCAAAATGAGCAAAAGTAATATTTACAGTTAGAGTGGCCAAACCTTGATGTTTCTTTAAATAGACAATGTTTGTGGCATCTCTATTCAGTATTAATCCAATTGTGTGGTACATGTTATATGTAGTATAGTACAGTCAACAGCACATACTTTTCTGATCAATATAGTCACATATTGCATTTAGCAACAATGTGAGCATTAGGCAATGTAACATGGTGTGAGGGAAAATACAGGTTTTTATATTACAGGCCAGCTATGAAATAAGGTAGTGTAGTAGAATTTGCAACGGCTGCCAGGCAGTTACAGGCAGTTATTGAAGTTGAATTCTTGGTAAGGTACTGCCCATTCTAATTTACCCTAATGTGCTGGCAAGGAGCAGGGTGATCAAGGAAAATTGTAATGCCTCAAACAGGTATATTTAGGTTGTTCTCATTAAATTCGTAATATTACTTCAAGCGAGGAATCATTCCAGGAACCTGATTCCCAAATTGTCTAAAATAATGTATCTTACATAAATCAGCTCCAAAATAAGATAAGAGTGGCACTAAGTAGTCATATTATCTCCATTTTTTGTGCTAAAAATACCCTCTAACCATCCAAAGAATAAGGATTTGTTGATTCACTGCATTACTGTATATAGAACATGCATTTGTTTTTCAACAGTAAAGACGATTGTTTTCCCATATACATCCACAGCTAGATGAGAATCACTGTAAAACGTAAAAATAATTACATTAGAGGATTACTAACATGGGTGAATATTGATGACTCTATAAAGATTGCAAAATGGAAATACGTAAAGTGTAAATGTAATTTACTATAAATAAGCGTATAAGCATCAACATGCCTGGTCATATAATAGGCATAAATAGACACTTACTGACCCTTACAGCAGTACTCAGATTGATGTGCACATGATGCTTAGAGCCACTGAGTGATATGTTTTCATTATCATTGTGTTAATATTAGACATTCTACAATGCTACCAATCTTCACATTTTAAAAGAGAGAGAAAAAAATACTGAACGCGTTTAAAGGAACATTTATATATTTATTTATTTATTTAATTACTAAATGACAATGGAGTTTCTGACTACCAAGGCCCACAGAAGTTTTAGGGAATTTGATTGTTTGAAATAAATTTTAGATGCTTTTTAACACTGTAATAAAATACAGATATACAGTAGTAAATGATCCAAACTATTCCCTCTATGCCCCCCACCACTTTCATGTCACCGTACCTCTGAATTACATATGTAAACTACTCATTTGAAACTCCAATCATGAGACTTAAAAATGAAATACAATATAATATATCATTATGTGTGAATCACTGGGCCATATATGAAATCTACATGAAATATCTACATTTGAAACTCCTAATTTAGAACATTCCTATTCCTAACATGACACTAAACAATTAAATACTTTGACAGGTTTTCAGGAGTAAAACCTCTTCTGACTTCCATTAAAATTCACTTGAATGCTTTAACAATGCGCTCCACTTCACATGAGGTAAGGGGTGCGAATTTCATGGCTGCTATTTCCATAGGATTCCAAGGCAGTGTTTCTTGTACTTTCTCTCCAGAGAGAAGAAGACCCACTTGTTAAATCTTCTTGAAATCGGGATTGCGTGTCAGCACAGTCTCCAACTTCTTGGCTATGGCTGCCCCAACTGGTCCAGGAGCCCCTTTGTTCCTCACTTCTGTCATTGAGAGAGTTGCTTCTTCCAGCTTCTTGATTGCACATTCTAGGTGAGAAAAGTTAACCTTTATGTAGCTAATCTCCTGTACAGCTGGCACTGAGTGCAATGCTCTCTTTGCATTAACAATAGCGATAGATTCTAATAATTTTCTGCATAATACATTGGTCCTCCACCGTGTCACTACAGGTTGTTGAGGGAGGGATATTAATGGAAGCTTCTCCCTGAATATAACAATTCAACTTGGTGCTTTCAGAAAGATCTTCTTCATAGAAGAAATGATCTTGTTGACTACACAATGCTGCTCCCAAATTGTTTTAGCTACATGCTGGAGCCCATGCACTAGACAAGTGACATGGAGCATGCGGGGGTGGAAAGCCTTCAAACACACAACTGCTTTCAGCATGTAAGCTGCACTACCTGTCACAAACAAGCGCAGCTTATCTTCTTTCTCTGCATCTGGCCACAGCACCTGTAAGGCATCCCTCACTGTAATGGACACACTGTAGTGGTTGGTTTGCAGAAGCTCCCTCTATAGGATGACATGGGGTATAGTTGGTTCCTCATAAGTGAGCTTACCCACAGCAACGGTGGCAATGTATCTGCCACAGGCATCCGTTATTTCATCTACACTTACCCAGATGAAGTGGTCAACTATGTCTGCCTGTATCTCATCAATGGCCTTCTCATATATCTGGGGTAAGTAATTTTTTCTTAAAGTGGACTCATCTGGTACTTTTCTGTTGCAACACACTTGTAGAAAGGTTTTCAGGACTGGGTTCTGGACTGTACCAACAGGTATATTGGTGGTAGTGAGAGCTTTACATAGATGCAGGTTAAACATGTCTTTGGGCTCTGTACCCAACGTCAAACTTAAGTAGCTCTTCTTCGGTTTAGATTTCTTTCAGCATTTACAAAATGAGTTGCTGACTGTTGATGTTGCATCATGTCGGAGCGTTTTTCTGCAGGCATGTATGAAGGAAACAAAAATATATTAGATATAGTAGCCATTCTCCTCTTTTACTGCTGTCCCCTCTTCCCTCACCATTCCATTGAACCTTGTGGGGGATTTTATTGCCCCAGAGTGAAAATGGTCAATGTCAGTGTTCTTATGTCAAAACAAAAAAACGTAATGAGAACTGTGGCTGACCTTAGAAATGACATCATCGTCATCAGCAGCTATATATATAGTGCCATTAATTCCGCAGTGCTGTACAGAGAACTCACTCACATCAGGGCCCTCTTAAGAACATCTTGGGCCCCCGGGCACAGCAGTGCACCGGGGCCCCTATATATACAAAAAAAAAAATGATTATATATATATGGGCCCTGCAGCCCAGGGGGGCCCGTCGGAGGCAGCCAAAAAAAACAAACCTGAAAAAAAAGAAGAAAATACTTACCTTGCAGTCAGCTGGCGATCCGGCTCCCTCCATGGTCTCCTCCTCCGTCGCGCTCCGCAATGGATGTCGGGCGGGCGTGATGATGTCACGCCCGACATGCACTGCGAGCGCAACGGAGGAGGAGACCAGGGAGGGAGCCAGATCGTCAGCTGACCGCAAGGTAATTATTTTCTTCTTTTTTTTCAGGTTTGTTTTTTTTTGCTGCCTCCGACGGGCCCCCCTGGGCTGCAGGGCCCCCGGGCACCTGCCCATTGTGCCCAATGGGAAAGACGACCCTGACTCACATCAGTCCCTGCCCCATTGGAGCTTACAGTTCTACGTTCCCTAACATACACACAATTATATTGAACCTCCAAATTGTATAAACGTGGAGATTCTGGAAACTTGTCAAATCATTTTGCTATCTCTACTGAAGATATATTACTCCTTACTTCCTAAAAATATACAGTTTGTTAAAGATCACCATTTTTGCAATTTTTATGGGAACATTTTCTTGTGGGAACACTTTCAGCTTGTTCACACTTGCTTGACATAGTATGATTTAGTATTAATTAAAAGCTGTAACCGCAAGCTATAAAGACAGATGGGAGCTGTTTATTGGTTTTCATTAGATGTACCATAAAAACAATTATCTGTTCTTTCTGATGTACAGTTTTTTGGCACATTTTGTATTTTGTTCTTAACACACTTTGAAATTGTTTACCAAGGTAGCACTTACTTATTGTGTGCATTGTATGCTGTCACTTCTATGACAACAAGCAGTAAGTACTGTAACGAAAAAGAGGGATCTAGCAGCAACCCATTATAAATATTGTCTATGCAGAATCAGGTCAGTAGGAGTGACCAAGTTCTTTAATGATTGGGGATAATTGGAAGAGGGAGAGACATTTTCGACTACTGCCTTAAGTCTATGGTTATATTAATTTGTCACTATGATCTTAATCTGTCTCTGATTTATTTATATTTCATTTTTGTGGAAGGATAAACACTCCAGGCACACTGTGAGAATTTTGATGACAGATAAATTCAAGGGGGTAAATTTATCATGCTGCGGGCTTGAAAAATGGAGATGTTGCTTATAGCAACCAATCAGATTCTAGTTATCCTTTATTTAGTACATTCCACAAAATGACAGCTAGAATCTGATTGGTTGCTATAAGCAACATCTCCGGTTTTCAAAACCGCAGCATGATAAATTTACCTCAAGATCATCAGCTTTTTTCTTGATGTATCTTTTTTACCCATTCCAGGCATTTATGCCCTTTTCTTCTCTCCCTGCAGGTTTCCACATTCCATTCCTCTACGTTTGTTGATTCTTAAAGACTCAGTGAAAGCTTCTCTTGAAATAAATTAATGTGGCATTTTAATGTGGCATTTAAAGTGTTTTTTGTTTCACTTCATTGAGTAGCTTCAAAAACTTAAAAGTAAATTACAAAGCGGTGCCAAAGAGCAATAACGTAAAATAATATAAAAATAGCTAAATGTATTATTGTATATATCATAAAAACATATAACTTGAAACAGATATTACACAAACGTAGTTGTGTGTACACAGTAAAAATCTGCTTATTCCATAACACGTATCAGCTAGTGTATATCTCAATTGGAGATCACAATGTAAATTGGAGACTTACAGTGAATAAAAGGGTCTTACTATTCAAAAATCCTTAGGAATAATAATCTACTGTCCATGATTATAGAAGATTTCTGCAGTAGTCTAAGCACCTTATTGCAACCACTCACAAGACTAGATAGTATATAAGCCATAGGGTCTAGCCACAATTAACCAATCAGAGCTTTCTCACTCTCTGGCGAATCAGAGCAAAGCCGCTCTGTATTGGTTAGTCACAGACCTGCATCCTGGCCTGTATTTCGTGTTGGGACTCTTTAATTCCCTGTATTACAAAGAAGGTAGGGGTTGTGGAACACCTTGGAATGTGGTGATTAATAAAGTGGTGAACAAGGGATTGGAGGAGTATTTATTTTAAATGAAGAAATTTTTATACAATTTTTGTGTGTTTTTTAACAATATTTTTTACTGTAAGCTGTTATTAGTTCAGTTGGCCACCATACAAATACCGTATTTATCGGCGTATAACACGCACTTTTTCCCCCCTGAAAATAGGGGGCAAATGATGTATGCGTGTTATACGCCGATATAATGTTAAGAAGCCATGTTTTTATAGCGTGTAGAGTGTGAGGCAATCAGTAGGCAACGGCAAGCCGCGCCTTCCTCACGTCTAATTCTCGCGGCCATCGGAGCGTAACCACGGCAACGCTCTGCACTGCGAGAGTTCGCTGTCTGAGGTAGGAGAACTTGTACCCGTCAGGTACAAGTAAAGTAGTGAAGTAAAGTGGGGTTTTGTGTACGGCGCAACAACGAACTAACAATTAAACAGATAAAATACGGTATATAGTCATTTTAAAATAATTATATAAAGTGCTAACATGCTAATTCCCATATGTGAAAAACTGGTGATACAATAGTGCCAGCATGCTGGATCCAATATGTGCAAGTAATAAATATTACTGTATGGCTGAAAATATTCTAAAATTATTTCTATAATATATATATATTTAACAAAGTGCTAGTGTATTACATAGATGTTGTGCAGCAGTGTGCACAGATTTAAAGGAGACCAGAATGGCAAAATAAATCTTCCTGAAATTTCCCTCTTAAAATGAAGATGCGTGTTATACGCCTGTGCGTGTTATACGCCGATAAATACGGTACATCTTTGGGCACCACAAAAAATAGTGTATCAGTTCTTTAGTACTCATTGGATTTTCCAATTAGATTAGATTAGTTTAGATTAGATTAGTAGATAAAGACTACCGGATAAGCACATCCAATATGTGGCAGTCATTACTCCCTCTGCTCGTACCTGCTACCCTCTGAGGAGTTTCGTTCAATGAGAACTTTTCAAAGCATAGCAGAGTGGATTCTTAAGCTCCATTTAACAATTGTCCTTACCGAATGGGAACACCTTCTCTTTAATTAGTTTATTATACATCAGTCGTGTTTAGTTTCCCACTATCATCCCTGCAGACATTGGAACTTTTTTTTTCAAAAATGGAAAAAGAGTATATGACACATCAGATTTAATTATAAAAGGATATTTCTATCATATCACATTAGGTTTTAATATTTTATTCAGTTTATACAATCATCAAATTAAATTTGTACCTTAATAACAAATTACGAAATCAATATAAAAATCATAATGCAAAACATAAAAAAAACACAAACAAAGACCATACATAATCTGTCATAATCTATTCTCCATCTACAATTTATATGTGTAAAATCATATTCATATTACATATACAATTCAAAATATAAAGTATAAAATATAATGTATAAAATACCTGCTTTGACAACAGCTGAAACAAGTGTACTTAAGAGAAACACAGGACTTGAATCAGCCGCATTTTCATCAGCACACCTTTACTGTGCATTGTGCATCCACCCTTTCCCTTTTCCATTGCACCCTTCAAGTCGTAGGCAGTTGTGTTATTTGAGTTTGGATATGAATTGCATGCAATTGCGCACATTGGCATACCTTATGCACATTGGCATTAGGTTTATATCTAACCATGCGCAGAGCTATTTCATGCAAGATACAGCACGGAAACAAACTTATGTAGGAACATAAATCAGGCCCATTGTCTTTTTGCTTCCTTCTTTCTTTCAGTTCCATGCTGTAGTCTTCTCCAGTTTCCTTTCTATTTCTTCTTTTTCTTTTCTAATAATTTTTTTATTCTCTTTTTCTTTTTATAAACTCCTATCTTTCCTGATGTGTCTACCTCCTTTCACCCTGTTATGTCACTACAGACTTCTACTATTCCCTTCGCCTGTGTTCCATTGCATTCTCATAAATTGGGAGCTGCTTAATGTCGCTTCTTACCAATCAGCTACACTAACATGCTCCTTTCTCTGATGTCATCAACACGGCTTCAAAACAGAATGCTGCTGTAAATGTGATTGGCAGAATGGGTGAAACTGGAGACCCCCACAGCAGTCAGTGCTCTGCTGCACCGAGTGGGCAGTTTGTGAAACAACCCTCACCCTTTACCGGATAAGTATAACATTAAGGTATTATAAGCATATCAATCTTTATTTTGCTCTACCATAAAAATCCCTACTTGTTCTCAAGTTTGTTCATGTCCTGGGTGCAGGACAGCACATATTTGTATTAGGGAAGACTCTCACCCGATATTTTACTCACCAGTGGTGAGGGTCTAACAAAGAGGGAAACAGAACAAGGGACACTTATTGTATGGGCATCGTCTTCTCTTGATGGTGGTCTGAAACTCCAAGAATAACATCTAGGAAATTGGCAAAATACAGCAACCCTCCCACAGTGTTGTATACCCTTGCTAGCACCTTGTATACCACCCACTCTAGTGTTAACTACAACAACAGTAGCACACTGGTCCTATCAGCACTCAATGACCGTTATGCTGTGCAACACTATCTTCTACCACTAGGTGTTGTGTACTATTCTATCTAATACACCAAAATTACAATATAGCCAAATGAAAAAAAAAAAAACAGCAGTAAATACATAGGACAAAATGCCAAACGGGGACTTGACTAATGGATTTTATAACAGGAAACATGTCAAGGGCCTACCTGTAATGTGGGCATGACTAGTGAGTCATAAACTCAAAAGGGTGCAGGAAAATTAATTGGCCTAAATATCTGGGGGCACTATAAACACTAAACTGGTACCCAGGTGATCTAGTGAAAGGGAAACTAAAGAAACTAGGGAAAGGAAATGAGGAAAACTACTTCTACTGGGCCACAGTCCTGAATTAGTGTCCCCTTTCCTAGGGTCTGCACCTAGTTATTGTGGTCCCATGTTTCTAAACCTGATAGACATACAGGTCATGCATGCTGCTTGAATTATATTGTGCCCTCCCGCCCCCTCAAAGAAAAGTTACAAAACCATCAACAAATTAATGGTCCCGCAAGCCTTGTCCCCGACTATCTGCTGTTTGAAATAGAGCCCATGGGCCTTGTGCCTGAATGTGATGAATAAGCAAGGTAGAACCATGATAGCTCTGTGCCTTCTCCTGGAGATCACCTTCCACAGTCTTCTTAACTTGACCAGGCCCTCTTCTAGGAGACAGTCCGCTAGGGAAACAGTAGAGCTGATATACTGAGAGCTAGGATCAGGAAAGCAGTAGGCTGGTTACACAGGAGCCAGGTAGTGATGACAGCAATTATCACGAGGATAGTGGAGTAGACACAGAGGATGTGATGATCTGCGGATTGAGGTGATGGAGACTCAGAGAACAGGTAGCAATAATCTGCAGAGCATTTACCACAAGGATAGTGGAGTAGATACAGAGGCTGTGATGATCTGGGGATTGATGCTCTGGAGACTCAGAGAACAGGTAGCAGACAGGAGCCAGGGAACAGGGCGTCTGAACAGGAGGAGAGACCTGAAAATCTGGCAGTTAACATGGGTAAGAGGTGTGCTTTAAATAGTGATGTCTTGCATCCGATTGGCTGGAAAGAATGAATGGGGAGATTGCTGGTTCGCGCATGCTCAGATCAGCTGACAAGATGGCGCCCTGCCAGGAGAACCACGGCATCCGTCCTGGAGGAGTACAACTGCCAGAGAGAAAGTGAGTAATAGCGGGGAGTCCGTCGATCAGCAGGTTTGCTGTGTGACACAGAGAGAGAGAAATAAAAGGTGAAGAAAAAAGAATGAGAGGGAGAATTCTCATAGAGAGTGACACCACACTCTCTGTTGTCCTTGATACTGTAGCCCCAGCCACCCCCCTTCATCACCGCCAATCTAAACCACAACCATGGCACTCCCCTCTTACTCGTCTCCTCCAAATTGCTCCCACTCCTCTGAACACCAATGGAGGAAATCTCACTTCATTGCTGACTTCATACATTTTAAATTTATGTTTTCTTCCTATTATTCTGCCCTCTCTCTTGCCAAACAAACCTATTTCACATCCCTCATCTCCTCCCTGTCCAATACACCCCAACGCCTCTTTGTTAACATTAATTCTCTACGGTGTCCTTCTCCATCTTCTCCCCCCCTTGTCCATCACCGCTCTTGACTTTGCCACCTACTTCAAAAATAAAATTGAATCTATCCACAATGATATTTGTTGTCGTCAGACTTACTCCTCCACCTGTCCTTTCCTTGACCCTTCCTCTCTCTTCACTTGTCACCCCATATCTCTGCTTCCCTTTGCTACTAAAATTCTTGAATGAATTGTTTTCAATCATCTGACCCAGTTTCTCTTTTCACATTCTCTTTCTGACCCTTCAGGTCTGGCTTCCATCCTATTCACTCAACTGAAACTGCCCTCACTAAAGTAACAAACGACTTACTCTCAGCTAAGCCCAAAGGTCACTTCTTTCTTTCTCAACTTCTTGACCTCTCTGCTGCTTTTGACAACGTAAATCATTCTCTCCTCCTCACCACCTTTCACTTTCTAGGTCTTTGCAAAGCAGCTCTCTCCATGTTTGCCTCCTACCTCTCTGGCCACTCTTGCCTGCTTCTGACTCTCCTCCACCCCCCGTTTTCCCCTTTCTATTGGAGTACCACAAGGCACTGTCCTTGGCCCTTTGGTCTTCTCTCTCTACACCACCTCTCTCAGTGAACTCATTCAATTATTTGGCCTCAATTACCACCTCTATGCTGATGACACACAAATCTATCTTTCCTCCCCTGACCTCTCTCCCGCTATCATAAGCCAGCTATCTAGCTATCTCACTGCTGTAACTACCTGGATGTCACAGCGCTTCCCGAAACTCAACATCTCCAAATCCAAGCTCACCATCTTACCTCCTGCAAATGTTGCTATTCCTCCCAATATCTCCCTCTTGGTTAACAACATCACTCTTTCTTCTTTCACCCAAGCCTGCTGCTTTGAAGTCACCCTTGATTCAGCCCTCAGCTATATCCCTCATATGCAATCCCTCACCAAATCCTGCCATTTCTGCCTCCATAACATTGCAAAAATCTGTTCCTTCCTTTCTCAGGAAGCAACCAAAATCCTGATCCATTCACTCATTTCTCATTTCGCCTCCTTCTCACTGGCCTTCCTTACTATCGCATTTCTGACCTATTATCCAAACAGAATGCTGTGGCTAGGCTTATATTCCTCCCCCACGATACCTCTTCTGCTTCTCCTCTGCATAAATCTCTTCATTGGCTCCCTATCTTTTTCAGAGTTAAGCTCAAGCTCCTTACCCTCACTTACAAAGCCCTTACCAACACTTCTTCCCCTTACATCTCTGACCTTCTCTCGAGGTACATACATATCCAGCCACTCTGCTCCACCTCTGACCTACACCTCAATTCACTTCTCATTACCTCCTCCTTACCAACACTTCTTCCCCTTACATCTCTAAACTTCTCTCGAGGTACATACATATCCAGCCACTCTGCTCCATCTCTGACCTACACCTCAATTCACCTCTCATTACCTCCTCCCATTCTCTCCTCCAAGACTTCTGCTGTGCTGCCCCTACTCTTTGGAAACTCCTTACCCCATCTCACTCGACTCTCCCCTAACCTTCAGTCCTTCAAACGCTCACTCAAAACTCACCTTTTCAAGCTCACCTATCCTACCACCTCCTAACCATTCTATCCATCACCTCCTCTTCCTTGCCTGCCATCTCCATTTTCTCTCAGTTGGTCCTACTGTCTCTCACCCAGGGCCGGTGCTAGGGATTTTGGCGCCCTAGGCAAAACACCCCCCCCCCCTGCCGAACACAATAAGTAAATAATTAAATAAATGATTAGATTTTATTTACCTGGTCTGTAGATGCAGGGGGGCTCTTCAAACCTCTTCTCTTTTCTTTTCTTTTTTTCTCTTCACTTCTTTTCTATTGCTGCTCCTCGCCTTCTTGACACAGGAGGCGGAGCGATGCATGCTGGGAGAGGAGGGGGCATCTGGAAAGAACTTTATTCACACTGTCACTGACAGACAGTGTGATAATATAGCAGGCGCCGCCGGGTAAAGACCTGTCACCTGATCACTGACGTCAGTGATCAGGTGTGCAATGCGCCGGGCAGCCCGGGCGCATCAGAATGAATTTTTGACAGTGGAGGCGGACATTAAAAAAACAGCGGCGGCGCACCTATCTTCCATTCTCTCCACTGACTTGATTTTCAAATCTAGTCAGCGGCAGCGGCGCCCTGCAGGTCCCGGCGCCCTAGGCAACTGCCTAAGGTTGCCTAATGGGAGCGCCAGGCCTGCTCTCACCACCCCACCCTTTAGAATGTAAGCCCTCACGGGTAGGGTCCTCTCTATCTATTGTCCCACGTCTGTCTACTGTCCATCGTACATCCTGTCACGTCTTTTGCTGCACTCCGTTTGAGTTCCCATAGCATTACTTACACTCATCTGTGCTACTTACATGTATTACTACATCTATTTTTTACTTGCTTCTGTATCCGGCGCTACGGAATCTGTGGTGCCTTATAAATAAATAAATAAATAAATAAATAATAATAATAATAATAATAATAATAAATAAAAGGTGCCGCTGGGAGAGTGAAGGATGTACATGCCACCACCTTGTCAGTCACCAGTCCTTGTGAAGGGATGAAGGAGAGGCCCCATAGGAGAGGGAGTGGGAAAAGTGATATCAGTGAGCAGTTGGGGGGAATTCAGTGATGGGGAGGAGGTTAAGGGAGTTAGAGATGAAAAGTTCATGGATGGAGGCTAGTGTGTTGCACACAGACCTGGTATTCCAGAAGGCATAGGAGAAAGAGGGAGGAGAGATGGGAGATGTAGATAAGGTTGTCAAGTTTGGTGGAGGAAAGAGAGGGGCAATGTTTAGGGCCAAGGGATGGGTGAAGGCAATTAGGTGGAGCACAAGGGTAGGTGAGATGTCTCTGGCCGAAGGAAGAGGGGAGAGATGTGGATGGTAGAGGTGAGTGTGGTAGACTGTTGAGGTGGGGAAGGGTTGAAGGGGGTAGCTAGGAGAGGGAGAGGTAAGTCGGAGAGGTAGGGACTATTATGCAACATGATTAAGTTGGGGAGTAGGGGGGTAGGTGAGGAAGAAGTGGGGAGGAGGGGAGGTGGAAGGGTGCGAGCGGGGGGAGAGTGGGTAGGTTTGAGGTTATTTGGCCGGGGACTCGAGAAGGCAAGATAAACGGCAGGGGCAGGTAGAAGGTGTGGATGAGCTAGAGGGGGAGAGGGGAAGAGGTGAAGGGAGAACCAAGGGTGAAAGGATGCATGGGAGAAGTTAAGCAATAAAGTAACAAAACACTAATTACGGTACAGTCAAAGAGAATTTTATACAGTGGCTGTAGTTGTCAGAAATGTACTTTTAATAAAATATGTTTAAAGAACATATTTTATTAAAAGTAAATTTCTTTTATTGGTAGACTATCTTAGTATATGTGGAAAGAGATATTGATTTGGTACGCATATTCATATGATTATACATACTTTAAACCTTGGAAGGACATATTACACTATGTTGTTCTAGTGTCTCATGAGATTCAACTTGGGAGATTTACAACAGAGACTATACATTCATCTTACACGCATCCGATAAGCTCTTTGGCAATGTTTTTATTTGGTACGCGGCTATATCTCCATTGCACATTACCAAATTGTTTTTGTTGCACTTCTGTTCTCTGTTCTATACTTTAGGCTTTTCACTTACAAAAAAGTGTGCAAGACAAAGACGTTGCCTACTGTATGTTAATTTATGTAATTGGTTATACTGCACATGTGATTCACTGGTTTCAACAAGCACTAGTATTTATCGGTTTTCTATATTTAACATTCAATGTTTATTCAATTAGTTCAGAAATATATGAAATTATTATATGAATACACAATTTAAAATGTGGTAAGCAGTGTAAATGTATAATTCACTCATTGGGTACAAAGTTACGGAAGCAGGACATCAAAGCACATCAATAATGTAATGCCCCTAAGATGGTCTCATAATAACAGTAGCTATTTATAGCCAGTGGAGTACAGAAAAAAAACATGAAATAGCTTTCTGTCCCTCTTAATACATCTTACATCCTGCATCTCAGCTTGCAGTTTCCAAATCAAAAGCATATCTGATAAATACAGAATAACACAAATCTCTAGGTGACTTCTTAACTTGAACATAGGGAACATCTTGAAACAGCTCTTTGAGCTCCTTCGATGACTGAATTAAGTGATGGAAAAATATACATGTTACATCTAGGCCGGTTTTCAGAAAGTATAGAATAAATATTTCATAAAATAACAAGATATGAGTAGTTTTGAGGATGTTGGGAGTGATGAGTGAATGCTAATATATTATTATATTGGAAAATATAGGGGCTGAAAAAGAGTTGGACATAATTTAAATTAAATTAACATTAAAAGCATAGACTGCATTATAGACCTCCTACCAGAGTGTTTACCTCCATGTGGTCTGTTTTATCCATTGTCCTTACCAGACGCCAAGACTATGTCAGAGTGTATCCAGGAAAATTTGGAGCAGGGTTTTATCCTCAAATCAAAAAGAAGAAAGGATCTACATCCCTGCATTGTCTACAGAGACTTTAATGTCAAGAATAGGTATCCTCTTCCCATTATATCAGAGTTGATTAACCGCATTAAAGGTCCTTCTATCTTTAATAAATTAGATCTAAGAAGCACTTATAACCTTAAATACATCAGGGAAGGAGACGAATGGAAGATTGCTTTCCACACCAGAGATGCTGTACCAATTTGTCATAGTCTATTTGGACGGTATCTTAATATTTTCCCATAACATTACTACGCATATGGAATATGTGGCAGAAGTATTAAATCATCCTTACCTTTAGTCTGGATGCCAATGTGGAGAATGAATAGAATACATGAATACATGAATACATTAATAGAAGGTCTAACTAAATAGTGTAAGTGACACTGCTGTGAATTAAAAAATGCGTTTTCAAACAACATCAATTACCACTCCTGGGAAATATTATTTTTGGGTCTGGTCTCCAGATGAATCCTGGCAAAGTGGATGCAATTGTGAACTGGGTTCAACCCACAGGCCTCAAAGCCAATCAACATTGCTTAGGGTTTGCAAATTATTATCGTCAGGTCATTAAATGATATTTTTCTCTGGTGGCCTCTATCACTGTGTTGATGTGGAAAACAGCTACTCTCAAGGTATAGTTATAAGAGATTAAACTTGCTCTTGAAGAGTGTCAGGATGAAAGCATAAATTTGATATGGTGAAATAGAATATTAAATGTCAGGGCTCAAATAAAACATTGCATTGATACCTAAATGAACCTGATTTTCAACTCAGATAAATGTTTGACCAATTTTTGTTAAAAAGGAAACAATTAGTCCAGGAGGAGGTAATTAGGTTGAGGAGACCTGCTTAAGATATGCAGATCACAGACATCCATTGTTTTGATCATGTATTCCACTTCCTAATTGACTTCCTTTCAATAGGTAGTGTAAACACAATGAGTCACTAATGTAAATGACAGAGTCATATGCCTAGGGGAGATCCTTGTAGACAAAGATAGCATTTGAAGACTACCTATACAGGTTTATAGAAATATGGGCTTCAAAAGAAAATGTCTTCATAGTTCACATTTTGGGAAATCTGGGTGTCACTCCATATCAAGGAGCAGAAATCACGCCAGGGTTTGAATGACAGGTACCTAGCAGCCAATTAACCTACCAGTATGTTTTTTTGGAGTGTGGGAGGAAACCGGAGCACTCGGAGGAAACCCACGCAAACACGGGGAGAACATACAAACTCCTCACAGATAAGACCATGGTCAGGAATTAAACTCATGACCCCAGTGCTGTAAGGCAGAAGTGCTAACCACTTAGCCACTGTGCTGCCCTATTAGCATTAATACGTCCCTGTGAAGAACGTCCCATTTCATTTTGCTTAATAATACCTTTGCTTATAGCACTGAAGACTTTACATTTACACATGCTGATTCATATGTGGCACATCCGCGGATATATATATATATACTTTTTGCACTTTGCTGTAAAATCAGCGATTTCCAAATATGCAGCTCCCATGGAATTAGACGATCCTCTATGGGGCTGTCATCTAAGCAGGAGTTAATTTATGTGCAGGACTTTGCATCAACTGCTGCCTGTATACAGGAATCCTCGCTCGCCATGATTTGTGGTTGGATAAGGAATTTTGTTTGATATCTTATACAGAACTCTAAGTCTACGCACATTTATTTGATAAAGCTATCAAGCAGGCTTTTTAACAATGCTATTTACTTCCTTCTATTCAGTCAATTTTTTTCAGTCAAGTTTGCATATGATGTATCAAGAACGTGCAAGTATAGAGGATTTCAAATAAGTTTCCACCCTGACTTTTTAGTCAACAAGTCTAATCAGTAAAAAAATTCTAAGTCTGACTATCACTATAGGTGTCATTATAGAGACTTTTAAACTTTTGGTGGTTTGCCATGAACATATAATGTTTAGAGTTATTCTATAGGTCCAATACAGTGATTTAAGTAAAAACATCACACTTAATAACATTGCTTTGCTCAGTTATTGAAATTGTATTGTTTATATGGTTATTTTTATATTTTAATAAAACACTTATATATCTTCTGTGCTGTATTTCCCCTTTGTGAAAGTTGAATAATTGGATGAAGTCTGTTAAATTAATTAATTTTGGTTTACCATGCGATTGCGGTTAGTATGCCACGTCTAATGACGCAATCTCACGGGTAAGTAACACTCGCACATACATTTACACCGACACTTGTAAATAATACACATTTTCGAAAGTTCCAAATCACATTTAATTATTTAATAAATTAATTAAAGGTTATTTCTTTATCGATTATATTACAGTAAAGGTATTTATGGTTCAGGTCCTCTAAAATATATAGAGGTTGGTCTCATATTAATCCATATTTCACCAGCAGAAACCCGGTTTCCACAGAGTAGCGATCGCATCTAACGGTCGCTAGTTATGAACAATATGAGATTAATACTCAAAAGCACTCTGTTTATGGGTCAGTTTAAACAGGTTCTTCAGTGGGAAGACACGTATGCAACAGTTGGAGTGAGTTACACCCTCCTTTGGAAGAAGATCAAATGAACTGACCTATGACCAGCAGTCTACTAGAACATCATAAAACCTGAACCAAAGAAGAACTCTCTTAGTGATGTCTGTATATATTTGTGACATCATCTGTGTTTTTTCTAAACTTAACAGCATATAAGCAGCCTCTGATTCAGAAACGGTCTCTCTTTGCCAACAGACATCCGCTTTAACAGAGTGTTCCTGGATCCAGGGCTATGCAGCTTATGTATCGGTTGTACTGTGTATTATTATTGTGATCTGCTATATTTTGCTACTAAATCTCTTTTGTGCTTTGGAACCACATTAATTGCTTTGGACAATATTTATTAGTAATGACAATACAAACATGACACCTTTTTTTTTAAGTTTGACTATGTTCCTTGCTTGATGGGTGACATTTTTCTGAATGCAAAATGACTTGTTCTTACACTTTCCAAATGTAGGTGAAAACTAGGCCTATGCTTTCAGTTTGATGCTTTGTGCACCTGCCATGTGCACTTTATATAGTAAACCACATTTCTTGGTGCATTTTTACCAATGTACTAAATACACTTTGTTTGATATTTGCCATAGTGACACGTTTAATAAAGTCCTCCTAGCCTCATGATTATTTTAAGACATAAATGCAGCTAAACTGACTATTATTTTAGGAGAAAAACTGAAAAGTTAAAATTTATGAAGAGGGTGATCCTAAAGTGTTAGTAAGCAGGACAGAAGTGATGATTTTATTCTTTAAACCATACGCATTTCCAGCCAGGCCTGCAATCCCACAAAAGTAGCCAAAGACTGATTTTACAGGTGCAGGTCTTAAAACCAAACTGTGGACAAATAAAAACCTTATACAGCCACCTAGACATGAGGACCAAAGCATATCCTTATGATGACAGAGTTTTATCAAGCAATAGTGTTCTTTGTCTTTTTATAAATAGACCTCTTTATATTCCTTACGCCATCGTAAAAAAATTCTTGTGTTTCGTTGACAGATCTGGAACTTGGTTTGGGTCTTCAGCAGCATATATTGGGCCTGATTCATTGAGGAAATTTAATAAAAAAATTGAGTAAGCTTTCTTACTTAAGTTTTCTGGACAAAACCATGTTGCAATGCAAGGGGTGCAAATTCGTTGTTTTGCATATAAGGCAAATACTGGCTGTTTTTTTATGTAGCACACAAATACTTGATAGCTTATTAGTACACTGAAATTTAAAGTTGATATAGGACATGCCCTACTACAAATATAAATCTTCCATCACATTTTAAATTTACTTCCCCCTCCAATGCAACATGGTTTTGCCTTACTTACTTACTTTTGCTTAACTTTCCTTAATGAATCAGGTCCATTATGATCATTCATGACATAAAAGGTAATTTATAAACTGCAGTGCAGACCACACCTTGAAACTGCTCCATTCTGGCCCTCACTCTGCATGTTGGTGGATCCTCCTGAAAATGTTCATGGTGGAAAGAGTGGAATATCAGTTCAAGGTCCAATTTACAACACTTTAAGACCATTCCTTTATTCATTCAACTTTTTCAGTATTTCTTCTAAAAAAAATGCTTGTTTAAGCCCTATTTATGCTTAAATAAATCATGAGAGTGAGGGAAAATCAATACTTTATTAAAGGAGCTACATTTGTGAATTGGAATCATTCTATTGCATTGGTCAGGGCCGTAACTAGGGCTGTGTGACAGGGGCGACCGCCCAGGGTGCAACCCTGAAGGGGGGCGCAATTTAGGAATATTTTAGGTTAATTTGGTTAAAATTGAGGGCTAGGGGGGCGGCATTTGTCTCTCTCGCCCAGGGCGCTAGAATTCTAAGTCACGGCTCTGGCATTGGTTGTGCTTACACATGCTCTTATCCATAAATGTACCATTATAAATATGATATGAAACTCAAAGGTGGTTTTAAAACCTTGTCCATTTACTGGGAGAAAAAGGCTGTGTGTCCTCTTGTAAAGCATGGAAATGTGCCCTCTTCACCCCATTATTTTATTTAACCAACATTGTTTTCACATTTTGGTGGAAAAAAAGCAGGTTTACTTAAACATCTATAGTCATGGCCAAAAGTTTTGAGAAGTATTGTTTTTTTGTTTTTCACAAAGTTTGCTGCTTCAGTGTTTTTAGACCTTTTTCTCAGATGTTGCTATGGTATACTGAATTAAAATTACAAGCATTTCATAAGTGTCAAAGGCTTTTATTGACAATTACATTAAGTTTATGCAAAGCCTCAATATTTGCAGTGTTGTCCCTTCTTTTTGAAGACCTCTGCAATTCGTCTTGGAATGCTGTCAGTCAACTTCTGGGCCACATACTGTCTGCTAGCTGTCCATTCTTGCCTAATCAATGCTTGGAGTTTGTCAGAATTTTTGGGTTTTTGTTTGTCCACTCACCTCTTGAGGATTGACCACAAGTTCTCAATGGGATCTGGGGAGTTTCCTGGCCATGGATCCAAAATTTTGATGTTTTGATCCCCAAGCCACTTAGTTATCACTTTTACCTTATGGCAAGGTGCTCCTTCATGCTGGAAAAGGCATTGCTCTTCACCAAACTGTTCTTGGATGATTGGGAGAAGTTGTTCTTGGAGGATGTTTTGGCACCATTCTTTATTCATAGCTGTGTTCTTAGGAAAAATTGTGAGTGAGCCCACTCCCTCGGCTGAGAAGCAACCCCACACATGAATGGTCTCAGGATGCTTTACTGTTGACATAACACAGGACTGATGGTAGTGCTCACCTTTCCTTCTTCAGACAAGCGCTTTTCTAGATGCCCCAAACAATCTGAAAGGGGATTCATCAAAGAAAATGACTTTACCCCAATCCTCAGCAGTCCAATTCCTGTACCTTTTGCAGAATATCAGTCTGTCCCTGATGTTTTTCTTGGAGAGAAGTGGCTTCTTTGCTGGCCTTCTTGACACCAGGCCATCCTCCAAAAGTCTTTGCCTCACTGTGCGTGCAGATGCACTCACACCTGTCTGCTGCCATTCCTGAGCTCTGCACTGGTCGTGCCCCGATCCTGTAGCTGAATCAACTTTAGAAGATGGTCATGACGCTTGCTGGTCGTTCTAGGGTACCCTGAAGTCTTCTTCACAACTATTGAACCTCTCTCCATGAAGTTCTTGATGATCCAATAAATGGTTGATTTAGGTGCAATCTTACTAGCATCAATACACTTCCCTGTGAAGCCCTTTCTGTGCAAATCAATAATGACTGCACAAGTTTCCTTGCAGGCAACCATGGTTAACAGAGGAAGAACAATGATTTCAAGCACCCCCTCCTTTCAAAGCTTGCAATCTGTTATTCTAACTCAATCAGCATGACAGAGTGATCTCCAGCCTTGTCCTCGTCAACACTCTCACCTGTGTTAACAAGAGAATCACTGACCTGGGGGTAAATGTATGAATCTCCGGATTCTTCATCTCCGGCGTGTTCAGCCTCTTCAGCGCTGAAATTTAAAGCGGCGCTGCATTGTAAAGGGAAACTTCCCTTTACAATGCAGCGCCGCTTTAAATTTAAGCGCTGAAGAGGCTGAACACGCCGGAGATGAAGAACCCAGAGATTCATACATTTACCCCCTGATGTCTGCTGGTCCTTGTGTGACAGGGCTGAAATTCAGTGGAAATGTTGTTTTCGGGATAAAGTTCATTGTGATGGCATCTGATCACTCTTCATGGCATTCTGGAGTATATGCAAATTGCCATAATAAAAACTGAGGCAGCAGACTTTGTGAAAAATAATATTTGTGTCATTCTCAAACTTTTGGCCATGACTTGTAATCTGTGTTCAGAAGGAAATGACGTTGAGAAAGCAAATTCCTAAATCTAAGCGCTTCCAAGTAAATCTGGGTGCAATTGCACAATTGCAGGTATGTGTTGCGCTTTTTCACTTTAGTTGTTTCTAAAATAATTTTATAGTATCTGTTAGCACCAATGTATTTCTGTCAGTTGAGTGACTGTAGCCAATCTGTTATGTCTGCAAAATTATAAAACTCCTGTTATACAAACACCTTGGGTGTAGAAGGAGTTAAAGAACCCCTTCAATTTAGTTCCATTAAATCGATTTTTCAAGCCAGTAAACTAATTTATTAATGTAACACCCTTTTTCCAGGCTCCTATGGGAATTGGTGTATTTAAATGTTGTGGGTGCAATATTTCCTCTCTTTTCTTATTTGGAACAGTGCCTCCATCAAATTTTGACACATGTTGGGAGTGTCCAAGACCACAAACACCAAGGGGAGACTTGGGGGATCCCTTGCCCACCACTATAACTAACTGACAAAAAACTCTTTAGAGGGACACAAGAATGGTGTAGAAGCCACCCCAGTATATTTATTAGATGAGGATTGGCAAGCAACTACTTGTCTATGTTTTATAGCAAAAATATACTTTGACATAAAAAAATGAAAGGGGATCAAACAATTTAACATACAATTAGTGACTATAGATGATGTTCCTCTAGACAGACAGGGTCGGACAACAGACAGGGTTGGACTGGGCCACCGGGGGGCCCGGGTGATCCCCTGGCAGGCCCTGAACCTTATTACTCCCCTCTTCATTGGTGGGGGGAGTAGATAACTTTAAAAAAAAATGCTCACGTGACCGCTGCGCGTCCCGACTCCTCTCTTCTCTGTTCGCACTAAATGTCGGGTGCGAAGTCATCACGTCCGACGTTCAGTGAGGAGCGGCGCAGAGCGGAGTCGGCAAGAAGAGAGAAGACAGAAGACAGAAGAAGAGAAGAAAGAAGCCGATAGAAAAGGTAAGTGCAAGAACGGAAGCAAGGGGGAGTAAAGGCAGCATGGCAGATAGTGAAGGGGAGCACAGACAGCATGGCAGCAAGTGAAGGGGCAAAGGCAAGTTGGCAGAGAGTGAAAAGTGGTAAAGGCAGCATGGCAGAGAGTGAGAAGGGGCAAAGGCAGCATGGCAAAGAGTGAGAAGGGGCAAAGGCAGCATGGCAGAGAGCAGAGAGTGAAGGGGGGCCAAAGCAGCATGGCAGAGAGTGAAGGGGGGGCAAAGCAGCATGGCAGAGTGTGAAGGGGGGGCCAAAGCAGCATGGCAGAGTGTGAAGGGGGGCCAAAGCAGCATGGCACAGTGTGATAAAGGGGGGCCAGGAGAAGGGGGGAGCAAAAGCAGCATGGAGGGCGAGTGTGATCATAAGGAGGCACAGCATGCTGATGAAGGGGCACAGTAATGTGTGTGTAATGGCACAGCGGGCTTGTGACAATGTAATGTGTGTCTGGTAGGTGGTGGCTAACTAGTGGGTGCTATTTTGTTTGTGTGGTGATGGTGGGGAAATTCAATTTTATAGTGGGGCTATTAATTTAAGAAGTGGTGGTTTGGGGGGAATTAATTGAATGCGGTGCTGAGTTTGAGGAGCATGAGGTTTATTTATAAAATGAGAATATTAATTATTTAATGGCAGTGACGGTTGCGGGAAATAGGTATATTTATTATACGTAAATGCTAATAATTTATTGCTGGGGCTATCTGTAGGGAGGTAAATAGGTTTATTTATTAAATGGGAATACTATTACTTTAATGTTGGGGCTGGAGGAAGGCTTAAGTATTAACTGTGGGTCCTATATTTTTAATGCCGGGAGTGGTTGGAATTTTGTAAATGTGCCTATTTTTTTTCTAAATAGGGTCCCCAACATTCCAGGATCCAGACAAGCTGCAACTAAAGAAACCAGCAGCCACAGGTGGTGAAAATGACAAGAACAGGTAGGACAGTCTGTCAAATGTTCTGATTCTAGTGGGACAATCCCGATTTTTGGTACCAATCTAAGGGGCAAGACTGTGTATTCTTTATATACACAGTGCATTCTTTATATACTACACTATGGTGCTAACTGTCCTTAGTGGGCTGAACACCCCCCCTCTAGTGTCTGGTCTTGCCTCTCTGATAGCTGGCCACACCCCCTAAGGTGGGCCCCTGGCATTGCAGTCCCCCTGTGGGCTCTTCATGCCCCAGTCCGACACTGACAACAGATACTGCAACGGAAACCTAAATTCTAGTTTCTACCCCAGGGTTATATTGCATTACACTAGGAATAACAAGAACATGACTTGAATATAATACTCTCTGCCTGCAGCCGTACTTCCCTTTGCTGTTTTACTCATTACACAGGTTATGCAATAACTTCACAGTATCTTACACAGTTCAAATTATAATATACTGCACCCACTACAGGTGTATTAGCCTAGGGTGGCCAGAACCCTTAATCAGGCTGGTTATATTACTTATTTGCTGGTGCACCAAAATACTTTTCTTACAGTGAAGAGATTATGGATAGTGTGGGGAGTCCTGAAGATCTAGATTTGTACTGGACTAAGATATATTTTACAAGGGCTATAGAGATTAGGGAGAGGCAGTGGTTAGGTTTGAGTTTGACCTGCCTCAAGTGATATAGGTGTTTGCTGAGCTAACAAATTGCTGCTGCTGTCAATTTGTTACCCACCATTTTTGTGTGAATTCAATTCAGCCCATGAGGAGCAGCCATTTTGAGATTACACACAAAGTTGTGCTATTTGCCATTGCAAACTGTAGCTGTATTTATTCAAGAATCAAGTGATTAACCTTGTTATCTACTGTGTGTGATTACACATCATTTATTCAAGGGCCTTTGTTCCAATTCAAGTTGCTCATCTACATAGAGTGAGTGCGTTTAATTGCGCTATTGTTGCTAGGGAAGAGTGATAACTGGATCACCAGGGATGTAAGAGGTCTTATATAAAGGCACCTGTGTAAAGTACAGTATCCAACTCAAGGATTATCTGCCTAGATTAAGCATATGAAGCATCACAGTCCATCATTACATACAGGGCCTAATTGACTATTCTGATTGCCCTTGACTAATATACCCATAGTGCCCCCCATCACCACCAACATCAATGTAAAGGCATGTAGGAATACTCCTGAATATGATATACTATTCTTCAGCATTCAAATGTAGACAGATTTTGCTGTTCTTGCTATACTTTCTTGCAGCTTTATTGTCTTCCAAATTTGTTATGGCCAGATAAAACTACCCCATGGCACAGGCATATGTAGGCAATATAGGAGCATCTATGTTCAAAGAGCTATAATCAAATACAAATATCTAGCAGAACTATCTGGCTAGTATTTAGCATTCTCATAAAAGCAGAGACCACAGAGAGCATCCACCACGCAAAATAGAGATCATGCTCCATTTCATTATCCCCTTCAGCCATTTTCATTACCTCCCTTTCACCCATTTTCATTACCTCCCCTTTGCTAATTTACATTACCCCCCCAACCTCAGCCACTTTCATTAGCTTTCTTTCAGCCATGTTTCTTAACCCCCACCTGCAACCATTTTATTTAAATCCCCACCTGCAATCATTTTCATTACCACCTCCTTCAGACAATTTAACTACCTCCCACCTGCAGCCATCTTCATCCCCCTGCTACCATTTCCATTACCTCCCCTTAAGCCATTAACATTACCTCCTCTCAGCCATTTTCATTAATCTCCATCAGCCTTATTCACTACCTCCCCACTGTAGCCATTTTCATTAGCTCCCTCATGCAGTCAATTTCATTACCTATCCCCATGCAGTCATTTTCATTACCACCGCCCCTACAACTATTTTAATTACCACCCCCTACAGTCATTTTAATTTCCTCGCCACTGTAGCCATTTTCATTACCATTTATGAAAAGCTCAACCTGATCAGCCTATTGGTAGATCAGACCCTGTTTATTTCTCTCTTCACACTGTCTCCCTCTCTCACTGCCTTGCTTGCTGTCTCTTTCTACTTCAGCTCTGTTTACTCTCCTCTAACAAACTTAGTTTCTGAATCCCTCATCTTCTCTGTCTTCACAGACACCTCTGTCACATCTCTGCTCACAGATTCTGACTTCACCTCCTGTTTTGGTGCCTTTGTTTCTCCTTTTGAGTAGGCATTTATACTGGGCAGGCTTAACTCCTCCTCTGGCATTTCCCCAGCAGGGGTGGAGCTTGCTGGGAGATATAGTTTTTCTCCTATCCTGGCACAGTTGCACAGCTGTGTCGGCGTCACATTAACTTGTGTCATCATATGGAATGTGTTCTTAATTATTTACTGTTGTAGCAGAACAAAGTGTAGACAGCTTCTATTTTCATGTATTTTTATTTATTTGCACATTTCAGATAAAAAATCAAGTTCATAGATTACACAAAAAGCAAGGAACATTTTTTGCTAGTCAGACAATGTAACAAATCCCTTTTCTTGGGCGAGGAAAACTTCATGGGTGGCTCTTTGGGTTTCAAATGTTTTTGTTCATTCATAACACATATTAAGCGCAATTTATATTGCTCTGTTTATCTATTTACCACATCACTAGATTATCACAATATTATATTTATTTGATAACCATTTCTTATTCACAACATTTTAATTTCCTTTGTGAAACTTTAGATAGTGTAGTTCATACAAACTAACAGAACTCCAGTTGTAACCATACTTAAAAGTATGTTTTCTAAAGCAATTATTTTTAAAGTAAAAATTTGCCAATCTCTGTATTAACATACCAGAAACATTGTAGAATGGAGAATAACTCCAGAAATTGTAAAACAACCTTCTCTTTTCATTTGGTTCTTATTTTGTTCATACAATATTTAAAGAAAAGGATTTATTTATCCCTAAAACTATTTATGTGTTTCTAAACCCTTGGTATGGTACTTTTTCCATAGATCCAGGTTTCAGCTGACTCACCATCCTCTGCTATCACTGACATTCTGGAACGCAAAATGAACATATTGTGCTTTTTTAAAAAAATTGCACGTTAATCGGGCATATGAACATCCGTATTCCACCTCAAGTGGAGCTAAACAAAATTATCTTGCTGGATACGGGTCTAGGTATGCTCTGCCTGTACAGCACTTGCCTTATTGAGAAAGACACAACACACTGCTTCCTTAGTCTAATTTTCATAATTTCTGCAGGGCTGTCCCAATTCACTAGGGTGTAGATAGTGGGCACCTACAAGCAGTTTACTCTACTAAGTATGGAGAGTAGTCAGCCAGCCAGGTCAGAACCAAGAACAACAAGGGCCAAATCAGGGATCAGGAGACTAGTCAGTAGCAAGCCGTGGTCACAATCCAAAATGTACAGGTAACAGATGCAGGAGCTGAAGCAGGCAATTGACCTAATACTCTGGCAGCCAGCTGGGGAGAAGCACGCCCCATTGCGTAGCTGAGCAGCCCAGGGAGAAAGTGGTCGACACTTGTAGATTCGAAGTGTGAACGGCGTTTGACAAGGGTTCTCATAAGGGGCACATGATCTGAAACCAAATAAAGAGTATTCAGTGTTGATATGTAAAGCTCTCCCAAAGCTTCAGCGAGGCCGTACACAGCTGTCCTGCCTTCCTCCTAGAACCACCCTGTGCCACCGGTACTGCTCAGTTGCTCTTCACTCCCTCACATTGGATTGATTGACGAGATCTTGCTCCGAGGTCTTTCAACCCAGCACACTGCAAGAGGAAGACACAGAGTACAAACACAAACCACAATGTACCATCAGTAGGATATGCACACAAGACCACCTCACAAATGGCCACTGGTCCACCTTACCTCCCAAACTGTAGTTGCGTAGAACAAGTGGTCTATTGTCCCCATAGGATCACCAACCTCCACCGGGCAACTGCCGATATTGCATGCCTCCGCCTGTTGCCTGGGATCCGAGCCTCTAGGCCTGTAGCTAAGGAGCCCAGGACTTGGTGTCTTTTCAGACTTGATGAAAGACCACTACTTCCATACTCACCCAGGGTCTTTAATCTGGATCCTACCACAATAGAGGACCCTCCTAAGCACGAGGACCTAATGTCCTGCTAATCAGAGCCTAACACTCTTCTATCACCTCAGGCCTTAAACCTGCTAACAATCTGGACTTAGTGTCCTCTAGCATAAGGGTTTAATACTCTTCTAACACTAGGACTTACTGCCCTCCTAACAAACAGGCCTAATTTCCCTCTGCTGACAAGAATCTACTGTCCTCATACCCTAGCAGGGCCTAAAGCCCTTTCTGAACTCGGAGGCCTAGTATCTCTCTATACCTCAGGGCTTTGCACCCAGCTCATCTCTATGGGCCTTGTGCCCAACTAAACTATCTATAGAGCCCTGTGCTCAACTAAACTAACTATATGGCCTTGTACATAGCTAAACTAACTATAGGGCCTGGTGCCCAACTATGGCCTAGTGCTCACTTAAGAGCCTGACCGAAGAGAAAGGGAAAAGACAGAGGTACAAGTAGGGCTGAGTAGGTGTGCCTGGGCCCCCACCCGCACAATGGCCTTACCTGCTTCCGCCATCTTTGGGGCCTTTGTGTAGTGTTTCCCCTTCTTGCTTAGCTGTCACCTGTCCACTGCGTGCACATTCTTCTCTTGATCCCATCGGGTTTTCCGGGGGCAGAGTAGCTCTCAGCCCTGACAAGAGCTCTCAGCCTCACCATCTGCTTCCATCTGTCCGTTCTTTTTTTGTTCCTTGACCGCAATGTCTTTCACTCTCTCCAGCATCTTCTTTCTTTTCCTGTTGTCCGCGTCGTCCTCGTCTGCTTCTTTCATGCCACCTGTCCCCTGACGTCTGTCCTCGTTGATCGCCGCCATCGAACTACCAAAATGGCTGTACACATGCCGGCTTAAATAGCTGCCGTTACGCTGACATCACGCGGCATCATTGCAACACCACATCAAATGTCTAAGTGGCTGTGAGGTGAGCCCTGATAGGCTCATGGACCCAGTCAATAGCAGCGCAACGACAGTGAGACAGAGGGGTCCACCGTACTGTGGCTCGCCTGATGAGCCTCTCACTGAATAACACAGCACTGACAAGGAAGTAGGTCATCATAAGCTGCACTTTACAGAAGATTCTTCCCAATGGCAGGGCTCTAGTGATAGGGACAACCCTCTACATGTATAATAGTGTTTATAGTAAAGAATGTGAGGTTGCTCCTAATAAAAACCCAGCAGCCATATTCTTCATGTTGGTCATGGTTATGACTATGGTTTTCCTAAAGAAAGATGCTGGTGTGGGCCAGAGAAAGTAAGGAAGTAACTAGACACAGAATTTTGCTGTCTCTTTACATATCTTTCTCTCCTGTACTGTACTAGGCATTATGAAACTGACATTTGTCGTTGAAATTAAAATTACTCCTCTGTCACAAAGGACATTGTGATATATTGTTATGTCATTCTTGAATAGTCTACCATAAACACAAGTGGTGGAGGCTAGTGTGCTCTTCACCAGTACTTGGTTACCTACAGGATTTCTACACAGATCAGATTGCTTAATATGACGGAAACTCTGTTAGAAAGTGACTGTAACAAATGAAGTCCCAATGGGTGAGTAATATGGAATAGGGTAAAATCCTAGTCAGGGATGTAAATCACAAATTCAAAACCAGAAGTGTGTCAGAATGTGAGGATACCAGAGTAATAATTATCTCTGTTTGCCCTGATGCCGACTGGTCTGCTCATAGATCAACCCTATGAATCGACCCAGGGCTTCTCAGTATCTCTAAGTGAGTTAAATAAATCACCTTTTAATATATATAAAACACACAGCACAAGGAATCACAGCAAATATGTAGCAATACCACACTTTGAACAACACATTCATTTTGATGTGCAATCCCAGCTACTGAGACATTCTTTTCACACCTCTGCCCATGTGATAGTGTTGCTGTGATAGTGAATGACAGTGAATGTTGCCTGTTGACAGGTTCTTGAGTAATTTGCACAACTAACTGCGGATATTTCAAATATTCGATTTTAACTTCAAAATTGATAATATTACTGGGAAGTAACATTGTCTCTTTCTAAAATAGGAAGATAGTCATGATGTCAGTAAATCCCAATATTCTGTATGAAATGCTGCAGTTTCCCCTCAGTTACAGGTTTAAACTATTATATTATACAAATTGCCAAGGGATGCTCCAGCTCTTTCTCTCTTGAGCCATGACAAAGATTATAATTATGAATACAATGAAATTGCCAGACCAACTCTTGTTGAACATTTCAGCATGTATTCATTCCTTTGTTAAGTCATTCTCTTTAGTTTCTGTAAGAATTGAGTCAATGCTGACAGAGGAGATCAGGCTTTCTTGAATTTGTCTGAGGCGAAGGTTAATGGTAAAAGCACAGATGAAAATGTATGACATGGACACACAGCCCACACATAGCCAGCAATTGAATTCTGAGAAGAAAAAATCATTGTAATATATTGCTGTATTTCCTATCATTTTTTTTTATATCTGCTCAGACCTACGAACAGTTATAGTCAAGGTTTTCAGCAACAAAAAAGCCTGCATTTAAAGGCACATATCAATATCATGTGTTCTTGTGGACATAAATTCAAACAAGAACAATTGTTTTCAGTACTATTTATTGTCAAATCTGAATACATCTAGCACAATAGAAGCAGGGCCGGATTAAGACATTGTAGGCCCCTGGGCTAGGGTACTGTGAGGCCCCCATTTGTCAAGCAACTTATGCCCAATAAAATTTTGGAGGCCCCCCAGTAATATAGGATTGGGCATAAGTCGCTTGACAAATGTTCATTTTAATATAACTACTCAGTATTTTCAAAATGCAAAACAGAAGTTGGATCCAGAGTTCTCACAAAAATTGTAAAAGGAAAAAATATATAGTGTAGTATGTTCCAACGGATTATGACATCACCACATATTATTATTATTATTATTATTATTATTAATTTTTATTTATAGGGCGCCACAAAGTATCCCTAGCGCCGTACAAGGACAAACAATGGCACAGTACAAGGTGAAACAGCACAGTACAAGTAACAGTAAGCACTATAACTCTGGGGGCTCAGGCACAGCATGAAAGAGAGGGAGGGAGGGGAAAAGTGAGTACAGGCAGGTAACTATGGCCCAAGAGGGTGGGCACGGATGACAGGTTGAGAGTCACTGAGGGGAGCAGAGAGAAGCGAGAGGAGACAGAGGGCAGAGGGACTGAGAGGAGGTGAGCTGAGTAGCTGGAGAGCGCAGTTAAAAGTGATGGAAACAGAAGGTAGGAGAGCCCTGCTCAAAGGAGCGAACAATCTAAAGGGAGGGGAAGACAGACAGACACATGGATGAGACGGAGAGATGGGAGGAAGGGGGAGAAGGGAAGAAGGGATGAGAAAGAGAGGTAGCCGACCGGTGGGAGTTTAGGCATGAGACTGGAAGGCTTTAAGGAAAAGGTGGATTTTTAATGTTCGTTTGAAAGAGGACAGATTAGGGGAAGTTCTGATGGAGCGGGGGAGCTTGTTCCAATGGAGGGGAGCGGCGCGGGAGAAGTCTTGGATACGTGCGTGAGAGGAGGTAATCAGAGGGGAAGAGAGGCGACGATCGTTGGACGATCGCAGTGAGCGGGAGGGAGTGTGAATAGAGATAAGGTTAGAGATGTAGGAAGCAGTGGAGTTGGCGAGGGCCTTGTAAGTCAGAGTGAGGAGCTTGAAAAGGATTCTGTAGGGGAATTCCCTTACATGCACACCAATAGTCCCAAAATAGACCAAATAAACGTGCCACTTCAGATTCCAATAGCTCAAGGTGCCAGAAAAAAACAGGAGATAGAGAGGTAGAAAAGTTGGTGCTAATAATAATAATAATAATAATAATAATGGTGCTCTCCTTCACCTGTTTTGGTCTATTTTGGGACATTCTGTGTGTATGTTAATTTAGATTGTAAGCTCCAATGGGGCAGGGACTGATGTGAGTGAGTTCTTTGTACAGCACTGCGAAATTAGTGGAGCTATATAAATAGATGATCATGATGACATTGCGTGTGCATGCAAGAGAATCACTATATACGTGGTGATGTCATAATCCATTGGAACATACTACACTATATATTTTTTTTCTTTTTTCCTTTTTTATATTCCCCCTCTCCCAGTCATGATCCTCCCCAGTCTTTATGTATTATCTCCGCTCCGATCCTCCTCTACCCCCCCCTTGAGCACTTACCTACTTATTCCTTGTGGTCCTCCTCACTGCGCTCTCGTCGTTGCAGCAGGTGGAAGGTGTTCTTCTGTCACTGTAAGGGCGGCCGCGGTGAGTAAGCTCCTTAGTGAGAAGAGCTTGTGAGAGTGAGAATATGTGTTATAGGCTGCACTTACAGTGACTGAAGATGACTAATAGCATCACATTTGCTGTTAGCTGCCTGCCAACCTCCCTAACATGACAGTCGGAGCTGGGAGCGGGACCGCCGCCGAACCGATGAAGAAAAAGCCAGAGTTTTTGTTTTTAAAAAGAGACACATTTTAAAATCTCTAGGGCCCCCCAACTGCCTGAGGCTATTGGACTGTAGCCCAAAAAGCCCTCAGGTTAATCCGGCCCTGCATTGAAGTATAAGGTAATAGCTCAAATTTTGGCCAAAGCGAATTGCTGTTGAAATCATGTGCATTCACCTCACTACTTAGGAGGCTAATGGTGGACAGTGTGCTAGTGTATTTATTATCTATTTTGTTTATTAATAATGCCTAATGTTGTCTTGACTATGTTCCATAACATCTAAAAAAGGTTATTTAGGTGTGATTTAGAAACCAATATTCTTGTCCCATTTTAGTGAACTACAACTCATTTTATCCATCCCCCAGAGCCCGAGCCCTCTCTCTCTCTCTCTCTCTCTCTCTGTCTCTCTCTCGAATTGGCATTACATCACTGGTCCCAGGATATAATCTTTGATCTTTGGTCTGTGCTAAATCTGGCATCAGATTGACTACACCCTTTCTGGACTCACAATGACATGCCCAAACTGTCCAAGAGTTAGGTTACTTCTAAAGGGGCAATAACCAGCAACCAATCAGTGGTAGCACAGTATGAGTTAGTCGCTGACTGCATTCCTCTCTTGCCTACTGTACCTCCTCTGTGATAGGGAAAAAAAATTGGTTAACACAGACAGTAATGCAATTAAACAGGTACATATGCAGGGTGGGAGGGAGGTATTCATTGCAACAAAAAACAGACCCAACATCAACTGGGGGGAAATTATATAGAGAAACCAAAGACCCTCTTTGTGGCTAGGAATGCAGACTTAATCCCGAATGGGTAAGTGATTGACACTCGCACAAACACATGAGTTTAAGTGTGTATTTTTTGCCAGGGCCAAATGCTGTCCTATTAATTTCTCAGACTGTGGACTTTTAATTGCATTGTCAAGACAGATGTTTTAAGCAACCAAATACAATGCAAGGGTCTTGGGGGCCACCAATGCTGCAAGTCTCAGGTAGTCCCCTTTACCCAGGGGATGGATGAAGTTTCCACCATGGAAATGATTCTTTAGCCCTCCCCATAAATATATATAAGTCCTTATTTGATTCAGAAGGACAGCACTACGGTACATATTCTTGTGTTCAGCCAGATCTAACGTACTCGTAGTATGATTATTAAACTTAAGGGAAAAAAAAAATCTTTGAAAGCTCTACTCTTGGCTCACAATGAATGCTTTGCCCATAGAGAAGTGGGCAGAGCATTCTACCTTTCTAAGTATAGCATTAACATTTTTTTCCAGTCATTTCCAGTCTGTTTTCTAATGATCCCCTTCAAAACTGTCCAAATTTTCACCAATTTTAGCCAAAGGCTGAAGAGAGCTATCTTAATGAAAGATTTTGTAATTTTGCCATTGTTGCACTTGCTTTCTTCTATACAATTCCCAAAATGTGTAAGTATGTCATCGTCAGTTACTGTCTGTAATGGTATATTTTCTCTCCATGTACAGTAGATGTTGGTGCCAACATTTTTTAACAGTTTTCGAGCGTTTTATGAATTGTACATACATCAATGCAAATTACAGTTTAATTGCTATAATTGGCACTTGACACACACATGCCTTATGAATACTGATTGAAAAATTGAAGTTCATGTTCTGTAGCACTGCCAACATGAAAATGGCTCCTTTGCTGTCACACTTGCAATAAGGAAAATTATCTCAAAATTTGGGATAATACCTAGCAGTAGGTATTATCCCAAATAGCACCACTAATCCCACAGCGCTGCACAGAGATCTCACATCAGTCCCTGCCCCATTGGAGCTTATGGTCTAAATTCCCTAACATACACACAGAGAGACTAGGGTCATTTTAATAGCAGCCAATTAACCTGCTAATATGTTTTTGGAACGTGGAAGGAAACCAGAGCACCCAGAGGAAACCCACATACAAACTCCACACAGATAAGCCATGGTTGGGAATCAAACTCATGACTCCAGTGTTGTGAGGCAGAAGTGCTAACCACTAAGCCACCATACGGCATAAAAGGAAAGCAGTCTAACCAGGCCTCCGCCCTTTGCCATTGTAGTATTTTTACGATGTAGAACAAGTCAATTTAAGAAATACCTATTTTGCTGTCACAGAAATCAGATATAAATCTCAATATTTAGCAACTTGTCTTGCACTTATTTCAGTGAAAAAAAGACATTAAAATCGAACAAATTTTTGTACATTATATTCATTTATTAAATGTCAAGGTTTTACTGTTCCTGGGACATTGATACTGTACAGGACATTCAACAGTCTCTATATAGGCATATATAGGTGTTTATTCTCTCTCAGAATCAGCGAGAATGAATGGAAAAAACTACATTGTGGTTTTATAGGGTTTTAATCATGTGAAGGCACATGTTATATTGCTATTAGCTGTGTTGCATAACTTTTAACATGTTAATCTGAAATGACTTGGGGCATGTTTTAAATGTGGAATCTCGAATATATATATATAACATTACCATAGAACTACTCACGTTTTTATATGTGCACGTATTTATTTTTATTTTTCATCATACGGATGTATCAATATATATGGAGCACAAAGACATTCAATCATATCAGCTTATTATAAGGAAAACTGATATCGATCCACGGAGTTCACTCACTGCTGCTTAAGCAGAGTAAGCAGTGTGCGTCGCACAAGCCGACACCTGAGTAAGATCTAAACAGTGTTGTACTAGAGATATGTGTGTTGGAGCCTATATATTGGACTATATCATGTTATGCAGTTATTTCCTATTGTAGGGGTATTTAATATATTGTGCTATCTGCTAAAGTTGCAATATATACCTGCATGATCGCTGATGTATTTTTGTAGGAGATCATATTATCAATATATGGATACAGTAGTACATTGATGCCAAAGAATGTTTATTGCCTTATTGGTTTGTTATAGGATTGTGCATTAATAAAGATTTTATTCACACTGATGTCTTTTCCACAAATTAATAATAAGCGTGTCTGTCAGTTCCAGCGCTGTTTTTTTAATGTATTTGTGGATCTCAAATTAGGCCTGATTCTTGAATTGACTCCAAAACTGTCAGATAGATCTATTCACTTAGCGCTAAGGTCAATCATTGAAGAAGACAGTTCAAGTTTTATCAATATAAAAGTTTTGCTCTGTGCTACTCAGGAGTCTATGGGGGAGATTAAATTAGCTGCGAAGTTCTGCAATGTGTCTCTGGAACAGTCCGCAGAAACACACCGCTTCAATCGTCTTTATGAAATCTCCACTCATTTTTCCTTGTGTTGCCTAGAGATGAGAGGAGAAAACAAGTTGAGATTATGTACCGTATTATCTGGCAATATGCACAGCCAGACATCGGGGCGATGTCTGGCGGAACCTCTGTGCTAATAGAGCTCCACCTATGAGTCTTTTATAATAACATGGGGAAATGTGTATAAGTGTACTGTAGCAAAAAAATCAGATGTTTGATTTAATTTTCTAAGCTGTGCTATAAATTTAATATATAATGTTTTGCTATGGATTACATTACATTTGGGCACAGAGCACAATGTCACTAAATAAACGCAAATATGTCCATTATGGACCCCAAAAATTGGAATGAACTTTTATCATATCTAATATGATTAAAAACTGTGCATACTTTTCAGTGTATTGCTATATTGCAGGATACAATACATTGCCTTAATATTGATATAGCATTAGAACATCCATTTAGTGCACATGTTGTAAGGTCAACAACTTTGAACTACTAGTAAGGTTCCAGTTAATTTGGATGACGTTCGTAAAACACAATTAAGTTTTTCCAGTGGAACAACATGACTAAGATAAACAATGAAATCCGCATTCATCTTAAATTGAGATGATATGCAGAGAATGCATTTGATATTTTATTCTTATTGATTCCATTCTTGCAATCCTCAACAGATCAACTTCAAAAGCTTGTAGCAGATCAAATAGAGATTATCAAACATGAAAACATCACTGATGTATGACATTTCAAAAGTAAACAGTATAAATAAGACATATTAAAGGCTACAAAAGTTAACTGATTAAACACTGAAATTAGAGCTTATGTCACAGAGCGCAACATTGCAATGCTACACCATTATGTAACAAAATACTAGAGTTGGATGAACATCTTTTTTATTAATGTAAAATATGAATTTTGGTACTACACAAGCGCACCAAATCAATGCATGTATATGTGCATATGCAGATTGTATAGCATCTTATACCTATGTCCCCTAATGACTGGGGCGGAACTATCTATCTATCTATCTATCTATCTAATTTAATAATAACAATTATATGACACTTCTCTCTCTTGTGCATATGACTCATAACAAGCATTGACACTGCTGGTTTATACTTGATAGAATTACTGTGGACTATGGACACATATGGAAACAAGACTCCGGATTCCAAATTGCATCCGCAGTCCACATTATTTTTAGATAAAAGAAGGTGCCAACGCAGGAGTGTTTTATGAATTGAGTGGGCCTGTGATCAAAATAAGTATTTGGGCCCCCCATATATCTAACAAGGAGAGAGTGAGGAGGGCATATGTGACATATGTCCTTTCTACTCTTTCTTCCCTTGTTATGTATGCTCCATGACCATTATCCCCTTATATAGGCACCAAGTACTCCCTACTCACAACAGCTTCCTACCAGCTGAGGTGTTCTGTGAAGGAGAGCTCTTGTCTTCAGAGCAGCTACCACCTCTGCTGTGCAAAAGCAGAAGCTGAAGAGAAAATGGACCAGTAAGTTTGTAAAGGGGGGAAAACTTTTTAGGTATATAAGTGAAAGGAAAAAACCAAACAGAGGCATAATAAGACTAAAAACAGAGAGTGAGAGTATTGTTGAGGGAGACAAAGTAATAGCAGATCAGCTTAATAATTATATTTGCTCAGTATTTACTACAGAAAAAGAGATTAATATGTCACAGTTAAGTTGCAAGTATACTCATAAAAATGAGTTAGATACAAGTACATTTACAGAGGAGAAGGTCCTAACAGAACTCTCAAAACTGAAAGTTGATAAATCAATGGGGCCAGATGGTGATACATCCAAGGATACTAAAAGAGTTTAAAGGGTTGCTGCTAACATTAACAAAATTATTCAACCAGTCAGCTACAGGAGTAATTCCAGAGGACTGACAAAGAACAAATGTAGTCCCACTGCACAAAAGTGGAAGAAAGGAAGAGGCGAGCAACTACAGACCAGTGAGCCTTACATCAGTAGTAGGGAAATTGATGGAAACACTCTTAAAATAAAGAGTTGTAGAATATCTCAAATCCAGCAATTTACAGAATTCCAATCAGTATGGATTTACTGGGGGGAGATCATGTCAAACAAATTTAATTGACTTTTTTGACTGAGTGACTAAAGTAATAGATCAAGGGGGGGCCATTGATGTAGCTTATCTATACTTTAGTAAGGCTTTTGACACTATCACACATCGCAGACTGTTAAATAAACTCAAAGGCTTTGGATTGGATTCTAAGATGGTTGAATTGGTGAGATCTTGGTTTCAGGATATAAAACAGAGAGTTGTAGTAAATAGAGTGCATTCACAGGAGAGAAGGTTAGCAGTGGAGTACCTCGGTGATCAGTGCCTATTAATATTTTTATTGGTGACATTGCAAATGGTATTGAAGGAAAAATATGCTTTTTTGCATATCACACAAAGATATGCAGCAGGGTAGACACACCAGGAGGGTTAAAATGATTAATGATCTAGGTAGACTAGAAGAATGGTCAAGACCGTGGCAACTACAATTTAATACCAAAAATTGCAAAATCACATACTTGGGTCTCAAAAATCTAAAGCTAAATACAGTATTATCGCCACTTTAATGGAAACTACTGAGGAGATTACTTAAAGGCATGTAAGCAATGTAACAAAGCAATGAGATAAGCAAGCCAGATTCATGGTTGCATAAGGAGAGGAATCAATAGCAGAAAGAAAAAAGTAATAATGCCACTGTTCATTGGTACGGTCTCATCTAGAATACTGTGTCCAGTTCTGAAGGCCATATCTCCAGAAGAATTTAAATACATTAGAGACTGTACAGGTGGGGAGTTTGACTGGAGCTGTACACCTGTCAAACCGTAAAGCAGGTGTCCTAAGGTGAGCTCAGGGAGGACAGAAACCTCCATGGAGCAGAAGGGCAAAATGGAAACTAAAAGGGTGCATGACCTACTTCACAAACCTGGAAAGACTAAAAGATCTTAATATGTATAGTTTGGAGCAAAGAAAGGAATGGGGAGACATGATAGAAACTTTCAAATACATCAAGGCTTTTAGCAAGATACAGAAGGGAAACACTCTTCAAAGGAAGAAAAGTATTAGAACACAAGGACATGCACTCAGCGCCGGTGCTAGGGTTCACATCGCCCTAGGCAAAATTTCGCCCCCCCCCCCCCCCCCCACCGCGGACACACTAAAAAAAAAAGTAGATTTTACTTACCTTTTCTCTAGCTGATCCGCGCCTTCTTCACACAGGAGGTGGAGTGATGCATTCTGGAAGGGGAGGGGGGCGCCGGGAAAGAACTTTATTCACACTGTCTGTCTGACAGACAGTGTGATACTTCACAGATGCGCCGCGGACACTGAAAAACAGCTTCACCCTGCCGCCGCTGCAACCCTCTCCTGAGCCGCTGACTAGATTAGAAAATCTAGTCAGCGGCGCCCTGCAGGTCCCGGCGCCCTAGGCAACTGCCTAAGGTTGCCTAATGGGAGCGCCGGGCCTGCATGCACTGAAACTGGAGGAAAGTAGGTTTAGAGGAAATTTGAGGGAAAATTACTTCACAGAAAGGGTAGACTGCATATTGAATGAATATCCCCAGCTGATGATACATCACATGAACTGTCTTCACAAAACATAGATAGTGCCTACCAACAGACATATAACATGTATACCCTTTTTCACAGATGCATATTTCATTAATAGGCTCCCACATTATCGTAATAGCTCACGCTATCTTATACATTGCACTAATATCCCTCATATTACATTAATATTCCCACATTAGATTAATTACAATTACGTTAATATACCTTTTCCCACATGACATTAATAATCCACAACCACTATACTTACTTTATCGACAGAACTTTCATGGTGTGGCAGTGAAACTCCTCTATCTGCTTCCACCACAAACTCTGAAAGTGAGAGAGTTGGAGAATAGCACAGTGAAGGGAAGGGGGGAGTATGCAGGGAGGAACTGAGGGAAAGTTGAGGACATCGGGGTAGGTGAGGTGATAGGGAGAGGTGAGGCAATAGGAAGAGCAGCGATGAGGAAAAGGAAAGTGTGAAGGGAGATTGCACAACCGAAGGTAAGGTAAGGGGAGGAACAGGATATGTAAGCTGGTCCCAAGAAAGGAGCCAGGACCCACCTGTCCTCCCACAATACAAGTGCAACAAGAGAATTAAGTTTCCATTTAATGCAAGTATTTAGGATGCATTCTCCAGGCTGAAGATTCTCTCTACCTAAGCAGCTGGCAGGGACGGTTCATTATCTCTACTCTTTCACTGTAGTGGGGCCTATCTGGTATTATTCTGGTGAGCTAGTCCAAGTCTGCATATGATTAAATATGCATATATTGGGCAGAAAATTTCTCCTACATTATGCTCCATATAAATGTGATTGTGGGAGATCATGCGCAATACATCAGACAGACACAGCCTTGACTGATTCCAGAGACACAGAATGAATCATCTGCTCAGTTTCAGGATCAAGGCAGCTGTTTACCATTTAGTTTAGCTATGTGTCTTATTTGGAGTTAAGAATAAATTCAGCTAGCACTGCAAGGGGTGTTGCATTTAAAAGATTTAGAGTTGGGAAAGGGCGCATCCTAGATCAAATTGTAAATTACAGTATTAAAATAAAATTTCCCAGTAATAGTGTGATACATGCAAAAGCAAGCAGTATTTTCACTGCATGCAAGAAAAATTCCATTTGCACCCCTTTCATCTCAACATGGTTTGTCCAGGTGTGAATTTTGATCCCTTTTGCTAGATTTGCTTATAACTGTAAATGACAGTCTGTGTGCAGCCGCATTGGTCTGTGTGTGTGGCTTAAGTGTGAGGAATGAGAACCAGGACTGCCATCACAATAGAGCTTCACAGAGTGTTGATTAAAGAGTAATGTCAAGGACAAGTCTATAAGTGGATCGTAATTATACGTAATAAAACTGATCTTGTATAGTTTTCAGTACTTTAGCTTCAACAATCTGAGACAGACACAGATCTGCATTTTCGCAGCTGGCTTATTATCAGAAAAAACTGTCCAGAAATAAAATTACTGCAATTAGTAACAGCATTTTAGTAAAAGATTTATTATCCACATCCTTCTGATTTTGTTCTCAGGTGAGACCCCATTTAGTGTGCAGGGATGAGACCTGGTGAAATTCAATCTACCCAAGGAAAGATATCCCGGGTGTTAGTCACTATACCTTTTACACCAGGCATAGCCAACCTTTGGCTCTCCAGGTAAAACTACCAAGCCACATCGTTCTTTGCCCGCTATTGCCTGGTTATCTACTGCAAAGCATGCTGGGGCTATTTGTTTCACAACACCTGGAGTTGGCCAGGCCTACTCACAATCCTTTCCCCTCATGATATACACCCAATCACTTGCAAATAACAAGACATTTAACTTAGTGCTAAGTGTTACATATTATGCATAAGACATAAGTCCCTGAATTGGATAAAAATGCATAAAATATGCATTTCTCTACTGCTCATACACAAAAAATGCATACACGTAAGTCCCTATGTAGAGGGAGATGGATCCCTCACTTACTACTCTCTACGTTTAGAGATACGGGGAGAGAATGGGCAGATATGTGTAGCCCAAGTACAGTTTTGTGCTAGTAACGCTTATAGTATAGTCTGCCTATCACTTCCATTTAATACAGTGCAGCTTTTCCATGGTCTGACATTAGTGCGTGGAAAATTCGATCTCTGCATTAAATCAAAGGGATAGCCTCTTTCAATGTTTCTCATCATGGCTCCTAGATGAGCAAGTGTTTGTCACTCAAACACAAGCTGCAAGGCAAAAGGGGACACCCCAATACATAAGAAAAAAAATGGTTAATGAGGTTGTGGGAGTGGGGGCAGGCAGGGGTGAGTTGAATGATATTTTTAATAAAGAAATTTTAGTTAATGTGTATGTTTATTTTTCTGTATTTTGCTTCTTTAGGTGTACTATTGGACTCAGTATGGCCTGGATACTTGTAGTTCTAGAAATGCCAGCATGCTCTGGCAACCATGAGCATGCTGGTACTTGTAGCTCACTTGTAGATGTGGGACGAGCCCTAGTGCTTTCAGCATAGGGCTGTTTTCTTCTAGTGGGAGGACCTGCAGGCAGACAGGCAGACCGCATCCTGCAGCACAGCCTATCATAGCCTACGCTGGTAGAGGCTTTTTAAGGGGGGTGCCTGTGTCGGCCTCCCTGATTTTGTCACTATCAGGCTAGGCTCAGCTCCTGAACCTGCCAAAAAAGTGTTGGCACTTCTTACCTTTCTCAGTTCTATTTATTTAGTAGAAATAGTTCTACACATTAATATAATTTGATTCTCTGTATGAGTTGCGTGAACTTCACCTACAATGTACACAGGAGCTGACGCAACACTGGTGGCACTCTAGGTGTAGCCCCTACCCCATTGAAAGTGGCACCCTCCCTCTTGCATTGCACACCACACCCAGTGATTTCCATAGCTGGCCAGAGGTGGGGGTAGCATGCACTGGGACTTGGAGTGGCTGTAACATTATAGTCAGACACCCCGCTCCCAAATTAACACTAACATGTAAGGCAGGTTTTTCTTTAAAGTCATTGCTGCTTTAAATTTACTATGCAAAATTGCCGGATATCTGCGATTTGCAAAATTCGCTATTTCATACATTTACCCCAGGAGTGCTCCAATTGTCTGCTGCCTCTCCTGTCTCTGCCATTTGCTTCAAATGTTGCAACCCCATTTACAATACCTTATGGTGAGGAGAGTCACTGGGAGTCACGTTCAGAGAACCATCCGTATGTGAGTGTCCTGCCTAACACTGCACTCCACCACACCTGGAGCTATTTGCATGTTTGACAGTCTCCAAGAGACGGAGTATAGCCTTGCATTGCCCTACACTGCTGGGACTGCTCCTCCCCTCATCCTAATTCTTTATCTTATATATTTAGTAGTGTTTGTTACCCACGGGTCTACTATACTCTTTCCCATTGTACTTATTTAGACCTATATAAGCTTCAGTATTTCTTGGTGTGCAATGAATTTCCAGTTGTGCTCTAGTTGTCCTAGTACTGAGCATATTTCTTGCCACTTAGCCCTGTTGGTTACAGCATGTGTATCCATAGGTAATTATAGAGTGTGGCACCTTTTCATTACTATGTTAGCTGCTGTCCCAGTAAAATAGTACTAAGGTGACATGATAATAATGCACTGTCTCATTCTTCTACTATTCAGCTGAGTGCACTATTTTGCTTAAAAGTATTTACAGTGTCTTAACTGCACTGCATTCAACATATCTGTATAATTGTATTTAAAGTGTATACTTATCTTGTTAATGCTATTTATCTCCTGTTGCATTGACAGTACTGTTGTCTTTTACATTCAGATATTACCTCATCTTTAAATTGTCTTATTATCTTCAACCATTTTTGCTGTACAAGTGTTTTGTATGTCATTGCTATCATCTAATTGTCATCTTGTGGTTCCATTACTCTGAACCTTTTCCACCATTTCATGTGTTAAACTACTTGTTACATACCACACACTACTAATCTTTTTTCGGGCTATTAGGTTACAAGGCCTTCAATAAACTCTCCAAATCCCCTTTACCTTTGTATGTTTTTACACAAGTTATTTTAGAGAGTCAGGAGGTGATTCAGGAGTTGACCGCTGGTGGACCCTGCTAGGTTCTACAACCTGGAGGCACTGTGTTGAGAAGTCTGGTAAAGGTGAGACCACACCTTGAGGTATACAACCCCTCTCCCCTCCAGGTGCACAGGGGCTACTTACAAAATTGGTTATCAGTGAGTTACATCACAGATCTGTAATGGATCCGTTCAGATTAAGCTTTATGATCCAACAATAATATGCATGCAGTTCCAGTATCAATACATTAACAGATTGCATGGTTTGGTTAAAGAAAGGTAGCCAGGTAAATAGATCCTCCCTTTAGTACTAGGAGGTAGGCACTAGGTGATCCCTACACCTGGTAGGAATTTAAGGACACCCTTTGACTGATAAACATTAATGTTGGTGATTATGTTAACCTCCAAAGAGAGTTCAAAGTAAAAAGAACAAGTGAACACACTGAACAAGAGGCAGTTATATGTGAGTAGACATTGTGGTTTTTTTTCAAAAATTTTTTTAGGCCAACTTTCCTATTGAACTCTGATTAATATGTGCTTAACCCTCCCCACAAATTCGAACATGAGAAGAAAAAAAGCCCTTACATAACATATTTGTGACTGAGTCACTTATAAGTAACTTATGGTATAAATTAATTTGAAAGAAATAGCGCAGGGTGCTTATTTATATAATTTATATAATTGCAAATGCACTTATTTTTGACATTGTGTATATTTTGGTAAGGCAAATCTTTATTTCTGAGACCAGGGAAGAAACTTGTTTGTTTTAACTTTGCTGGAGGAAATGTACTGATGTCTGAGGTATATGTTTGATTTCTGATAAGCATTTATTTGAAAAAGTATGTGTGTAGTTTCTAGAGAATGTCCTCATTAAGGCTAATTAAGTCTATTCAATGTGAGTGACTAACACTTGAACACACCACAGGAGGTCGTTACTGTGAGTTTCTAAATGGCTTTTGTTAAGGGTGTTAGAACCTGTGTGAATATTGTAAACATCAGGTGATGTAGGATATCACAGAAATGTAAGTTTTGTTAAGTATAAATTGCATTTAAAATCTAAGAACATCACAAGGTCTGATATAAATCTGAGGAAATCAGTTTGATGTGGAAGTTAAATTGTGTTAGATGGAGGATTAGAGTGCATCCTGATATTAATGTTTGAATGAAATATTGCAGTCTGTGTGGAGCCTTCTCTGATTAGGTGAATGGCTTACCCCCTGCCACGAATAGTCTCTAAAACTGTATAAAAAGAGAGCCCCTGTACACTGATATGTATCATTCTGATGTTCCATCTGACTTGACCACTGATATCTTTAATCAGTGGAACTGTCCTTGTCAGGACACGAGCTAAATAAACATCACTCTGCTTCAAGACTCTTCTTGACAACTTCTTCAATATTGCTGCATTCCCGTGACCTACAGATTACATCCTAAATCTAATCAGTTCTCCGGCTGTTCTGAAGTTTCGACCCAGCTCCTAGTGCCAGTGGTCTGCCCTCTACCCAGCAGCTCTGGCCAGTGTGATAGGCAAGGGGGGATCCATCCACAGCACCCTAATTCATAGTAAGCGATCATGGGTACCAGCCCAAGTGTACCAGCATGGGAGCAACAGTTACCTAGAAGGAACGTGGTTCTGGATGCCATAAAGGAATCCAGTGGTGGCAGAAGGCTCCTCCTACTGTGACAGGAGGGGTGTATCCGGAAAAATGAAAAGGGATGGCAAAAGTAAGCCCAGCCGGTTCCCAGCAACAGCAGACAGGGTGGCATAGGCAGTCCATCCTGTCACAATATTCTTACCAGCCTACTCTAAGTATGGGGGATGCTAGGTGGCTCTGCAAATGAAGGGGTCCATGTATTGGCTGGTACATAAACCTCAACCATTTGCTTTTTTTTTTTAAAAAATCCACCTTTTAAGATCTCCTTGTGAGCTATAGCATCAATGACTGAGACTTATGCACCAGCCAACCAGAGCAGCCCTGACATAAGGGAGGATCCATACTTTCATCCCAGGCTTTCATAGGATGGGTATATGGTAAGTTCTACAACTGTCAACCTTTCCTATAATCTTCTTTGATTATCCTCCTAGATGTTAAGTGGGAAGTCTGGGTAAGCCAGGCACCTGCTTTAGGCAGAGGCACAGATACAACTTTTCAGATTACCTTTTGGTTGACAACTAAAGGATTTAAGTAAAGTATCTCAGACTAATTAAAAATGCACTATCAGTATGAATTAGATAAAGAGGGGAAAGGATTTAGATACCACACACCATTTTGCTGTACAAACAAGCCCAATTAGATTACTACATGAAAGTTAATCACTAAAGTTCCATATTTATTAGAAAAACTGTTATTTTAAATACAGCATATAAATGATAAAACACCTCTGTGGATATTAATTTTGAAGTGTGCAAAATAAGTTGGGAAAAGTAGGGTTTTTGCATGCCCATAGTAATCCCCAAATGGCTTCCTATAATTGGTACAATATGTGTCAGCTTGATTGGTTTAGGACAGGTACAGTGAAGGCGTACATGGTGAATTATTGTGGTGATAAAGTTTTCATTGAAGTGTTATGATTAACATCCTATCTGTGGGAAAACATCTTATTATTACATATGAGTTTTTTGAAAAACAGTGTTGTCTCATCCCCATTTTTTAATAATTAACATGAGGCAACTCTGTTTTTTTTGCTATGAGGGTTCTAACTGATCAAGACTTAGGGCTAGATTTACAAAGCTGCGGGTTTGAAAAAGTGGGGATGTTGCCTATAGCAACCAATCAGATTCTAGCTTTCATTTATTTAGTACCTTCTACAAAATGATAGCTAGAATCTGATTGGTTGCTATAGGCAACATCCCCACTTTTTCAAACCCGCAGCTTAGTAAATCTAGCCCTTACAGTTTGTTTAAAATCCACTGTGGAACTTTACGGATATTTAGCCACAGTCCTGGACAGCCTCTGTGCTTCTGTATTACCAGAGAAGGTTGTGGAGATTTCCTCAGCGTTGTAGAATGTGTTTTCTTTTAATACATAAAAAAATTAAATACATAAAAAATTACATATCAACATACCAAACATCAGAATCTCCATGCTGGTTTTGAGCAAAATTAGCTCAAATAACGGTTCTATCTTTATATTTTGAGTTCCAAACACACTCAATGCTGATGAGGCCACCTGAAGATTCTTACTGAAAGGTCCTTTAGAGGCCTCAACTTTGACTTAATTTATTAACTCTTTAAAATTAAAAAAACAACAAATTATATATTAAAAAAATAAATATACATAATCTACATATGTTGGATGTGAAACATCTTTTTATTGCATTTGAAAGCAGGATCCTTTTACAATTTTTCTCACCCCTTTTTTCGAGTAAAGATAAGCCATGTGTAAGGGCAATAGGTCTGTTATGCAGTATGTTCGTGCATCAAGGCTGTGAAATTATAATGTTAGCAAAGATTTCAAAAGTTAATTAAACAGGCTAAGTAATTAGTGCTTCATGACTGCTAGATGGTAAAAAGCACAATAATGTTTTACTTATAAACAAAATTTTTAAAAAATCTACTTTTTGTAGCATTTTCATAGGGACTCAACAACATCATTTTTAAGACAGTAGTATGAGGTCTTAAGGTTGCAAGAGTTAAGCCGCATCTCTGCTTACTGAGAGCTAACAGATTTTGCAGAGGTCAAAAATACAAAACAAATACTTGTTTGAAAGTAGGACTCTAAAAAGTGTTAGTGACTGCCTGTCAAGTTACGCTGTATTGGCCAGGGAAAGGAGTGAAATGTGAGAGATCAGACTACTATTCGATATATGCAGGAAACTAAAGGTTTCAGAAACAGAAAAGTCTGCCTCTGAAATCTACAAAGCTGAAAAAAGAATGTAAATGTAGGGGGGGGGGAGTCCTACTTTAATTGGAGTGAAGACTGTGTATTAATTTAATGGTGAGGGTGGTGCTAATCATTTAATAGTGGTGGGACATATTAATCTATTGGTAGGGACAATTTAGTTTAAGAGTATGGCCATTGTAGTGACTGTTAATTTAAGGTGGGGTGATGGCATAATTTAATTCTTGTTGGTGTGGTTTGGGAGATTTTAATTCAACATGGGACAATTTAGGCGCAAATAGGTTTAGTTATTGAATGTGAATACTAGTTATTTAATATTGGGTAGTTTGGGGGCAATTATGTGTATTTATTTAATGTGAGTACTATACATTTAATGTCAGAGTATGTTGGATTCAATTAAGAATAATTTTTAATTCTGATTGCTATTAATTTAATGTCAGGGTTGGTAGGAATGAAATGGGTCTAGTTATTAAATTTAATGCCGGCTGGTTTCTGGTAGGGGGTTCCTAATATTAAACATGGATGCTACTGATTTAACATTGGGCTGCTTGGAAAGGGGGGGCCTAAATGGTTCACTCATTGCTGGACTTTCCGTACCTATCCCTAGACATTTTGTGCACCTCTCCATCCAAACAGGGCCCTTAGATTCCAGGATCTATACAAGCAACATCTGAGCGTAAAACACAACCAGCAACAAATGGTTAAACCCTCAAGAACAGGTAAGAGAGTAAGTTAATCTCCCAACTCTCCAGATTCTGTCAAGGTAGTTTAGCTTTGTTTTACTATCCTGCTCATTCAGGACTTTATTCTGACTGCAAGGATCTAGGCAAGCTACTATTTGATGCATGCAGCTTACCCTTATTAAGCAGGACATACCTCCAAACTATCTTTGCAGTTCAGTGGATAGTCACATAAAATTGGGACTGTCCCTGACAGTTGGCTACCGTTGCCTGTGCATATGAAGGAGATGGGAAAAGTTGGAGGGCAGTCTAGCACTGTCTCAAATGATAACCAGACCCCTTACATGAACTTCAGCAGTGTGGAATGGAATCTCCTCTCTAGAAATCCTTTGTTTGCACCTATTGTAATTTTACTTAACTTGATGATGTTGCAAGAGGCCAACACAGCACTCTACTGTTGTAGAAAATAAAGTCCTCCTGTCTGAAAACCTAATTTCATCAGGCGCTCCAACAGCACAGAGGGAAAATGAGTTGGCCGATTAGTTTTTAAAGGATGGAATTGCCATTTAATTTGTTGTAAACTCAAAAGGTAAATTTCATCCATTGCCCTTGTAGACATTAGTAAACTGAAACTAGTTTTTTATTTCTAAGCGAAAGCCTTAGGGTAAAATCTAAATATCTTATTATTTAGATTTTGTCCAGCAGAATAAACACCAAACACTAGTTGTTGTCAGATTATCTCTACTCACACCTCTAATCGTCTATTACTCTTTTTGTTTTCATGACCCTGTCATGTCCTCCAATTTCTCTGTTAATCAAAACATAATAAAGATGGGGTGCATAAACACCAATTTTTATATCACTATATTGTAATGAAAAAATGAAAGATGCACATATTTAGCAACTGTCAACTCTATCTACAAAACATAATTGAAAAGAAAAACTTAGTTTCAGGGGCAAATGCAAGATTTATGGAGAACGGTTTTCCAAATATATGATTGTGGAAAAAAGTAAAAACAAACTTGTTTCATTTAACTGGCAACATACACTTTTTTGTAGTTAAATTGCTTGACTGTAAATAAGAAATTTGGTTGAGCCACAGACTGTAAAACATAATCTAATAACAACTCGTACAGAAGTAGCTACAGAGAGGCGTTTCCTCCACTGTTTCCACTTGCCGGTTTTATTCACAGTATTCTGGACATTTTACCCTGATCAGGAAACCCCAGTAAAATTCTAACTTATTTTAATATTTTAAGTTTAACTTTTTTTTTAAGAAAAACCTTAACCACCGCTAGGATTCTGAGACTTTTGGTGATGCATGGACAGGGGAGATTTTCCTAAACGTTCAGCAAGAAAATTACACAGTGCAGTGTCCATATGTTCAGCAGGAGAATTGCATAAAGTGAAGTGGTACTGTGCAGTGTACATATACATACAGCATAAGAATTGCATAAAGAACTTATAAAAAAAAATCCAAACAGTACTAAAGGTTAAAACTGTTATATACAGGTAGTGGTTAATAAAAACATGGAACACCAAGGTCAAAGAGGGGACAACAAGCATTTTGAAAGTACACACAATCGTGCTTCATGTATTAATTAAGTGAACAGCATCACAGTTAAGGTCATGTAGAAAGTAGTGGATTTTTCTGGGTTGTCTATAATATTTGCTAGAATGGCTGTAAAATGAGAACTCAGGAGAGGTGAATGTTGGGGGAAGAGTGTTTGTCAGAAGAGCTTCTGTGACCAAGGCAGCTCAACTTAATAATGTATCATGAGCAAAAGTGTCTAAGACACTGTCAGCATGGAACTTCGAGGGACAACATAATCAACAAAGGGAATCAGTAGGAGTAAGCACTTAATTCTGTGTTAATTGAAGTGTAAGACAATGGATTTTATTTTTTTTTAAGAACAATTGTCAATAAAGATTTTTGAAATTCTAGACTGCATAATGAGATAAGAGTAAGTCCACATTTATCCTTGACAAAGTCCAACAGTACGAAACGCGTTTCAATGAGACTGCCTTGAGACTACATTTGGGTTACATTGTAACCATTTGGTCCACTCAGACTTCCGTCCATACAGGAAGTAACGCGCGTTCCACCTGAGTTCCAGGAACTTCCGGACAGAGGGAGTCATTGCGACTGAAGGTTGAGTCAATATTGGAAACATTTACCCTCCCGAGAATCTACATCCACGGGCAGAACCAGCCGGGAAGAACCAGGAAAACACTGCGCACATTCAGGGAAAGAGTAGGGTAAGAAATCTTCCTGCATTTCCACTGCCGAGTGATTCCTATCTCATAAGTTTCACTAAAGGAGTTATAACTTTGTTTTTGTGTCTCATTGGTTTTATATGTGTGCATAAATTTAGATCAACAGTATCCCATGCGCTTACTTTTTTGGAATAAGACAATGGAACAACTGCAGGCCAATTGACTGCAAATCTGTGACTTGGGCAGCCTGTTTAATCAAAACTGTCTCACAAGAATTGCATAGAGCAAGATATCAAAGGTGGTTTGCAATGCATAAACTGCTCATCACACCAGGCAGTGCCTAATGGAGATGTTAGTGGTGTAAAGCACAAGCAATGGACTACCAAGCAGTGAAGGATGATGATATGGCCAGATGAGTTATCCGTAATCATGTTCTTGACAAATGGAAGACTGCACCTGTGACATCAACCTAATGAACTTCAGAATCCTGAATGCTTGTTTCCAACATTGACGTATTTTTGTGACTCCGTAATGCTGTGGGGCATATATTCCTAGTACAGTCTTCACTCCGTGTTGCAGAGTTTCTTTCCTTATGACAGTGGTGTCTTCAAGGATGACAATCAACCAATCTACAGAGGAAGTGTGATTCAATGAGTAAGATACTGACAATATCCAAATGTCATTGCTTTCACCAGATTTAAACCCATTTATTTATTGGATATTCTGTAACAACATCTGAGACAAGATTAACAATCACCATCAACCAGGCATCAGTTAAGTAATTTTATTGTGGAAGAATGGGGTTGCATCATTCCTATAAAATTCCAGATATTGGTAGATTCAAGTCAATGACGAATACAGACCACACTCGGCAAATACGGTGACCAAATGTCCTATTAAGAGATTTTATATTAGTGTTTCCATTTTTTTGTGTCTACTACCTTTATATGTCTATGTCTAGCATCATTTAAGCATTCATTATAGATTGTATTTCCTGTGTCTTACTGTATATGTTATATCTTGCTTCTATCACTTTTGCTTTGTTTCTGACCATTCTTCTTTGCTGTCTGACCTCATCTTTTTGCTTAATGACATAGACATCTGTTTGGTAATTTTGTACTGTATTGCCTGTTTGTTTCTGACCTGGGGGTAAATGTATCAAGCTGAGAGTTTTCTGGCGGGTTTGAAAAGTGGAGATGTTGCCTATAGCAACCAATCAGATTCTATCTGTCATTTTGTAGAATGTACTTAATAAATGATAGCTAGAATCTGATTGGTTTTTCAAACTCGCCGGAAAACTCTCAGCTTGATACATTTACCCCCTGGTGTATTTGACTCCTCTTGTGCTTTTGCACTGGTCAGTTACAATAGTTGTGTGTAAAAGCGGTGACTGCTAAAGGTAAAGCTCATGGCTAAAGGTAAAGACCATGGCTATAGTGGCTGACCTACTGGTGTACCAGGTAAACCTTACACAGACTGGCAATACAGCTTTATTCTTGTTTATCTGTCTTTGGTATAATACACATTTTATTTTACATTTATAAGGTGTTAAAACTACAGTAGCTTTTTATTATCTGCACTTTTCAGTAACAAAGGTAATTTCTTCACTAACATAACATTTTTACATCAATATTACATCAGTATCTTATCTACATGACAACGTGAAGAACTGCGGAAAAGCTTTATGATAGAATGCCTTGGCAACCAGCCGTATGAGAAAAACACTACAAGTGGTCATCCTTGTGAATCATGATAGATGCTGTTTGCTAGGAAGATTTACGCACATCGGTTTTATACAGTATCCTGTAAATGTTTGATTACCCTATGACCATGTAGAATTAAGCACATTTACCATTAAAATCCTGAATGCAGCAAAGGAGTTTGCATTAAAGCAATTGTAAAATCCACTTTATTATATGACACATATCCACCTATGAAAATGTAAACTGAAAAGTAAAATGTTGTAAAGTTTCTTTATTTAGCCACAAGGAAAGAATGGATTCACCTGTGTTATAGCAAATCTTTATTTTTTCTTTACTAATATAAAGATTGTGAAAGACTTGATGAATAAGCACCAATGTCAAGTCTGAAATTATGAGGTCTATTTACTAAGACAAATGTGAAATGCTTGAGGCTCAGGTTATCACGCTACCTAAACCTTGTAAGGTCCCAGCAGTGTCAGAATTACTGCCCAATAGCTCTTCTGAATTTTGATACAAAGATCTTTGCTAAATTGTTTACTAATAGAATTAAACCGTTTCTTCCTTACCTGGTTATTCATGATCAGATGGGCTTTGTGCTGGGCAGTCAGGCTACTGACAACACAAGAAGGGTACCTAACATAGTAGCAGATTATACTACCAGATCTAAACCACTGCTCTTGCTTTCTCTGAATGCAGAGAAAACATTCAACAGACTTAATTGGGACTATCTGTTTGCAGTCCTTGCCAGGTATGGTTTTCAGGGTCTTTATTTTCAGGCAATAAACACTTTATACAAAAATCCCTCTGCTGGCATCTTTAGCAATGGGTTCCTATCTTCAAACTTTGAAATGTCATATGGTACTAGACAGGATACCATTTAAAGTACCCGCTTATATTTACCCTAGCAAATAATACCCTTGCAGAAAATATTAGATCTGCTGACACAATAATGGGTACACAAAGTGGGAATTCCCATCATAAAATCTGTCTTTTTGCATATGATGTTCTCCTATTAATAACTAGCCCCTTCTCTACAACATGTTCTCCAAGAATGTTCAGAAGCTTCTTGTTATAATTTAAACACAACTAGACACCCTTAGATTCAATCTCACTCCAAAAAAACTCACTCCATCCACCTCAATCTACATATACACATAATTGGTGTTCTACCTGTCTGAAGTACTTGGACAGTCACGTACCCTCAAACATTTAAAATGTCATAGGCTGTAACTTTTTAACATTACTAAAACAATATGAGACATTAATTAAATCATGAGCCATTTATGAGGTCTTGTCGCTACGACGCATAGCAGCTGAAAGATGATGCTCATTCCAATTATCTTATACTTGTTTTGTTCTATCCCATACATAGTCCCACAAAAACTAAAGTTTCACATGGTAATATTAAAATTTATTTGGGGAGGTAAACGCACAAGATTTGCTAGATCTTGTTCAGATCTAGAAAATTTAGATATAGAAAGTAATCAACAATCATGTAAACTTGTCCATCTCAAGAATTGGCTTGCCCCATCCCCTCAAAAGCCATGGGTCAATATTGAAACATGTAACTCTCACCCTTTCTCTCTATAAGATCTCATTTGGATCACTAGAAAACAGAGACCACTGAACCACTCTAAGGAGTATACTGGACTTCCTGGAAGCATGGGAAAAAATGTTCTAATCAACTCAAGAGTGTACCCTTCCTTCCTCTCTTGTTATGATACTGGTGGCATTACCTGAAATCCAATGGCAGAATAGATATACACAGTCAGACGGTAGTGGGTTGCCAGTCATTTGTCGGGTCACTAAAAAAGCGAGTAGTCAGTCGTTTGTCACGATAGTATACAAGTGGGTGGACATATCTGTACAGACCAAGTCTGTACACAAGAGGGTAGTCAGACATTTGCCGGTTTACAAGCTGTTAATCATGGATACAAGTCAGTTTGGCAGGTAACTGGAGCTGAGGAAGCAGAATACTAAGTTCATTAGTTTATTCATATGGGTTTTATAATTGGTAATATAGGTTTTTGTTAATTATTACTTTGACAGCTTCTATATATATATAGCCCACCCCTCTTCTCATCTGCCATTTTAGAAAAGACAGCTTGAAGTGAGGAAGATGGCTTGTAGGTTGTTCTCCTAAAATAGGGTGTAGAGAATCACTAGAGCATTAGACAGGGTGAAATAGGAAATTTTACATACAAAACAATAGCTGTGATTTTTTTTTACTGCTGTGTATTTTTGTCACTAATTTTAGCCAGACAGCTCACAGCAGACTGTTTCCAAATTTGGTGAAAATTTGTGAAGAGTTCATTAGAACACTGGTAGAGCTTTACAGTACCTGTCTGTAATTCTTTTATAACTGTCCCGAGCACGTTTCAATGTCTCTTTAAATACTTCAAGATTATATTGCTAGCTAGTACTCTAGTCTGGATGTAACTGCAGAAAGGGATGAATCAAGGGGAAAGTTGGGGAGTAGATTTGGATGATACCCCAAAGTGACATAAAATGGACTTTGATTTGTGGATTTGTGTTGTGAGTTGTTATATGAAAACTCTGCCATTGTCAAAATATTAATCCAATCATCTAGTAGATGGAAAAATGTAACACCATAGGTATTGTTCCAAATTCTAGTTGATGCATTCAGGCTGTCCATTGGATTGAGGATGGAAAGCAGTTGATAAGAAATTACATTGTCAGGTACTTTATGTAGAATAAAAACTTCCCTTATTAGTAATTCTGCTGTTTCTTTTGCAGAAGGAAGTCCACAACAGGGCACAACACGAGCCATCTTAGTGAGATCTACAACCACCATAATTGTAGTCAAACCCTTAGATGTGGATAAATACACAATACAACCTATTGAGATTGAACCTCATGGATGAGAAGGGACCAGCAAGCACTGTCAAATTCTAAGATTAACAGTGCGGGGAGTTTTAAACTGGGCACAAGTACTGCAGGATGATACAAATACTTTAACATCCTCCATGTATTTCTGCCACCAGAAATAAAAGATAATTATTCATGAGTTTTACAACCACCCTTGTGGCCTGCCAGTTTAGAGTCATGAACAAATTACAGGAATTTTAATCATGCTGCTGCTGTTAGATTCAAGTTATCTTTGCACTTCCATATGTTATCTCAATAGGCTAAGGGCTAGATTTACTAAGCTGCGGGTTTGAAAAAGAGGGGTTGTTGCCCATGGCAACCAATCAGATTATAGCTTTCATTTATTTAGAACCTTCTACAAAATGACAGCTAGAATCTGATTGGTTGCTATAGGCAACATCCCCACTTTTTCAAACCCGCAGCTTAGTAAATCTAGCCCTAAGTGTAAATCTGGAGGGATTTAAAAGGATCAGATCTGTTCTGTAACCTTCTTTGATGTCAGACAACAGCTCACTAGTGCCAGTAGCTCCCAGGAAACCAAGGTGAGCCTTCCATATATGCTCTGGATAGGGCACCAGCTTTCCCATTCCAGGATCTGGGTCTATAAGTAATGATTAAGTCAAAATGATTTTGCAATAAACTTCATCTGGCTTGTCAAGGAAAGAGTCTCTATGCAGACCGAAAAAAATACTCTAGATTCCAGTGGTCAGTAAGCACAGTAATTTGATGTGCAGCACCTTCAAGCAAATGACTCCATTCAGTAAACGTAGCCACAATGTGAAATAGTTTATGGGCAGCACGGTGGCTAAGTGGATATCACATCTGCCTCACAGCGCTGGGGTCATGAGTTCAATTCCCGACCAAGGCCTTATCTATGTGGAGTTTGTAAGCTCTCCCCGTGTTTGCCTGGGTTTCCTCCGGGTGCTCCGGTTTCCTCCCACACTCCAAAAACATACTAGTAGGTTAATTGGCTGCTATCAAAATTGACCCTTGTCTCTCTGTCTGTGTGTGTATGTTAGGGAATTTAGACTGTAAGCTCCAATGGGGCAGGGACTGATGTGACTGAGTTCTCCTTACAGTGCTGCGGAATCAGTGGCGCTATATAAATAAATGATGATGATGATGATAGTTCTTTATTCCTTACATCCTAATTCCTTTCTGAGGCTGTCATTTGAATAGAAACAAAAGCACATGGATGCAAAAGCAATAGCAGAATCTGAAGCATCTGACTCAAGGACAAAAGAAAGTTCTGGGTTGGGATATATTAATATGGATCTGTAGTAAACTTTGTCTTAAGCTAAGAGAAAGCCTTTTCAGCTCCTGGGAAATTAAACTACCCTTTCAAAGTAAATGGGAGTAAGAGGTACAAAGCTCTCTGACAAATGATGAATGGGGCATAGTCTTTCAAAATGTGTATAAAATGTCTAAATGCATTAAACATTCTGAAATGCTAGTGACAATCAAATATTTGGGGAAGGGGGGCCCAGAGCATGTACTGTTATAAAGGAGGGGGGGGAGTGGAAAGCATGTACTCTGATAGGGAAGGGGGAGTTATGTACTGTGATAAGGGGGGCATGTACTGTGATGAGAGTGGTTGACATGTACTGTGATTAGAGAGAGGGACATTTTCTGTGATGAGGGGAGGAGGAAAGCAGAGCGTGATGAGGGGAGGGGGTAATGTACAGTGAAGAGGGATGTGGGGAGGTCCTGCCAGATTAATTAGTACTAGGCCCTGTTAATGACATTCTAATCTTCTCATTGTTTCAATGTTGTAGAAGTACTTTCCTAGCTTCACAAACATCATTTGTTCTGAAATTATGAGAAGAGTGTCTTTGAGCATACCTTTTCTTGGCTATATTGTCTCAGGTACTGAATTTCAAATGAACCCTGAGAAAGTACAATATATCATTAATTGGCGACAACCTACAGGGTTAAAGTGAGTAAACGATTTTTAGGTTTCAACATTATTATCGCCAGATTATTCAAAGCTACTCCACTTTAGTAGGCCCCATTGCAGCTCTCCCTAAAAAGGGGGCCAATGTCATGGAATGGTCACCTGAGGCTATTTAATTCTTTATCTGTTTAAAACAAGCTTTTATCTCTGCTACTATCCTTAAACAACCAGATCCATCTCAACCATACTTAGTGAATGCCTTTTCAATAGGAATAGGAGCTATTCTTTCTCAGCAATCATCCTTTGGTAGATTCCATCCATGTGTCTTCTACTCCAGAAAATTTATTCCTGCAGATTTGAACTACACCGTTGGGGATAAGGAATTACTTGCAATGAAATTATCACTGGAGGAATGGAGAACTCTTTTGGATGGATCTCATTTTCCTGTTACTATCTACATGAACCACAAAAACCTTTTACATCTTGAGAATGCTCAGTGTCTAAATCCTCGCCAAGCTCGCTTGTCGCAGTTTTCTCCTAGTTTGATTTTTGAATTACCTTTTGCCCAGAAAAAATAATAAGAAAGCTGATGCTCTTACTTGTTCTTTTGAAATTAAGAATCCACTTTTTTTTACTCCATTTTTCATAATGTATGGAAGTCATACCATTCTTCATATCTTTATACTAGAGATGTTCACTGACCCCCGTGTTCTGGTTTTGTTTTTGTATCTGGATTAACTTCGTGTTTTGGTTTTGGCAAAACTGCCCTTGCTTGTTTTGGTTTTGGTTTTCGATCCCAATTATTTTTCTATAATCCCTATTTGTTTTGCTAAAATCACATATTTTTGTTTATTGTCTTACATTATTATTAACCTCAATAACACTAATTTCAAGTCATTTGCAGTCAATTTTGACCACCTCACATGTCACAATATTATTTTCATACACTTTCAAACAAAGACTGCAGCGATCTAGCTGGATGCGAAGCGACAGAGCAATGACTCAAACACAGAACAGTTCCTAGCACATCTAGGAAACATTGCCACACAGCAGTGGCAGAAAAGAAATGTGGTGCAATTAGCAATGGAGCTCTCCTCTTTGTGTTTTACCTATATAATACAGTACAATGTGACTGCAGATTTAGAAGACCAAGCCTGCCAGACCTATTATTTGTATTTCAGCAATGACAATTAGCAATGGAGCAATGGAGTTCTCCTCTTTGTATGTTACCTATATAACACAGTACAATGTGACTGCAGATTTAAAAGACCAAGCTCGGCTCAGATCTGCTAAGTTTGGGTGTGTTCGGTGTTTGGGGAACTGAGCCTGAGCATCTCTACTTTAAACTTCCACCATCTGAGGTACCTGCGGTAGATGGTCTATTTCATAAATTCTCAAGAATTTGGTCTTAAGTCAAAAATAATCTTGTAAAATCTTCTTGATGTTATAAATTTTTCACTGATAAGGAATTCAAATTCACAACCTGGGGATAAAGTATGGCTAATCACTCTAAATATTCAACTGTGTCCTGCAAGTATGAAGTTTGCCCTAAGATATATCTGATCTTTTACATTTTATCTGGTGCCTCAATCAGGTGTCTTTCAGAGAACTACCCTCTATATATTGGATACCTTATGTTTTTCATGTGACACTTCTGAAACCTCTTGTTATCAATCAATATTCCTATTACTAAATCTAGCACATCTTCTGCAGTGCATATACATTAATCCAATATACTTGGGCAGCACGCTCACTCAGTGTTTAGCGCTTCTGCCTCACAACACTGGGGTCATGAGCTCCAATGGGGCAGGGACTGATATGAATGACAAAGTATTCTCTGTACAGCACTGCAAAATTGGTGGTGCTATATAAATAATGGTGATGGTGGTGATGGCGATTTGAGGTGAAGCAAATTTCGGATTCCCACATCTCCAAAGGGAAACTTCAATCTTTTTTCAGTTGTAAAGGATATGGGCCTGAAGTGCGCTGTTGGGTAGCAGCTGAGGATGTTCGTACCCCTAGCTTTTTACAATAATTCCAACATAAATTTCCTCATAAAACATTCTTAAGGTGTTAAGATGTCACCTTTAAAAGGATGGGCAATGTCACAATCTGGACTTATGTGAGTCCAGCACGCATCACTATTGCTGCCTGGAGGTGTCCGCTCTGATCTGCAGTTCCCTTACAAAAAACGGTCACATGACCGATCCGCCTCACCCCCAGATTGCTCATACTTCTATTTAAACTCACTCTGTGCACCACATTTATCTCTGATGATATTATTGATTTATGACTCTCTAAAGTATATATCTAGTCCTGCATTACTTTGCCTGCTATATTACTGATGCTGCATTCCTGCTGTCATACATCCAGTGCTGCATTCATCTGCTGCTATATTCCTGGTACTGTTTTACTGCTGCCATATATCTAGAGTTGCATTCATCTGCTGTGATATTTCTGGTGCTGCATATATCCATTGACACATTAAACAGTCTCCTGTATATTCATCCATGCACATTAATTATACTCAAGACCCACCCCAGGGACTGCAAATCCATCCTTGCAGGAGTTCCTGGTGAAGATTCACATCACATTAGACTCTGCACCCTAAACGTGGGTATGTGAACATGAGCTGGTTCAGGACCTCTATCTTTTTGATTCCTGATCTGTACTTTGGCTAACAGGGAAGAGAGATGGTTGTACAGAACAAAAATGAAAGAAAAAGTGTGATGCAAGCAGCCCTTAATTCTTCTATAAAAGCACAAAGACTGCCACTGCTGCCACTTATATTAATCTGGATATGTTGGAGGTCATTAAAGAAGTGCAAAATGGTGAAGGTGCAGTGTAAAATCAGCTGTGATTCGATAAACGCAAGTAGAAACCTAAGTATCTAAGTTTGACAAGCTATTTTGGAGAGTTTGCGGAGAAAAATATGTTTCTGCATTGACCAATGAGAGGGGTTGCATTGAGTAAGGACATACTTTGCAAAGCACAGAGTAGTCTTACCAATTGGTCTAGTTTTACAGAAAAATTGTGGAATTAGGTAATCTAAATTAGGTAAAGTTGTGGAGGGGTACATTTTTAGTTGTGGAGGGATGATTTGTGGAGGGGAGCATAGATATTTTCACTTGAGAAAGGACTTTGTACCAGTTTAGGGCTGAAAGTCTTTGGGTCTCATCCTATACTTTTAATGTGGCCCATTTTGTGCCTCCATTTTGCACTTTTGCAGAGAAGTGCTTTTCAAATTACCAATGTAATAAAAAGCTTTGCACACAAAGGGCCTGATTCAACTTGCTTGTAAGTTGCATTTCAAAAAAAGAGCATACAACTTGCGCATAGTTTTTACTGTGTTCAAATCCAAGCATATCTCAAGATGCGTTTTGATTTTAAACTGGGTGTAAGTAGGCCTAAACAGTGCTTGCCAACTTTAGACACAGAGAGAAGCCTTTTTTTGCTCAGCTTCTCTTACTATCTTTCCTTATGTGGTTGTTGTTCCATGCGGCCTGTCCTGCAGAGGGGTGCAGAAGAACAAGGGGGTGTGGATGGTGAGTGTGTGTGTGTGTGTGTGTGTGTGGGGGGGGGGTGGTTGGGGTGGGTGGAGGTTGGAAAGGGCTGGAGAGAGGTTACACATCCTGCCCCTGTGGTACCTGCTGCTTGGGTGACCCAGAGGCAGCTCCAATAAAGTAGCACATAAAATATTGGGCAAGTGTGGGTGAAAAACTATTTTTGTGGGTTTCTTTGTGTCACAAATTTACCTTTCTTGAAAACTAGAATAAAAGCTAAATTAGTCAGCCAGGGAAAATGAAATTAGATGTGCACAGTATAGGTTAAACATATATAATTGCAAATATATTTTGTTACCCAGATTTTTTTTAATAAAAATAAACATTACACATTATGTAAGTCATGCATAAGACATTTCAGAAATTACTATGCCTAACTGCATTGCACTGTAAACTTGAGATGTAGATACTCACAGTGCTTGATATGACTAGTTATTGTGGAGCTTAAGAAACAATCAATAAAATTAGACTTTTTGCTTATTGAAGATATTTTTTATTTGAGGGAAGCAGTGAACGTCCACTATCTGCGTAACAACATCTTAGAATACTATTGATGTATTTTTTACTCAAAGGGAGTGATATTTTCTTCATACAGAGCAAGTATTGCAGAATCGTCACTGGCAGGGGAAAGCTTCCAAATGGAAAAGGTCAGCAAAAAATAAATCCAAGAATTCACTACTGAGAGACCTATTTATTAACAGGTACATTCGTTGTTTTCATGTAACATTTGTAACCAATTTAAATTCTGATGTAAAATAGTGTTTGAAAGTAATAGAAGCACCAACTAGAAAGAGTTGTATATGTAAGTAAAACATTCTTTATTCTATTCATTTCAGATGCTTCAGAATCATGGTTTAGTAGAAGCTCATGCTAGTAAGGAAGGTAGTGCATAATAGAGGCAGGGCATTAATTAATTAATTAGGCTTCATAAATGCAATGCAGAAGCTTCCAGCTGATGTGTGAACCTCTTAACATCAGGATGGACTAATTCTACAGAATCAGTGGCTACGTGAAGTTCATATGCCTAAATTGAGAGATATCAAGGATTTAAAATACTCTTAATATGTGCAATATAAAAGTCTCTAACAATCTGAAGTAAACTTAAAAACATTGCCTCAGCTAGTTTCTCAACTCCTAAGTTTCAAATACCACGTTAGATGCTGCTTTGCATAAACACACATAAATTGCATTCCTTCATGCTTCCATTTGTACCAAATGACACATACTCACCGATGTACTTTGATTGTATTTAGTAGACTTTTGATGTTGCCCTTTTGTTTGTATTTGTCGTCTGTCCTTGTCATCCTGCTGCCTCATGAGAGCGGACGTAAAAACGTGTCTTTCATCTCCTCTGCTCATTCCGGTCTTTCTAAAAACTTGTCCTCAAACTATCAATCATGTTCTGTAAATTAGTGTTATAGCACATCCACTATCTATGATATATATAGATATACATATATATATATATACACACCACTCATTTAGGAACAAAGACATGAGCAAGAGACCAACTCTACATTCATTTATATATATATATATATATATATATATATATATATATATATATATATATACACATACAACTTAATAACTTAAACTTGTGATTAAATAACGGGCACAGGAACCAGAGGTTGGAATATAAAGGTCATAGTTTGGTAAACGTAGCAAAGATATGGTAGAGGAGAAAGCATAGGACCAGTGCCCATCAATATCACTATGAGGATCATTTACCCTCTCAATATAAACAAATGGAGGACATTTTCTTCCCAGGGTGCATCCTTACCAACATTGGATATCCATTACCCCCAAGCATTCAAGAACCCGCATCCCTTAGGGGCTGACCAAATGCAACCAACCAAGCTTGCCCACAAGGTCAGTGCCAGTATCTAAAACCAAAGCCGGACTCTTTGAAGGGAGGAGGACTCTTCAGCTACATAAATATAAAATAATGTGTGCCCACCAAGTTTTGTCCACCAACTGCCAATGCTTTCTGGCTGACAAGTATACCATTTACCCCACCCGATGTTGGGACCCGAAGTACCAGCAAAACAATACAACCAGGTCTGATAAACCGTAAACCAACATTGATTATAAAGCAGGTGTTGGAACCCAATGCACCCTTGAAAAAAACAATGGTCACCTGACCTGATCAGCTGGCACTCATCGCTACTGTCAACAGAATCTCATCAACCACCATTGGGTAGGCACTTATGCACGACTCCCCCTTCCCCCCAAAAAGGTTTTGGAACACAAAGCATCCAACACAAAAATGAATCCAGGTTTGCAATGGTGGGCAACTCGTCCACAGGGAAATTCATAATGTGGCCTGTAAAAGCTCCCACAGTGTCATATCATGGGAGTATCCTAGCTAACCTGATATGCCAATTTTAACCCCTTAAGTGAAAGGAGCCAATTATAATTTGAACACAAACTTTTATTTTCCCTTGGGCTGGGCTTTCCCACACTTATAAGAGTTGGTTGTATATTGTTGAGGTTCCTAGTTAGTCTCTTGAAGGTGAATTTGATATTCTGGTGAGCTGTGCCCTAAGAAATAAGAAAGGAGTGAGGCTTAAGTTAAAAAGAGAAAGTTGAGAATAGGAGTATTTTCACTGCCTTAGTTTGTGTTCTGGTGAAAGAAGGGGCTCTATTAATTGACTAGTGCTCATGTTGGAAGTGTTATGCCACAATGATCTGCTGGCAATAGAAGTATACTGGGCAAAGAAGGTATACTGTATATTGAGCAATAGAAGCATACGGTAATAGGGACATAAATTAAAAAGTATAGCAGAGCCAAAGCAGGTGTGGCTGTAGAAATTGCAGATCAATGTATTGCATGAAGCTCAGTGCCTCATCCTTCATCACATCACTTCTGTATAAAAAAAATACTGAAATTTACTCTACCAGTAAGAAAAAAACATATTTTGATTATGGCAAGCATATATACCCCAACCCATCTACTCATCCCTACGAGAAGCAGGGCCGGATTAACCTGAGGTCTAACTGGGCTAAAGCCCAGGGGCCTCGGGCATCCAGGGGGCCCTTCAAAGTCCTCAGCAGCATTATTGATCGGTCCGGGGGCGGGGGCGCCCCCAGCCCGATCAATGCTGCTGAGCACTGTCACTGTAGTCCTCCGTCCCCGGCGCTCAGTAATCTGCTTACTGAGGAGATCTCGCGAGTGAACTCTCGCGAGATCTCCTCAGTAAGGAGCTTACAGCGCGCCGGTGACGGAGGACTACAGTGACAGGTAAGCGCTTGGGGGGGGGGCCCTCACGGGGTATGGGGGGGGCGGCGGGTGGCTCACATTGGGGGCCTCACGGGGGAATGGAGGCGCCTTTAGCCCAGGGGCCTCCATTCCCTTAATCCGGCACTGACCAGAAGTACAGATTCATATACAATAAGAAAGTTATTTTGTGATGAAACAAGGTATTAATCTCACATCAACCACTCTGCACCTCGTTTCTCACAAAATGTAGACTATACATAGTCTAGCTCTTTGGTTCCCCCGTACCTATCATGTTTTTAGACCATATATTTATTGGGATTCAATTTATTTTAAACTTGTATATACTGTATTTTTCATTTGTAACATGTCTGAAGGAGCATTAGTTTATTAACACATGCAGATTTGTCCATTGTCTTAGCCTAGGCAGAAGGATTATATTACATTGTACACTAAATTCCTGCACGAATATACATCACACTAGACCACTGAATAGGAATTGTAACACACATTTCTCTAGACAGATCATGAAACAAGTGATTTACCAGTAGAAGCCTAATAGGTTTGTGCTGCCTACCATTTTGTGTATTATTAAATATCTACCTAATGCACACTTCTTGACACAGTTTGCATGAATTAAAGAACCAGCAATAACAGAATGTTATTCTAACATGATACTCGTACGTCATCAATAGCTATTTCATTAACCTTTACTATGTATAAACCAATAATGTTAATTATGTTCTACATCACAGAGTGCCACTCTAGAAACATATACCTCTTTTTTATCTGTAGGCTACAATCAAATATGTGTGTGGGTGCACCTCCAGATAGATATACATGATTGATATTCTGAGTGGAAATATACATTCAATATTCCTAGGGTATGTATAATACCTGGTGCGGATAGAATGCTTTTTGTCTGTGACATCATTAGTAGTTGTGCCTATTAATATGTCAGTAGTTCCAATAATGCCCTCTAATAAGTCTGCAAGAAAATCCTACCAAAACAGCTCTTTATTTGGGTTTAATCGCAATCAGTTTCATTGCCAATTACCTTTGAACTTGATTTTGAATATGATTGATTAACTCTGAACACAGCTACAACCTAGGGTATTGTAGGGTTTTCATTTTCATTTCTACTTCTTTTCAATTATCTATTTGTTTTCCCTTGGATTGTGTTAGTTGCAATGTCACATTAAAGGTGGAAAAATGTCTTACACAATTTATCTTGATTTTAGGCTTTACATCACAAATACCTGCCATTTCAGTAGGGGTATGTAGACTTTTATATCCACTATATGCAAGAGGAGAGCATGGGGGGTTATTGACTACAATTGATGAAGAAACAGCATGGAGCATGGAAGGCAAAACTACATTTTTCAGCAGGCTTCACCACCACTGGGGAGAGACTGGGCTGAACCAGTCTACGTATAGTTGCTAGAAGTCAGTGAGCGGAATGTGCAGCTAGGGGAGTAAAGAGACAGAGAAACAGTGAGAGACAGAGACATTAAAAGAAAGAGACAGCATAGAGTAAGTGCACAGGAACATACCCAAATTGGAGGGGGTCAATAGAAGGAGGAAGCCAGCAAGGAATTTTGGAGTGGAGAAACAACAGATAAGTAAAACTGGTTAAAACGCATTCTGGTGGTCTGAGATACTGCCAATAGGATAAAGGTAATATGAATAGAGGGGTTTAGGTCTGAAGGACTGCTTAATTGATTCTCAATGCCAGGTGTAAATTAATTAATTAGCGGATCCGTCAAATGGATGATATTCGGTGATTGTGACTCCCATGTTTAAAATGGTTCGTTAATAAAATTGCTGTTTTAAATATGGCCATCACAGTTGCTGAATATAGGCGATTTGACGGATCTATTGCTTAATACATTTTCCCCCAGAAGTGTTTCTTTCAATTTATCTGGTGATTATTGCTAAATAAGTTTGTGGAACTAAAAGTGTCAGAACACTATTAAACAGGAAGACTATGATGAATAGCCATTCTGCATTTCATGAATATTCAATATTGTTAAAACTGTATTATGTAAATATTTCTTCAAGTGAGGAGTGAAGTTCGATCACCACGTACAAAAGTGACTTCACATGCTGTGATCCTAAACTTTACCAGTACTGATTTCAAAGTCTGTTTGTACAGTCTAGATGTGCAAAATAAGGATAAAGGTCAGAGAGCGCCATCAAAGACCAAGACAAGTACCTACTAATCAATTTGTTTAAGGTGATTGGGTTGTGGAGAGCATTATGTGTAATAGATCTTTTATGATGGTACACGAAAAAAGTGATATACGTTCATAATGTAGTGAATGGTAATACTGTATGTAGAAAATACGATATTTTTAAATCTATTTGTGTTGTTCAAGTATAAAGCAAAGTCTATTCATGTTCTCTAGGATAACCTCACCTCCCACTTCCCTGTCTCCTCTTGCACCAGGTTCCCTTCACTGACTTCTCTCGTGCCTGCTCTCTGTTTACCCTCGCTTTAGTATGTAAGCTCTTAGTAGCAGGGCCTTCTTCCCTTTTGTCTCATTACCATTTCTTCTTCTCCAATGTCACTGTACTTGCTATGGTTGGAGCTTTTGGAGTCTAGGTTCTACTTGTTTTGCTCTGTCATGCCCTGTACTGTTTTGGTCTACTCTTTTTTTGAATTGGTACAGTGCTAGGGAAACCTTGTGGCGCCATTTTAATAATAATAATAATAATAATAATAATAATAATAATAAAAAAAAAAAGTGTCTGAGGTGCCTATAAGTATACAAACAGTAAACAGAGGCACAACATTTCAGATCATTTTTAAACACCATTTCACAGAGGGGCCTGATAAAGGTTTGCTACGCAAGAGTCATATAGAAAAAAATTGGGCCATTTAATAGTGACTTTCACTACAGATCTAAAGTAAGAAAGGATATCTGAGACAAACACAATGGTAACAAATTATCAGACTCAATTCAGGGACTATACTGGTTAATAAAATAGTAAGCTGAAATACATAATTAGTTCACTTTAAATTAAAGATACTCAATGTTGATGAAAATTATTATTGTATGCATAAAACAGCAAATGTGTCCATTAAGCGTTATCAATGTTACCCTTCTCTACTTTCATTTTCCTATTTAATAAATTATTATAATAAATATATTTTTGTTAATGTGTGCATTTATTGGGGTCTTGTCCCAGTTGGGAAATTTCACCTCTCTCTGTGTTGTCATTGACTATTCTCTCTCACCCCAAAAACGGAGTGTAAACCATAAAGCCCAAATTACGAGAAATGTGTTTTTGAACTTTCTGTTCTTGTGTCATGACACCGACCTCTGATTTTACCTAGCACATAAAGAAAAGAGCTTGGAATCTTAAAAGCATATTCTACTAAAGACAGAATACACAGTGTTTAATTGACAGACCCTGTTAACCTTAATTCACTCAGGCACTTGGAATAGGGCTGTTGTCCCTTTTTCACAAGGGGAGAAAGATAAAGAGCAAGGGTAGCCTGCACCCTTGTATAGTCCTAGACTTGGTGATGACATACACACATTCAACATACAGGGACTTCTCAGTTCATACAATATACACTGCGTTGTTAAATAATAAATTACATACTGCCATATCAGTCTTCCTAGGAGTATAATATTCAAAACTACAGTAATATGAAACAATACCAGAATATAGGTTTATTCCACTCAAGACAAAGCTACAGCAAAAGTTTGTGTTTATAGCATAGTTTTCTAACCATATATTCAGGTACATTTATACAACACAGACAATTTCACAGTATTAAATGATTTTATTTATTTTCAGCCCTTCAGACTTTACCTATGTACAGTTAGTCTCGGTTCACCTTTGAAATACAACCAAGTATATGTCCAATAGTATTTACTATTAACAAAGCCCCTATTGTCTTGACTTTAAACAATATCTGTTCATGGTTGTGGATCCATATACAGAATTCATCTGTTTTATAAATAACAGACTCAAGGTCTATAAGATCTCCAATGCTGGAGACATGGTTGGTATTTAGGATTTATATGTTAACACGAAAGCTCAAATTGTGTTGAAACAATATATGTAACATTTATCTGTTTTTAGCAAATGGATAAAAAATGATTTGTCTCTGTAAGGTTTAGTCCATTCTTGTTTAGTGAAAATATATATACTTGTTTTGTCATTGGAATCTGATTTATAATCCTCTGTCAACAAATTTAGTGAATTGAGTTTATCCACTACCCTACCATATTCTATGTGGCGGGTGAAATAATACTAAATTGTATAGTTAAGTGCATAATCTTTCATATTGTTTGACTATTATATGACTATAGAATCCAACTGAATGTGTCCAAAATGCTTTCTTTTGCTCCTCTCCCTCATGAATTAGCTATGAGCTAGTACAGTCTCAAGTATGTTGATGTTGTTCCTTTTCTTAAATTATTCCCTAAATATGTATTTCTTTGAGTGTGCCTTCCTTTAACATTTTATTGAAATTAAAAGTAAAACCTGCCATCTATTACACCAGCAGGATATATTTATATATACTATGAAAAGGAAACATACAAGTACATGCAGGATTACAACAGGGGAAAATTAGTTTCCCCTGGAATGTACCTTTAATTTAGAACAATTAGGATGACTGCACAGAACAGAAAATAGTGTTAAATAACAAGCATTGAAAATATTTCCAGATTGGATTACAAAAAATTAAATAAGATGTAGAATCTTAGAAAATAGCTGTAAGGAAAAAAAATAGTCTATGGAAGAGATTTAACTAAACCCTAGGTTTTAATTAAAGCACTTTAATGCGCAGTTTGCAACCATGCAATTTACTAAACCCAAACAGCAGATGAAGCAGCGTAAATTAAAATTGCCACTTATTAGTAAGAAAAAAAAAAGCCATGGTTCTGAGAGGCGAGATAGCTCAATTAAACACTAGGGTTCTGGGAATACTCTCAACACTCCCCTTAAGACGTCATATTCCTCACATGTCACAAGAATTTTGGCATTCATCTACTTACATTACAGGATGCATTACATGTGTTTGGAGTCCTGGGAGTCAGAGTTGCGCAAGGAATCACACTATTCTGCATTGATAAAACATAACAAGTTGCAGGATGTTAGTGTACAAAGTGAATAAGAACGTGTATTTATCTTGACTTCCAAGGAACAAGATGATATGCAACTGGAAGTTCAGATCATAAACATAGATAATTGAGAATTCTTATACTTTCAAATGTACGAAAAGGGGCAATTATAGGATCCATTATGTAGGCCAATGATTTGTCACTTATTCATCAAGATGAAAATTTAAAAAAAACATTTTGTTATTTTAAAAATAAGAGACACATTCTATTCTAGTTTGTGGAAGAGGATTTTTAAATATTGTCCTCAACGCAGAACCTTTTAACTCACTTGTATTATGTTCTATAAATAGACTTGATACGTCTGCTTTTGAATTCTGTCCCTGTATTAAAAATGGTTTGCAACATGTCAAGTGTGTGTCCCTAAATGTTTTCATTTAGCCATGGAATAAAGCAAATTGTGATAAAGTCATACCCAAAAAGTCCCCCTGTGTGATATTTCACCACATAGTATTAAATCTCTTTCACTATAATTATTCATCAGAATCTACCAGCATAACTCTGCAAGGTGTGAAATCCTTTTATGTTATTCAAAAGTATAATTAGATGAAAACATGCCAGTATTTGTACTGGGTATATCTATAATCCAGCATAAATTTGGACATAAAATGCTATTAAAAAGTTTTAAGCAGGCTTCTTTTAAAAGTGCATGAAAGAATGAGGTTAACAAGTTTACAGTGAAATGAAAATGTGGTTGTAGATTTGACTTCAAATAAGGAACATTCAATTAGGTACAATTTAATTCAACTAATCATATAACGCTTAGAATGTATTAAGAGTAAAACACAATCTGAAAAAAATAATAAAAATAAGGCTTAAGAGGAGGAATTTATATCTTTTGTACAGTCAAGGCTAAAAGTTTTGAGAATGACACAAGTATTGGTTTTCACAAAGTTTGCTGCTTCAGGTATTTAGACCTTTTTGACAGATGTTGTTATGGTATACTGAAGTAAAATTACCAGCATTTCCTAAGTGTCAGAGGCTTTTATTGACAATTACATTAAGATTATGCAAAGAGTCAATATTTGCAGTGTTGACCCTTCTGTTTGAAGACCTCTCAATTCGCCCTGGCACGCTGTCAATCAACTTCTCGGCAACATACTGACTGATCCATTATTGCCTAATCAATGCTTGGAGTTTGTCAGAATTTGTGAGTTTTTGTTTGTCCACCCGCCTCTTGAGGATTGACCACAAGTTCTCAATGGGATTAAGGTCTGGGGAGTTTCCTGGCCATGGATCCAAAATTTTGATGTTTTGATCCCAGAGCCACTTAGTTATCACTTTTGCCTTATGGCAAGGTGCTCCATCATGCTATAAAAGGCATTGTTCATCACCAAACTGCTCTTGGATGCTTTGGTACCATTCTTTGTTCATGACTGTGTTCTTAGGCAAAATTGTGAGTGAGCCCACTCCCTTGGCTGAGAAGGAACCCCACACATGAATGATCTCAGGATCCTTTACTGTTGGCATGACACAGTACTGATGGTAGCTGTCACGAACGCCCAGCCTGTCCCAGATACAGCAATCTGAACAGCTGGCCATGACTGGCGCACATTAGGTACTTAGCAATGAATACACCTTTTCTGCCACCACAAAGGATTTATTTATGGTGTCCTTACATTCCCCAGGCAAAATTGTGAGTGAGCCCACTCCCTTGGCTGAGAAACAACCCTACACATGAATGGTCTCAGTATGCTTTACTGCTGGCATGACACAGGACTGATGGTAGCGCTCACCCTCCCTTCTCTGGACAATCATTTTTCCAGATGCCCCAAACAATCTGAATGGGGATTCATCAGAGAAAATGACTTTACCCCATTCCTCAGCAGTCCAATCCCTGTACCTTTTGCAGAACAGTCTATCCCTGATGTTTTTCCTGGAGAGAAGTGGCTTCTTTGCTGGCCTTCTTGACACCAGGCCATCCTCCACAGGTCTTCATCTCACTGTGTGTGCAGATGCACTCACACCTACCTGTTGCCATTCCTGAGCAAGCTCTTCACTGGTGGTGCCCCGATCCCCCAGCTGAATCAACTTTAGGAGACGGTCCTGGCACTTACTAGATGTTCTTGGGCACCCTGAAACCTTCTTCACAACTATTGAACCTCTCTCCTTGAAGTTTTTGATGATCCGATAACTGGTTGATGTTGGTGCAATCTTACTAGCAGCAATATCCTTGCCTGTAAAGCCCATTTTGTGCAAAGCAATGATGACTGCACATGTTTCCTTGTAGGTAACCATGGTTAACAGAGGAAGAACAATGATTTAAAACACCACCCTCATTTTAAAGCTTCCGGTCTGTTATTCTAACTCAATCAGCATGACAGAGTGATCTCCAGCCTTGTCCTTGTCAACACTCTTACCTGAGTTAACAAGAGAATCACTGACCTCATGTCAGCGGGTCATTTTGTGGCATGGCTGAAGTGGAAGTGTTGTTTAGGGGATAAACTTCATTGTCATGGCAAAGAGGGACTTTGAAATTAATTGCAATTCATCTGAACACTCTTCATGACATTCTGGAGTATATGCAAATTGCTATTGTACAAACTGAGGCAGCAGACTTTGTGAAAAATTATATTTGTGTCATTCTCAAAACTTTTGGCCATGACTGTATACAAATGAGGAAGGCATTCAGTATAGAAAACAAGCATTTTATAGTACCTTAGTAATTGGTCTATTTATTATTGCATTTAAAAAAAGCAAAAAAAACAGCGTATGAATCCCACATACATGGTCAGGAAGAAAAATATGAAACAATGTCCGCAATTCAATTAAAAACAGAAACTGGAATATGATAAAACACATATGAATGACATATAAAACATTGATTAATAAGCCTCAAATTACATACATAATACAACAGCAGAAAAAAGCAATACTATGTGTATACAGCCTCTTTCTAATCTATTTAAGCAGTTTCCATCCTGAGAATAGATATAATTTGTTAATGGAAAACATTTTAAAATCCACTTTAATTCTGAGATTGTAGCCACTTTCCTGAACATATCTCATGATATTATCACAAAACAGACAATATTGAGAAAACCTTATTCATAGGAGAAAACATCACTTAGAATCCACAATGTTCCACAATTTTAGTATCAGGCATGATATGTAGTCTCCGAATAATGGTGATGACTGGTTAAAATTCAGCTGATATTAAGTCTCCACTCAGTGTTTGTAATACTCAGGATTTAAGTTCTCTTTTCATGTATTATTTCTCATGTGCTTAAGCCATTTTCGACTTCTCTGATGCATTTTGTTATTTTAAATCATGTCTTCTTTAGAGGGATCAATGCTGTCTAAATCAGTGTTTTCGCCGTTTAAGCAGAGAATGAGTTCACAGCTGTACAATTACAATAATTGATGACAAGACATAATGAGTCATTAAGGAGAGCAAAGCATAAAAAATGAGTAACTTTGCACATTGGCAAAACCATGTTGCATTGGAGGGGGAGGTAAATTTAAAATGTGAGGACAGATTTATATTTGGGATAGGGCATGTCCTAGATCAACTTTAAATTTCAGTGTAGAAGTAAAGCTATCAAGTATTTGTGTGCTACATGAAATAACAGCCAGTATTTAACTTATGTGCAAAATAATAAACTCATTTGCACCGCTTGCATTGTACCATGGTTTGTTCTGGAGAACATTTACTCCTTTTTTTGCCTTACTTTTCTTAATGACACAGGCCCAAAAGGTACTGAAACACACTTCAAATCTAAAAAGAAATGCAGTAGACAAATAGTATCCACAATTAATTCCAGAACATATATATAAGGAGCAGAAAGAGTGGTTTTAGACTCACAGCATGGGCTCACAGTTCATGTGACTTGATCATATAATTACTTAATGCCCCAAGCTGGACCTTCCAGTGCACTTACCGCTCTTCCCTCAGTCTTCCAGGCAGGACTTTTCTGGGTGCAGCTGGTATACTCTTTTTATGGTGGCCATTATCTTGGTTTTCCAGTGTGTGCATGCACATGCCCACTATTTATAAACTTCCCTCTTCTCCCACTGGCTGCTGCCTCTTTGCCCCCTCATGTCCCTAGACTACTTAAAGCAGCTGAAGTTGTAATTTGGTGTCAGATCTTCAAGTCTACGCTAGTTGTGCTCTTCTGACTGTTTGGCTCCAGTTCCAGTTTGTTCCTGGAATTATCATCTCTTCCAATGTGTTCCTAGTATTATTGCCATTCTGGTGTACTCCTAGTATAATTATTTATCCAGAATATTTCTTGTATCAATATCAACCCGGTGTGCTCAAGGTATCATCATCTATTCAGCATACTCCTGGTATCAACACCTGGTATCAATATCAATCTGGTGTATTTTTGATATCATCATCTATCCAGCATATTCTTGGTATTAACACCAATCTTATCATTATATATTCATGTTGGGCTCACAAGTATTCCCTCAGTCTAGATTGGCTGTGGCCTAGCAAGGCGCAGGGTCTAACAGCCTCCTAGTCTTCTCCAAGAACCGCCGCAAGGCGGGATGGGTTTAGCTGCTGGGAGAATGCAGATCTCGTCCCTTGGTTCGGGATCATGTGACCGACCCCCCCGCCGCATACCCGGTAGTGCCGCAACGCCGTCAGGACAGGGTACAGAAACGTGGATTAGGTACGTTTTCTTACAGTACCCCCCTTTTAGGGGTGGACTCTGGACACCCTATGGTACTGTATGCTATATGGGACATTCTTCCCTAATGGAGTACTAATATATTTTGGAATCCTCAGGTCGATCTGGATTCTAAAGATTTTTACTACAAGTACCATGATTTGATTGCTTATGTCACAGTCTCTGTTCTATTATTGTAAGAAACCAAGTCCTTTCTTATACTGTGTTGTTGCTGCAATATCTACTCCTATATTTGAAAATAGGAGATTTAGCATTTGTTTAATATCTGTATTAGTATTTATTTATGTTTTATATGTTTTCTAATGTTTAATAGGATATTAAATACTTTTTAATTGGATTGGTTACCTACGATTATTATATATAATTGTATTTATATACTAATTCATCTATCACCACCTTACAAACCTGTTTTGCACAGGCGTTTTTTTGTTCTGCTCGAGAGAAGCGATCTGTGACTACCCAGGCCACAGCTTAACCTTTGGATAATGTGAGATCAGTGATAAAATCCATGGACAGTCCGGGACAGGAAGAGGATGTAGGTACCCATATGGGTTCTGTCTGGGAATTTTACTTTGAGCACAGATAGTGCAAGAAGAGACGTACTGTTTAACGTCAGAAGATAAGGATGGCCACCAATAATCATGAGAAATCAGCTCCTTGGTCTTCTTGATACCATGACCAGATAAACGGGAAGCGTGAGCCCATTTAAGAAGTTTGCCACGAAGATGAGGAGGTATGAATGTTTTTCCTCTGAGGATCACTAGGCCCTTGGGAGTGGTTAGAGATAATAGAATGGCCCAATTGCGCTCAAATACTTGAAACTGTCGGATATGGTAAACACTTGTTGCAAGTGAGGTGTAGAAATGACCTGGTATACAGATTTACAATGTATAGCAAACCGATTGCACAATGTTAAACAATGGATATCATAGACTTATTATATCCAAGAAAAGAAAAGAAGAGATCAAAACCCAAAGATAATATGGAGAAACAGATACTCAGACAACTTGATCTGACAGACCTAATTGAAAAATTAAGATACAGTCGGATTAAAATAAATGCAATATGTGCTGGAAATGGATCATGGAATGATGTATTGGTACTGAGTATAGATAGTCATTATAATGCTGTGGTTTAGAAGGACCAGTGGAGCGGATGGCACGCAGAATGTATACATTATATGGTTGCTAGTTGCTCCATTATCCTCGGTAACATTCATATGTAATTACCTTGTGATAGATGTTGCTCGCTCATGAGATGCCCTTGGGTATAATGTGTGTTGCCTGGTCACGGTGTCACGGTGTCGCCCATCCGATTCTGCGAAGTAGCGGGTCAGGTGGGGACGCTGAAACAAGCAGGTCTCCGTCTGGAGGTGAGTGGCTGGTGATCGCCGTGCGTGTGGAGTCCCGTGCACGTCTGGTCTCGTTGTTGGCGGGCACTATGTGCCGGCGTGTGGAGTCTCGTGGGGTGCTGGTGTAGCGCTAGATACCGCGCATGCTCGGCTCGATAGAATGAGAAAATGACGCTACATGGTGAAGCACTGTATACTTCTAATGTCAGTATAAAGGATTTACACTTACAGCAAAGTAGCTTGGTATTAAGCACATCTGCAATGATACAGGTGACAGAGAGTGTGTGTTCTCCGACGCGTTTCGTCCTATCAGGACTTTCTCAAGGAGTGAGTGTTTGTTTGCTTGGTGTGCTTTTAAAGGAGGGGGCAATGTCCTGATTGGATGGGATTCGTGAGAGTTGATTGTATGGGAAACCTAGGAGTGGACATATGATTCAGCCTGCCATGTGATAAGACTAATGGGAACAGGTGGTATGATACTACTGTGAGCAGTGTAATCACGGAGAGAGTGACAAGGAGAGATGAATTAAATATCAGAAACAAAGAGTTTAGTGGCATTGACTATGCTACTGTGTATAACTGTATATGACTGTAAATAAAGTACACTTATACATAGACCTATGTGTGTGGCACACGGACAAAGGAGGGATTAGATGAAGGAGGGTTAGAGCCCCAGGAGTGTATGTACGGGGGATGTGGAGGGGAGTGGGAGATAGGATACATTGTAATAACAACATCACATGATTAGTTCTACATGGTTACAGTTGTGGGAGGGTGAGTCTATGACATTAGAGGTTTTAAATCAAAATCGATGTTCAGTCCTCTGGGGTTTAAGGTTTTAAGATTGTAGATCCAGGCTGCTTCTTCCCTATTGATTTTTTGCAGAAAATAAATATTTCCAGGTCTAAGAATTCTATCTTTGATTGACTGACTTGTGAAGTGAATTTGATGTTGTCATTATTGACATTGATATACTTAAGAAAGTTGTTGAGTGAATCTAAGTCCCCTTTCCAGATGAATAGTACATAAATCGATGTATCTTTTCCATAGCACTAAGATTGCGCCGAGATCCCCATTGGTCCAAATGTGGTCCTCCTCCCACTTGGCCATGAAGAGGTTGGCGTAACTCGGTGCAAACCTAGTGCCCATGGCGGTGCCTCTTTGTTGTAGGTAGCAATTGTCTTCAAACTGTCACGGGCACTAGGAGTCTTTGCCCAGGATATCACCAGATGATGGACTTAACAGAGTAATATAGCTGGTACTATGGTTCTCTGGTAGCAGGGTGACAACGGAACAGGAGAAACAGCAGATGGTGAGAGAATGCTCGAGGAAAGTCTATGACTAGCAGCAACTGGTAATGAGTAGATGAATGTACACGAGGATCCAGATGGACAAGGAAACGTGAGGAGAGTCAGTGGTCTGCGTATAGCAAGTTGTACCACTGCTATAGTGAGAGGATACTTGAAACAGGTGTCACAGGGAACAGGAGTCAGTGGTCTGCGTCAGCAAGTTGTACCACTGCTATATATATGTGAGGAGGGACACGAGGAGATGAATGTAAAGCAGAGTATACACGGGGCACACAGAACTTGATCCCACGATGATATCCACAATACAACAATAACTGACCAGCGCTGCTTGAAGTATACAAAGTCTCAATAGCAATCCAGGCAATAGAAAACAAAGTCAATGGTAACAATAGCTTCAGTGGATAGGAGGCTCCGGAGAAGAACACAACTCAGTCCAGATGGATATGCAATACAAAAGCAAAGTCAATGGAAAGTATGCATACCGCGGTTCAGGAGAGCAGGCTGTCAGAGCGACGTGCAGGGATACCTGAAGGCTGAAGGCCGGCAGGAGGAGAGACCACTGGAGGATGGAAGCGGTAATCAGGTTGGTGCAGCGCACGGCAGGTAATCCAGAATCAAAGAAGCAATACTCAGGAAGCAGTAGTAAGTGAAACTGGAAACACGGGAGAGTTGAGGCGGTCTGGTATCCAGTAGTAGTGGTAACGGAGGTAGCGGAGAGCTGACACGATAAACACAGGAGAGTTGAGACAATCAGGAACTCTGAAGTAGTAACGGAGGCAGCGGATAGGAATCAGCTGAGTGCAGGCACGATGAACACAGGAGAGTTGAAGTGAGCAGGAACTCTGTAGTAGTAATGGAGGCAGCAGATAGGAATCAGCTGAGTGCAGGCACGATGAACACAGGAGAGTTGAAGTGAGCAGGAACTCTGTAGTAGTAACGGCGGCAGCGGATAGGAATCAGCTGAGTGCAGGCACGATGAACACAGGAGAGTTGAAGTGGTCTGGCAACCACAATAGCAGTAAACAGGAATCAGCAGAAGCTGAATACACGAGGAACACAGGAACACCTTCAGAGGCTCATGGGGAATGAGACTCCAAGATCAGGCAACCAGGTAATGATCACAGGTTGTTTAAATAGGGAGGGTTGCCTGATCATCCAATCAATTAAAAGCAACAGGTATTGAAGGCTTGATAAGAGCTGCACATGCGCAGACCCTCAGGATGGCGGACGGCCACGGTTCCTGAACACACGGGAAATGGCACTCACAGTCCGGTGAGTGGCACAAACCAAGTGTAGGTATGTGTCAAGATGAAATCTATGCCTTTAAGGATGAAGTTGATTTGATCTTGGGGTAGTTTCCCTTCAGATTGTAGGAAGTATTGTACACTGTTGATTACCGTTTGATGTTCTATAATAGTGTAGAGTGAAGTGACATCGGTTGATGCCAACCACATGTCTTGTGTCCAGTTGATAGTCTGTAGTGCTTGTATGGCAGCCATGGTGTCTCTGAGTTATGATTTTTGTTTCGTGACATTTCTTTCTTTGAGAAATTGATCAAGATATTGTGAAAGGTTGGATGTCAGGGAATTAATCCCGGATATGATGGGTCTGCCAGGGGAATTGGTGGGATCTTTATGTAATTTTGGCAAGTAGTAAAAGACCGGAGTTATTGGGTGTTGTTTGTACAGGAAATCATATTCTTTAGTATCTAGTATACCAGACTCCTTCCCAGTTTTTAATAGATTTTGGAGTTCCTTTTTGAATGTGGGGGTAGGGTCGGCGTTGAGTCTGCTATATGTGGAAGTGTCATCCAGAATGTATTGGGCTTGGTTTTTGTAATCTTGTTTGTTTAGTATAAGAAGGTTGGGTCTAGTTTTGATGGTCCTATTGTCCATAGTTTCTAGATCATTTGTGACGAGTTTCTCAAATGTATCTATTAGACTGGATTTGACTTGCATGAGGTAAAAAGTGGATTTGGGTCTGAGGTTAGTGTGTTTAAATTGGGTTTCTGCGGGTGGGCAGTATTGTAACTTATTTTGGGAGAAGTATTTCTTGAGGCAAATTTTCCTAACGAGGTGTTGGATGTCCAAGTATGTTTCAAATTTATTGAGTTGGCTTGTGGGTGCAAATTTTAGTCCTTTCCCTAGCACTGAAATTTCTGAATTTGTAAGATGATGTTCGCTTAGATTGAAGATCCCCAGTCTAGTTGGGGAGAGAGTGGGTGTATCTGTGCTTTGATTTTTTTGCTTGTGTAGTTTTTGGCCTCTTCCTCCTCGTCTGATTTTGAAAGACTTTGTTTTCTGAATTATGTGGTTGATTGTATTTGAGGGTCTGGTGCTGTCGGAGGGGGGCAGCCTATCACTAAAAATATTGGTTTGTAGTAGCGATGTGCAGAGGAAGTGTCGGTGGTGGTGTGTTCGGGTTGTTTGTTATGATTGTGGAACATGTTGCGTGTATTTCCTCTGTTGGTGTACCAGTGGGTGACATATCTTGAACAGGAATGTCTGGAGAAATGAGGTTTGGTGATTGGTTTTCTGGTGTGTTGAGAACATGAGTCGTGTTGGATAGACAATGGTCAGCGTCTTTCCAACCTTGTTCAAACGACTGTATGACTAGGGATTCGTATCAAGACCTGGCTGGGGGTGTGGTCTCATGTGTGTGGTCCCTGGAATCATCATGTGTAGTTAATATGGAGTGGTTGGAGAGGGTAAATATGTCCACTACTTCTTGTGGGTGTTGGAGAAGGTGCCTGGAGGGGCTCTTGTCATGTGAATAAATCTTTTTCATGTATTGCTGGTAAGTGAGTCCCAGTTTCTTGTATATTGGTGTGTTTTGGGAGGTGGCCCTAAGGGGGTTAGATGGCCTGGAGCGTTTAATTGGGGAGGGTTTTCTTATCCCATATTTGTCTCTGAGTAGCTTGCTTCTTTTTTTTATTTATGATGGCCGTTTCCTCCCTTTCTAGTCTTTGTTCGATAATGGACTCTAGACTGCTTAGATTAGTGTGTGATCTAATGGGATCTAGGGTAGAGTCTAGTGTAGTGATTTCTTGCGCCAGAGACTTGAGTTCTATTCTCCGGGTGTCTATTATGAGGCCCATGAGAGCACTGGAGCACTTCGATAGTATAGTGCTCCATTCCTTCATGAAGGTCTCGTTGCTCAGGTTGTGTGTAGGTGATTTTTGGATCATCAGACCTTTGGGTATAAGACCTTGTTTCAAGTACCATTCTAGTGTGTACAAGTCCCACCACAGGATGGTTTCTTGTTTGAGTAGTTTTTCGAGTTTTAGGAGAGTTTGGCTCAGGTCTCGTCCTTTTAATGTGAAGTCTACATGGTGATCTTCATGAGTTAAGCTGGAGAAGAGTTTGTGAGCTTTCTCCAGCCTGGTGGAGTGCCTCTCCATGTGTTTGACCATGGTGAGGGTATGAGTGTATTTGCCGTGCTATCCTTCCAATGGCTAAAAGTACAATTGGATACAATGGGTGAGGAATGCACAGGACAAACAGGGGTATAGTATGAGCCGCAATACGGACGGGGTTAACCACTCCCCTTAAAAGTATAGAGATAATAGAATGGCCCAATTGCGCTCAAATACTTGAAACTGTCGGATATGGTAAACACTTGTTGGGAGTGGTTGCCAGAACACATTCGGGATCTAATATAGGTTTTACCTTGTCCTGTTCTTCTAGATATGAGGAATCGAAAGAACGAGAAAGAGCATAGTTTTATTTGTTCTTAGATCCTGGTCTGAAGGTGATACAGATATTAAATTGTGAGAAGAAAAAGGACCATCTGGCTTGTTGTGAGTTTAAGCAGGTAGCAGATTGTAAGTATAACAGGTTTTTATGGTCGGTATAAATGGAAAGAAGCGTCTTCAAGCAGATGTTTCCACTATTCCAAAGCTAGTTTTATGGCAAGTAACTCACGGTCTTTGATGCCATAGTTCTTTTCCGCAGGAGACAACTTCCGGGAGAAGAATCCTCAGTACAGTAGGTACCCCATAGGGGACCTTTGAGACAGGACAGCCCCGATTCCAACGGAGGAAGCATCAACTTCTAGCAGAAAATGACGAGAGGTATCAGGCTGTTGTAACACTGGTGCAGAACTAAAAGCCTTTTTAAGTAGTGTGAATGCTTTAACCGCTTTTGGCAACCAGACTTTAGAATTAGCAGGGTGTTTAGTCAAAGTAGCGATAGGTGCCACAAGGGAAGTGAATCCCTGAATAAACTGTCGATAGAAGTTAACAAATCCTAAGAATCGCTGGGTTGCCTTAAGATCGACAGGATGAGGCCACTCTATAATAGCTCGGACATTCTCTGGGTCCATCTGGAGACCTGGGGCCTAATTCATTAAGGATCTTAACTTGAGAAACTTCTTATTTCAGTCTCCTGGACAAAACGACAAAAATACAATTGTAAGGCGCTGAAATTAACCCTTAGTATAACTTAGTGCTGCAGCTCTCCATAGACAGAATCTGGATCTGTCATACATAAATATAGAAAAAAACCATACAGAAAAGGAGAGCGCAAAGCATCAAGTATAGTATAAAAAGAAACAATTTATTAAATACATGTGTAATCAATCATGAGAACAATTATAGATAAGACATATTCAATAAACCATTAATCTGGAATAAATCCCAAGATTGGTAATCATTAGATTAGGATAAGATGATCAACAGCTGTTAAATTCTCAGATTTTTATAAATAAAACAATTTCACCAGGAGTTATGGCCAAAAAATATAATATGGTATCATATACAGGAAAAACTCACTGCAATTGCAGATGTCCGTAGCACAGACTGAAGATATTAATGAATGGTATTCTAATCCTTAATAGGCTCGATCGATAAGTGTAGAAAGTGTCCACTGTATAGGTGACCGGATTATACACACACCAGTAGGTGTAATTAGCACCAATGAAAAACAAGCAGGTACTTATCTTCTTTTGTGAGCCCGTGGATTCCAAACCAGCACAAACAGTCCTGATATAGTGCTTCCAGTGTGGTGCAGGTGAAAAACCTGAAACGTACTGTATTTTCCGGCAATCCAAATGAACCCCGGGGTTATTGACTGGCCAGCACCTGGTAAGTATAACTCCTTGAATGTATCCACTGACGCGTTTCACAGCATTTAGCTGTTTCATCAGAGGTAGGTAAAGTTGAAAGATCTAACAGCGCTTATTTAAAGGGATAGAAAATTATTTTCCTGCGGAAAAGAACTATGGCATCGAAGACCGTGAGTTACTTGCCATAAAACTAGGTTTGGAATAGTGGAGACATCTGCTTGAAGTGTGCTACATGAAAAAACAGGCAGTATTTAACTTATGTGCAAAACAGAATGCTAATTTGCACCCCTTGCATTGTAACATGGTTTTGTCCAGGAGACTGAACTAAGAAGTTTCTCAAGTTAAGATCCTTAATGAATCAGGCCCCTGAACCTGAAATTATATAACCCAGAAAAGGTAGACGTTCACATTCAAAGACACAAATTTTGAAGTTTGCAAAATGATTGATTTTGTCGAAGATGACTAAGGACGGCGGATACATGTTCCCGAAGAGACTTTAAATTAGAAGAGTAGATGAGGAGGTCATCCAGATAAATAACTGCAAAGCAATAAAGCATGTCCCGAAAGATCTCATTCATTAAATGGTAAAAAACTGCTGGAGCGTTACACAGCCTGAAGGGCATCACCATATATTCCAAGTGGCCGTCGCAGGTGTTAAAGGCTGTCTTCCATTCTTTCCCTCTTTTGATCCGAATTAAATTCTAAGCACCCCATAAGTCTAACTTAGTAAAAACGGAAGCTCCCTTAATTCTGTTGAAGAGTTCTGAGATTAGGGGTAGGAGATATCTATTGGAATTAAGGCCCCTATAATCAATGCAAGGTTGTAGACCTCCATCTTTTTTTTTGACAAGAAGAAGCTGGGGAAGTAGATTTCCGTATGAACCCTCGTTAAGGTTGTCCTGAATATAATTAGACATGGTCTGTGATTCGGGTAAGGAGAGGGATACACACGTCCACGTGGGAGAGTCTTGTCAGAAAGTAGTTCTATCGCACAATCCCAAGGCCGATGAGAAGGTAGCTTGGAGGTCTCATGTTCACAGAAGATGTCTGAAAAAGAGGTGTATGGAGCTGAAATATCCAAAAGAGTAGAGATGGAGGGTTTGGAATCTTTTACAGGATTTGCCACCTTCTGTAGACAACGGGTGTGATAAGAAGGACCCCAAGATAACACCTGAGGCTTTTGCCAATCCAGAACTGGAGAATTGATTTTAAGCCAGGGTAGGCCTAAGACAATAGCTTTAGGGATAACCAAGAAGGAGATGGTTTCTATGTGCAGGACACCAATTTGAAGAGACACAGTCACCGTATGAAACTTAACGGATTCTGCTACTGTCTATGGCAGTAATAGCAATGGGCTGAGGAAGGAGAATTGTGGGTAAGGATAACTTGGCTGCCGTATCAGATGAGATAACAAGTTTCCTGCTGCTCCCAAATCTATAAGTGCTAACAGAAAAAGCTGGTGAAAAGTTAGAATCACACGGAGAAGTCCCTGTTATACCTAACCTAGCCTCTCTGGAGCCGGATAGGCCTTCCCATTTCTCGGGCGAGTAGGACAATTGCTCAGAAGATGTCCAGGCTCACCACAATAGAGACATAGGGCCTGAGTCATTATTGAAAGTAAGGCAAGAAAAGGAGTAAATGTTCTTCGAGACAAACCATGTTACAAGGGGTGCAAGGGGTGCAAATTATTTTATTATTTTGCACATAAGTTAAATGCTGGCTGTTTTTTCATTTGGCACACAAATACTTGATAGCTTTATTTTTATACTGAAATTTCAAGTTGATCTAGAACATGCCCTATCCCAACTATAAATCTCTCCCCACATTTTAAACGTATCTCCCCCTCCAATGCAACATGGTTTTGCCAATGTGCAAAGTTACTCCTTTTTTATGGATTGCTCTACTTAATGACCCAAAGATTGTTTTTGAAACGTCTCTCTCTTTCTTCGGGTGTGAGGAGTGCACGTTCCAATTGCATTGGCTCTTCTGCAGGGGCCACCGGAATCTGAAACCTAAATGCCAGACAAGGAATAGAACAATGAGAGAACTTTTTTTCCTGGTTTCTCTCTCTGAAATGAATGTCAGTTTTGTAACAAAGGGAGATTAAAGCTTTAAGAGTGGTAAGAAGGTCCCGACCAGCAAGCTCATCCTTTATTCGGTCAGACAACCCCTGCCAGAAGGTGGCTAGGAGGGTCTCACTGTTCCATCGCAGCTCAGAAGGTAAAGTACGGAACTGGATGGCGCACTGACCCAAGGGAAGTGCCCCCTTAGCGTAAACAAAGGAGGCCAGAAGCTGCAATCGAGACTCTGCCAGGCTCATCAAATACTTTCTTGAAGGTCTCCAAGAATGTGCTGTAGTTTTGTAGGAGGGGATCTTTGCGCTCCCAGAGCAGAGAAGTCCATGCCAAAGCCTGTCCCGGCAAGAGGGATATGATAAACACCACTTTTGTTTATTCAGTAGGAAAACTCCTGGCTGCAATTCGAACTGTATAGCTCATTGATTTAGAAAACGCTGACAAGACTTGGGATCACCGTCAAACTTCAGTGGATTGGGAATACGGGGCTCAGAAGAGGTAGATGGAGAAACAGCAGCACTTTGTGCCAGATGGACAGGTGGTGGAGGGTTAACATGAGCAACCAGAGTGTTTTGCAAAGTATCCATCTGTGTTGAAAGCCCCCTCAGGAACTGTAAAAGCTGTGCCTGGTTTTTCTCTTGTTCCTCCACACATCCCACTAGTTGCTCCAAGAGGTCTTGCGGTGAAGGATTGCCAGGTTCGTCCATATCTTTTTTTTTTTATGGGGTCAGAGCAAACTGTTACGCTCACAGATATTCCCTCAGTGTAGATTGGCTCTGCCTAGCAAGGTGCGGGGTCTAACAGCATCCTGGTCTTCTCTAAGAACCGCCGCAAGACGGGATGGGTTTAGCTGCTGGGAGACTGCAGATCCCTTGGTTCGACCCCTAGACATGAGAGACAGATAGGAGAAGCGGCACCGTAGAACTATATAACAAAGGGCAGTACCTGAAAGAGATCTGGGAGTGGGGTCTGGTACACAATTCAATGTCAATCCGGCAGAGGGATGATCCAAAGGGGGTTAGTCAGTAAGCAGCTGGGTCTGGTACACAGTTCAGATGTCAGACTTTGCACAGGAATAATTCAAGGAAGAATCTGCAAACAAGCCGGGTCTGGTACACAGTGGGTTAACAGCAGGCAGAAGTACAACAAGGACAAGTAGCGGTATGCACAGGAGTCAGGAGGTTCAGTAACCTGTTCCTTTGTTTAAGATGTTATCCGCCCCTTCCCATGCTCCTGGATTAGTGTCAGAACACTTCCTTTATACAGGAGAAAGAGGAGGATTTTGAAATCCCTGCCTGGGGATCACGCGAGTGCCTCCCACGCACCCGGAAGTGCCAAGCGGCCGTCAGGACGGGACACAGGAGCGTGGAGTAGGTAAGTTTTCTTACAATTCAGTATTACCCTGGTATCTCCACTCACCTTACCTCAGCTCTTGGTTATGTTTACCTGCTAGTCAGAAAGCTGCAACCTGTATGGTGATAACAGCAAGACTTCTTGTGGGGTTTCCTGCCCAAACCCTACATCACGTTAGATTTTGCGCCTCCATTATTGTGTCAATACCTGTGTGCATCTGAAAGCAGGAGCATTGGAAGGGGTGGATAATATCTTAAACAAATGCATAAGGGATTGTTATATTATAGGAGTTTGGAAGGAGTTTTCACCATACAGCATTATGTCCTACACTAGTGTGTGATAAGTTTCATCTTACAGTAGTAGCAGTGGGCAAAAATAATAGAACAATTGCACTTTTTTCAAATAATTCCCAATTTCCTTTTAACATAAATTGAAATTAACAACAGTATTTGGTCTCTGCAATTTTTTTCTCTGTTAATTGTACGTAACCTTTGCTTCTGACTGAAATCAATAATTTATATAGTCTTAATTCCGTTTTTTTTTTAAAATGTTATTGACAAAATTATTAACACCCTAGGCTTAATATTTAGAAGCACAGCCTTTAGTCAAAATTACTGCAATTTATTACTTCCTATAGCTATGGATGAGCCTGTACCTCTACTAGCAGTTTGGTCCACTATTATTTTCTTGTGCAAACTGTTCTAGTTCTCGCAGATTTGAAGAGTGACCGTATTTCATCATCATCACCATTTATTTATATAGCACCACTGATTCCGCAGCGCTGTACAGAGAACTCATTCACATCAGTCCCTGCCCCATTGGAGCTTACAATCTAAATTCCCTAATATACACACACACACATACACATAGACAGAGAGAGAGACTAGGGTCAATTTTGATAACAGCCAATTAACCTACCAGTATGTTTTTGGAATGTGGGAGGAAACCGGAGCACCCGGAGGAAACCCACGCAAACACAGGGAGGACATACAAACTCCACACAGATAAGGCCATGGTATTTGTATTCAGATATCTACATAGGTGTTCTATGGGATTTAGATTCTATGTACTTATTGCTGGCCACTTCACAACAGTCCAGCCTGTTCTCTTGAACCTTTCCTGGGTGATTTTTGAAGTATGTATGGGATTATTGTCCTGCTTTGACAGAGACCCAACTTCCAGATACTGGGTTCAACATTGTGCTGCAAAATGGTCTGGTGATCTCTAGGTTTTATGATGCCATGGACATGTTTAAGACACCCAGTACTAGATGCAGCACAGCAACCCAAAAACTCCACCTAACCTCCTCCATGTTTGAATGTAGGGAAGGTGTAATTTTCTTTGACAGTTTTTTTTGCTTTTTGTGAATATTTGGATGATGTGCTTTACTAGGAATCATTAATTTGGTGTCATCTGTCCCTAGGATATTCTCCTAGAAGGAATTTGGCTTGAAACTTCAATCCAGCTTTCTTTCTCTCTCTCAACAATTGGCCCTCCTCAGCAGGGGCAGGCTGGGCTGGGAGGCAAGGGGGCATCTGCCCCCAGGACCGGATCTATAGTGGGCTACCTTGGGCTGGGTCACTGAGCCACCTACATTTTATTTACTTTAAAATGTTCCTAATAGAAGGCTGAGTCGAGTCTTGCCCCACAGGCTAAAATTTGCCATCCCTCTCCTGCTTCTCAGTCTCCTACCATCTAAGCACTTTTCATTGAGTTGGCCATGGGTGGTGCTAGTTGAAACTGTCGTACCATCTGTATGAAGGTCAGTTTGAATCTGTTGGGCAGTTCATCTAGGGGCTTTTTTTTAACCTATTAACAATCCTGTGCTGCAATATTCTATATTGTTATATCTTTCCAGGGATGCTGGCTACTGTGCCATAGGCCTTGTGTACAGTGGAAATGGGAACATCAAGTTCTCTGGAGATTGATTTACAGCAATCTTGTACAATCTTCTGCTTGACTTCCTCAGACAATTCTCTGGCTTTCAATTTTTTCTTATTGCAGTACAGACAGTGACAAAACAGGTGAATGACCCTTTTCTCTATGCAAGCTTTTTTAATAAGTGAATTTTATATTTCAGGCACCTGCTACTCACTACAGGTGTATTCAGCTCCAAAGTGCAGGAGAATCACCTGTTTGAAATATAATTATTTATAACTACTTCCATAAGGTGCTAATAACTTTGACAGGTCCATTAAAGGTTTTCTGTGTAGAATAAGCTCTGGATTTGGAAGAATTGGTGTATTATTAGAAAAAAAAAATTAAGAGTGCCAATATTTTTGCCCACAACTGTATGTGAATGTGGAGTGTTCAAAATCCTACTGTAGTGTGTGAGAGGTTATTATCCTACAGGAGAGGGAAAGGTATCATTCTACAGGAATGTGTAAGGGATTATCATCCTCTATGTGTACGTGACAGTTTATCATCATACTTGTTTGTGTGACTGCTTTTATCCTTTAGGAGTGTGTGAGGGATTATCAGTCAACATGAGTGTTTTAGAGATTATCTAAATCAGTGTTTCCCAAACTCAGTCCTCATGTACCCCTAACAGTAATTGTTTTCCATATCTCCTTGCAGGAGCACAGGTGTATTCATTACTGGCTGACACATTGTAACAGATCCACAGGTGGTACAATTATAATGTGTCAGTCAGTAATGAATACACCTGTGCTCCAGCAAGGAGATATAGAAAACATGCACTGTTAGGGGTACTTGAAGATTGAGCTTGGGAAACACTGATCTAAATCATAGAAGTGCTTGAGGGATTTGACAAATACAGTCACAAAGTTCTAAATGTTAAGATAAAAATATAAAAACAGAGAAGTATTAGTAGCACACAGTGGGGGATGGCATGTTTTATTGAGCATTGCTTTCTACCTTTAATGCCATGATCCCAGCAAGTAATTAGTGATATGTAGTCAAGTAGATCCCATTTGCGAAAAGTGTCCTGAATCTTGAGTTTCCTAATTTGTGTCAGGCATAGTCAGGTTTTCTCTGTGTAGAAAGTTGGGGCAGGTCTCACATTTACTGCAATCAAACAAACATAAACCGAACATGTTTTGTGGATGTTCAAATGATGTGAACCTGATTATATATAGTAGGTGCCCAAACAAAGATGTATATATTACATGAGTGAAGAGGGGCTAAATTGACATTAGAACTGTCTGTGAACTTCTCACTTGTATCCACCATGGTGGTGAATCATAGTGTGGGATGGCCAGGACTGATTCATTTCTATTTTTATAACTGTTTTTTATTTTTATTCATTATTTATTGCAATAATCTTGCAAATGTGACTGTTTTCTGTCCATAAGAGCACACTATATAAAAGGTTAATAGTGTGAGTTGCAGTATATTTGTACCTCTACTTCTTCATGGAGTGCTAATTTCTAAGTATTATTATTTTACCTTTTAGAGGTACTGAGACTTAAAGCAGCTAATAGCAGAATTTCTCTACAATTTACCAATTTTCCTTAAGGGTTGTAGCTATATGGGGTTAATATTTCATTAGCAAACAAACAAGAAAGCAAAAAATAAAGTAAGTACCTACATTCAACAAATCCAACCTGTACATTCAGTGTTTATTTTTCTGTATGTGTATAATGTTTTTCAATCTGTCTTTGCCTACCACAAAATTGCTGTCTGTTGCATTAAGATTAATGGGTTGTTTCAGCTGTGCAATGTATTATCCTTCAATACTCATGCTTCAAAATGAGACTGCTCATCCGGATGTTTTACTGGAGCAGGTGCAAAGTTTAACCTCAATCAAACAACATAGGAAACTGTTTTCTTAATGTTTCATAGTCTGCCAGAAATAGAAAAAAATAAAGACTATAGATGGGATTTGATTGTATGTGTGTGATCCTTCTCTTATCATGTTGCTGCACATCAAAAAGCTGCTGTTTATTTGTACACTATAAATTGTACCAACTCCCTAGTTTGTACAATATCCAATATATTATCTAATTACAGTACCTAATTACAAATTTCATGGATTCTGCCACAAGGACGGTAACTAAGACCCCTTTCACATGTGTATAAACATGCATATTGTTTAACTGTGTGCATTGTTTTTGCATATGGTAGACATTACTACATTAAGGTAAATGCACACCTGACAAGGCAAAGTAATGTAATACAGTGTTTTTTAAACCACATACTAGTAAAAGCAGACTTTCAGCATTTTCCATTTTCGGTTAAATAAATATGCATATAGCCAGGGCCGCCATCAGGGGGGTACGGGGGGTACTGTTGTACCGGGCCCGGGCTCACCAGGGGGCCCAGTACAACAGCACAACACATAGTTACTTGGGGGCCCGCTGTCTTGCATTCCGCTGGTCTCCGCTACTCTGTGACAGCCAGATCACATGATCGCAGGGGGAATGATTCCTCCACCCCTGCGATCGCATTCTGGTGTCTGGCTGTCACGGTGACAGCCAGGCTGAAGACAGAGTAGCGGAGATCAGCGGACTGCAAGACAGCGGGCCCCCAGGTAAGTATGTGTTGCTGTTGCTCATGGGGGGGCCCAGTACGGGCCCCATGATTTCTGAAGGCGGCCCTGCATATAGCTTTAAATATGCACATTAAACTTTTCATATGTAGTAAACACAAACTTAAAATCTGATTTTAGCTTAAATCTGTGTGTTTGCTGCATGTGTTAAAGTGCTCAAAGCATGGCTAGATCAATAACATATTTGCAATTGTAGAAAGTCTGGAAATGGAGAAGGTGATGCCTTCATACATAGAAAAACACCATGAAGCTCACATTTATTTACCGTTGTACTTGCAATATTGTGTCATTACTCTCCTCTATTACTATTCCAATTCAAGGCTTGTGTACTGTGCACACTGCCATTAGAGAAATCCAGGCTTTGAATACAAATGTATCTATCTTTCACATGTCTGCTCACTGAATAATGTAGGTGCCATTATATATAGACACACAGTTCTTTGTGACATTATGAACTGAATACACTGCACATTACAGCATTTCACAGAAAATTGACCCTAAGGAGTTTTGTAAAATGCTTCACTCTTATTTGTGTTACTTTATTCATAGTCTAACTGCTGCCAACCACATACCGGCAGCAATGGGAGTAAGTGGACAGACATAGCCGCTCAAACCCTTAAATGTCTCAAGAAGCTTTCCTCCCATTACAAACACTTTGCTGATAGGAAACGTCGGCCATTCCCCCTTTGAAAATTGGCAATAAAGTGTGACTGTCCACAAAGAATATCCAATACCATGCATGAAGTTTGCACCCAGATTCATCGGTCCATTCAAAATACTCCAGGTTATCAATTCTGCTTTGGTAAAATTGAAGTTACCTGCTTCTCTCCGGACCTCCAAACCTTTCATGTGACGTTACTCAAACCTTTCATCATTAATCGCTTCTCACCCATCAGGGTACCTACTGCACCTCTCCCTGCTACCCATGGTGAAGAATTCGAGATAAGTCATATTCTGGACAGTAAGATATCTCGTGGCAAGCTTAAGTGTCTCATGGATTGGAAAGACTTCAGTCCTAAGCAACGCATTTGGATTGATTCTTCTGACGTCCATGCTCCTGTCCTGGTGTAGAAGTTTAATTCCAGAAACCGTAAAAGCCTACGCTTAGGTGTCCAGTGTCCACCTTTAAAAGGGGGGGTACTGTCACACATCAGACCCACTGATCGATGGGCTCCCCACTGTTACTCACCTTCTCCCAGGTGGCTGTACTTCTCCGGGACGGAAGCTGCGGTTCTCCTGACGGGATGCCATCTTGTCGGGTGAACTGCACATGCGCGAACAGGCATTTCTCCCCATTCCTTTAGAAACTGTAAAACATGCACATATTTTTGGTCAAATGTGCCTATTGGGCCATCATGTGTAGGTGCACACTTACTTTCTATTTTTTCCAAGTGTCTGCTAAAATGCCCAACCATTTGTGGGATTTTCCTTGTCTAAAGGTGAAAAGTTGAATTGCATGGAAAAGAAGAACCTTTTAGCTTTCATGGAATTCATTCTTTTATCTAGTTCAATATATTCTAAATTTTTAAGATCAGTATATACCATCTAATTTTTTTATAAATGCTAAAAATGCAATAATAGTTACCTTCACACTGCTTTTAAACAGATGAAGGATGCAGACTCAGCAACATTACTGCGGCTGATCCAGCAACTCCAAGAGGTTGCAGAACGCCGAGCAGACCGGGAGGCTGCTGAACGTCATGCAGACAGGGAGGCTGCAAAACGTCAAGCCTAACGCGAACACCAGCTGGAACTAGTCAGGCTCAACAGCCAGTCAGCAGATCGAGGCCAGGGTAGGAAAAAACCAAGCCACGACCAATTTCCCGTGTTGCAAAAGGAAGGTAAACTTGAAACCTTCCTGAGGGAATTTGAAAGGACTTGCCAACAGTTTGAACTGGACCCCAGTGAGTGGGCCAGCTATTTAACCACTGGACTTGGGTTGTTAGACTCTGGCGCAGACCTGACTCTTGTGCATCCAGCTCTAGTGAGCCCAGAGAACTTTATTCCCGGTAACACTATTGCTGTGTGAGGGAGTAGGGAGCCAACATTCTGCAGTACCCCTAGCCAGAGTGTACTTAGATTGTGGATCTGGCAGAGGAATACGAGACATTGGGATACTAGATAATCTCCCTGCCACGGTACTATTGTGGACTGATCTGGTAAGGATGCACGCTGCTTATATAAATAAAAGTGATGTCATTTCTGATGCACTGGTGCAAACTAACCATAATCTTTCCCAGGTGAACTCTGCTGACCAGTATAAAATAAGTGCAAAAATATGTAATGCAATTTCATGTGCTGCTGAGAATACTCATTCAGATTTGCAGGTACCTGTGATGCAGAGGGAGGGCTTATGTGCCAATGTGTTTGATGATAATGTTCTTGTTGGAGAGACGAACACTTTAAATCTCATGGGTTGTTCATTTGATCAGGGCAAAATGTGTGAAATTGTGCCTGAATGTGATAGCATGTCTGCTAATGTTTTAGGTAGTCAGATCTATTTACATGTGCCCAGTTCTGAAGGTGAACCAAAGTGTGAAAATGTATCCAATGTCTTAGCAGTAGTGACCCAGAGAGCAGCACAGATGAGCTGTGCATTAAATTCTGAAAGTGTGGAGGAAAGTTCACTAGACACTAACCCCCTCCACCCCCTCCCTCACTGTAGAAGCTGCAGATTCAAGCAGTGATTTGAATGAATTACCTCATGCTGTGTGCAACACTGACAAGCTCGGAAGTGACACTTTTAAAACAGAACAAAGCACTGATTCCAGTTTATCGACAGTGAGAGGAAGGTTCAGTCAGTCCCGTCTTGAAAGTAAGGAAGATAGAATTTGTTGGGAAAGTGTTAGGAACCCCTCCAGCCAGCACAACACAACCCGGAGTCTACTCTGCCAATCAGGTGTTCACTGGAGCACCTGATGGTGGAGACAGACTGGGCTGCAGACTGACAGAGGGTCGTGAAGTGTGTACCGGCTGGGGAGAACCCAGGCAAGCGGAGTAAGGTCCAAGCAGAGGTCAAGGGCCGGCAGCAGGTAGCAGATCCGATAAACAAGCCAAGGTCATGGGTCACGAGCAGACAGGGAGGTCGGTATTCAAGCCAGAGGTCAAGGTCACGAGAAACACAGGCAGGGTCAAAATCCAGGCAAAGAGTCATACACGGGTAGTCAGTAGAATTTCCAGCAGACAGGAACAAGGCAGAGAGCAGGTCAGCAGACTGGCAAACAGAAGCTATAACCGGCAATGAGGCAGCAGACCTCATTGCCTAAAATACACAGATGGCCCAATCAGAGCTTGCCTGCACTCCTGTAGACTAATCAGCAATATGGCTCCAGACCAATCAGGGCTAGACCCTGACAGGCACACACCGTTGCAGGCTAATGCCTGTAACTTCAGCCCCTGATTAATTAGCCCACAGACTTGCCTAATTTCGCATGCGCCCAGCAGTTCTCCTTTGCTGGGACGCGGCGCTACTCTCTAGGCAACAGCCGGGACGTGCCCCCGGAAGGGACGTCCCTGTCGTCATAGCGACGGCAGGGACGGAGGTAGGGGAGACGTGGCGGCTGGGCACCGCCGCGGCTCGTAACAGAAAGTGGCCTTTTGTTCCTAGAGAAAAATGTGACTCTGTGTGAAGAATCTGAAATGCTCTGTGTTCATTTTGCATCCTGTAATGTGATAGAGATATGTGAGGGTGAGAAGCAGATAGGTGCCAGTGTTAACGCTTGCAATTATGTGGATTTATGCAAAGATCCAGATGTAATTGGGGTAAATTTGGAAACCCCTAATAGTGAGATGTGTAATGGTGTGAATGTCACACATGGTACTGTGGTAGAATCTAAACCTGTTTTTCCACTGACCTCTTCTCATGAGAAAGGGGCAGGTGACAATGTTCCTGCAACTGTGTCAGAATCTGCTAATACAGTACCCCTGTTTGTTACCAGGTACCAGGATATGACATGGAAAATGGGGTGGGGTATGGCATATCGATGCCGAATACCCCAACAACACTTACCCCGACATGATGATTCCGAAGGGCTCCTTACCAATGATCATCGATGACAACTACTGTTGAAAGCGACTTGAACCAATCACAAAGAAGTAATAAGCCAGCTCCCCTTCATGGCGACGGGATTATCGCTGCTGTTAAAGGTGTAATTTAAGTATGTGTCTATGTACAATGTAGAAGGCTTTGTAAACTACATTATACATAGGCGCATACTTACATTACCTCATTAAGAACAGCGATAATCCTGTAACCATGGAGAATGATGTCATGAAGGGGAGTCGGCTTATTACTTTTTCGTGACTGGTTAAAGTCGCTTTCAACAGTAGTCATCATCGGTGATCGTCGGTAATGAAATTTAGGGCTAGATTTACTAAGCTGCGGGTTTGAAAAAGTGGGGATGTTGCCTATAGCAACCAATCAGATTCTAGCTTTCATTTATTTAGTACCTTCTACAAAATGACAGCTAGAATCTGATTGGTTGCTATAGGCAACATCCCCACTTTTTCAAACCCGCAGCTTAGTAAATCTAGCCCTTAGTCTTGATCTGAGGTATAAAATATTTTCAGTCATTAAAGGATAATTCTACCCAAAATAATTTTCAATCAACATCCTGCTGGCTTCTTAATTACTGAAGTACAAAAAATGTGTTCTTATAATACTTCTGCAGAGACATTAAGAAGCATTACCTATCCTTGTATAGCAGTAGCAAAAGTGACACAAAAGACTATCATCGTGATGTTCAGGACACAAGCTGGGTATAAGAAAAGATTATAGACTGCAGTGACGTGCAAATTTAAATGTTTAATCAATTCAGCACATTATGTAGCATTTACGATCAATATTTCCACTGCTGGTCTATGTGGTGTAAGATGTAATTTCAGCATCTGCAATGTTCTGCTAAACACATTTATATTATAAAACTATTGAACATTGCAGTTGTCACAGAGACAAGTTTAGAAGTTAATATTTGGTTGTAAGATAAAGCAACAAGCTCTAATCCTTACTCTCTTTCATTGAAGAATTTCATGCATAAAATGGTGAAGAAACAAGTAGGAAAATGCTCAGACTAATTTAGACAGCATTTAGTTAATTATGGGTAAATATTTGCATAAAGCCAGAATATTATAATACCTTCATTGTACTTTTAATGCTGCAGGCCATCCCTGTAATGTCATGCGAGCGACGCTATTCTTTACTGTCACAAGTCTGAAATATAGAACATTTTTGGCACTATGTTATATATTAGTGCTAGCTCTGAAGAGAACTAGGAAATACAAATGTTTGCATCTAAAAGCAAATACCATTATATTTGCTCTTAGTCTACACACTGACATTAAAAAATATACAAAACTCAATTTCAAAATACATTACAAATTTAAATTACTATTTATATCTGTGTTCCACAACATATAACACAAACAGCTCTGGTGACATGCAGTCAAGTGCGTACAGTTATGGTGGTGGTTAGCACTTCTGTCTCACAGCACTGGGGTCATGAGTTCAATTCCCAACCATGACCTTATCTGTGTAGAGTTTGTATGTTCTCCCCGTGTTTGCGTGGTTTTCCTCTGGGGGCTCCGGTTTCCTTCCACACTCCAAAAACATGCTAGTAGGTTAATTGACCCTAGTCTCTCTTTCTCACTCTCCCTGTCTGTCTGTGTATTAGGGAATTTAGACTGTAAGCTCTAATGGGGCAGGGACTGATCTGAGTGAGTTCTCTGTATAGCGCTGCGGAATTAGTGGCACTAATATATGTGTATGTGTATATATATATATATATATATATATATATATATATATATATATATATATATATATATACATATACACATATACATACACACCTCTTTTGTACTGTATAATTGTAAAAGGGTGATCCTAGGGTTATGGAGTTCTAATATCCTTAATAGTCTGGTAAATGTATGGAAGACCATTTAATAATGTTACTTATGACTATTATCGCCAACCAACTCCCCGCAAAGGTAATTCTGATTCAACCTAAGAAACATAGTTCTTATTTTCCTTTACATCCACAGGACCAATATTCATGAAACTTATGTTTATCTCTTCAAGAAAAACTGCACACAAGATGTAGCTTCATTTAAAACGAGTTGTATTATTAATTAACATTCTAATTGTAAAACATATGCATATATTATAAAACAGTAGGCTGTTTATTTATACAAATGCAACAGATTTTGTTTCATACAATACATTGCATTCATTGCCTGTTTTATATACAAGTCACTGTGTGTGTTTGTGAGTCAGCTTTACCTATTGTTTCAGGTGTATGAATGTATTGCGTGATTGATGTGTGTGTGTGTGTGTGTGTGTAGGGGGAGGAGGACGAGGGGGGAGCTGTGGGGGTTGGGGAGACACACAGGATAGTTCTCCATTTTAAGCACTCAAGAAAAACCCACCATTTCACAACATCTTACATGGAGCTGTGATGGAAGCATCACAGCACCAGAGCCATTTTGTCCAGTCATGCTAACAAAACTTTATACTATACAATGTGACCACTTCCTGAACAATCCTATCATTTGCTATGCATCTGAGTCCTGATCTCAGCCACACTCTTCAACAAACAGCATAACAGGCTTCATTCTGTAACCACAAACCTCCATTAGCCTTTTAACAGCTCACAATACTTAAAATGGCTGACCTCATAAAATGCTTTGTTACAAGTTACAAGCACGTTAGCCACATGTGCTTGTAATGGCCTAATTTACTACCAATGAACAGGGCCCAGTTCTTATTCATACTTACCTACTTTCTTCAGCTCCCTTCCGGGAGCCAGCCAGTGGAGGGGGGCGTGAAGGGGCGGGGTGGCCGAAAACGCGTCATTTCGGCCCCGCCCCCGCTGTCAAATGACGCAATTTGCGTCATGACGTCACAGGGGCCAAACGCCGCGATTCACCGGGAATCGCGGCGTTTGGGATCTAATTCTGCCCACTTCACTAGGAAGTGGGGCACTTCCTAGTGAAGTGGGCAGAATTCGGGAGATTGCCACACTCGCCCGGGAGTCCGGGAGACTCTCACAAAATGCGGGAGTCTCCCGGACATTCCGGGAGAGTTGGCAAGTATGTTCTTATTAGACTAACAAAACTTCCAGTAATACAATATACCATACTTGTAAATCAACTAAAGACTAACACCATGCAATTACTTATGTTACATATTGCAACAATTACAGTTTCATCTACTTATGTAACACAATCCATTCCAAACATCACAGGACTAAATCTATTCACATCATTGCAAAACTATTACAAGACATTCAGTTATGTAACACAATCCATTTCAAACACATATAAACTTATATAATCCTACTTTACTGTGTCTCATAAATCGAATGTACAGCACAATCCCACAAATGTATAGCACTGCAGGAGCTAACACATTGTTATCCATCTTACCACTACATCCAGCCACACTGCTTAACCACAGTGCCTCCCTCAAATGTGTACAATTTCTGTTTATGACACAGTCACGTATTAATCACACAATCTGTATTATCAAAACCAACACAGTTTATGCATAACCTTACCATGCAAAAAAGTCCTATTTTTCTTTAACTTAAACAGCTCACAAATAGTTTGACCACAAATACAAACTCCCATAAACACATATACACTTATACAAACCTTACATTTACACATTTTAACAATATTCCATTCAATCCATTCAAAACTCCATTCCATTTTTCATACTAGCCAGCTTCTATATCAATTGCTTTCCTGGCCATATCACATATACCGACCTCCATGGCTTTAAACTTGCAGTCTCCATCATTAAGTCTTCTCACCTTGGGAGCAGGGCAGGACAAGAGCCTTTCTGCCTTGTGTTACAGGATATCAAAAACCTTTTTCCTGGCTGGAGTTACCTTGTGACAGGAAGTCCTCACAGCATGTAGCTTGCCTCAACAGTCAAGACCTGTTTTTCTAATTAGGGTGGTGGGGGGGGGCTTATGTGCAGAGTCACTGTCCTCATTCAAATATGGCTGAATCTGCTCATATATCATAAAATAAAATAATAGATTATATATACTCTTCTTCAATAACCATCAGGGCCGTACTGGCCATCTGGCACTTCTGGCAAATGCCAGAAGGGCCGATGGCCAGATGGGCCGTTTGCTAGCTGGCCGGCCCCATTGCTCAGCGCACAGACTGTCATGCCGGAATTCGGCATGACAGTCTGTGCGCTGAGCAATGGGGCCAGCACTACACTTACTGATTGCCGCGCGTCCCCTCCTCCCCTCCGATGAAATGAATGGATCTGCCGAAGACTGTCACATGGGACGTGCACCATGTGATAAGTGCCGTCCCATGTGATAGAAGACACTACAGAGCGCGCCGCGGAGCGCACAAGGTAAGGGGGGGTAGTTTGTGTACAGGGGATCTATGACAGGTTTTGTGAGTGTGACAGGGGATCTATGACAGGTTTTGTGAGTGTGACAGGGGATCTATGACAGGTTTTGTGAGTGTGACAGGGGATCTATGACAGGTTTTGTGAGTGTGACAGGGGATTTATGACAGGTTTTGTGAGTGTGACAGGGGATCTATGACAGGTTTTGTGAGTGTGACAGGGGATCTATGACAGGTTTTGTGAGTGTGACAGGGGATCTATGACAGGTTTTGTGAGTGTGACAGGGGATCTATGACAGGTTTTGTGAGTGTGACAGGGGATTTATGACAGGTTTTGTGAGTGTGACAGGGGATCTATGACAGGTTTTGTGAGTGTGACAGGGGATCTATGACAGGTTTTGTGAGTGTGACAGGGGATCTATGACAGGTTTTGTGAGTGTGACAGGGGATCTATGACAGGTTTTGTGAGTGTGACAGGGGATCTATGACAGGTTTTGTGAGTGTGACAGGGGATCTATGACAGGTTTTGTGAGTGTGACAGGGGATTTATGACAGGTTTTGTGAGTGTGACAGGGGATCTATGACAGGTTTTGTGAGTGTAAAAGGGGATCTATGACAGGTTTTGTGAGTGTGACAGGGGATCTATGACAGGTTTTGTGAGTGTGACAGGGGATCTATGACAGGTTTTGTGAGTGTGACAGGGGATCTATGACAGGTTTTGTGAGTGTGACAGGGGATCTATGACAGGTTTTGTGTGTGCGACAGGGGATCTATAGTATGTGTGCGACAGGGGATCTATAGTATGTGTGCGACAGGGGATCTATAGTATGTGTGTGTTTGGGCCAGTGTATGACTAGAATGTGTGTGTTACAGTGTAACTATAGTATGTTTTGTGTGTGACAGGGTATGACTATAGAGTGTGTATGTGTGTGACAGGGTATGACTATAGAGTGTGTATGTGTGTGACAGGGTATGACTACTGTATGTGTGTGGGGGCCGGTGTATGACTATAATGTGTGAGGGGGGAGGGTCTTAATATAATGTGGGAGGTAGGCTATTAATCTAATGGTGAATTGCAGGTAGGGGCTAATTATTGGGTGCTATTTTTTTTGTGAGGTGATGGTGGGGCTATTTAATAATGGGGCCTAACAATTTAAGATGGAGTGATTGGATTTTTAATTTAATGCTGGGGTGGTTTGGGAGCTATTAATTGAATGTGGGGCTGTTTGGGGAAAATGAGGTCTATTTATTAAATGTGATTATGAGTTAATGCCTGGGGGGGTTGTGGGAAATGGATATATTTATTAAACGGAAATGCTATTTAATTTCTTGCTGGAGTTGTTTGGAGAGAGGTAAATAGTTTTATTTATTAAATTGGAATACTATTTAATGTCAGGGCTAGTTGGAGAGAAATTGATGTATTTATCAAATGTGAATACTAGTATTTTAATGTTGGGGCAGGAGTGAGGCCTAATTTTAAAATGTGGATGCTATATTGATTTAACACCGGGGCTAAATTTCATGTACTCAATTTTTTTTTTAAATAGGGCATCCAACATTCCAAGATCCAGACAAGCAGCAACTGATCTAAAGACACCAGCAGCCACAAGTGGTGACCATGACAAGACAGGTAGGAGAGACCAGGACAGTCTGCCAACTGTTCTGAATTTGGTGGGTGACTGTCCCGCCTTAGTCAGGATTTGGTCTAACTACAAGAACAGTTGGGAGATATGTCCTGCTTCACACTGTACTGCTTGTTAAGGCAGAACTGCGTGCACCTAACAGTAGTGCACACAGTATTGCCTGTGTATTTGTCAAAAATGTGTCTAATAGCCAAATTACATCATAGGAGCCCCCCTGACTTAAGTACCCGGGCCCCCCGAGCCTTAATCCAGTTCTGGTCAGCAGGAGGAATCTGTGCTCCCAGTCCAGGGCAGGACACAGGCTGCAGAGCAAGCCGAGGAGCTCTAAGTTGCATGAGCTTTATTAATCTCGTGAGACTAAGAGCTTCCCTGCTCACTCAACAGGAATGTCAGCAGCATTAGAAGTATAGATAAGTACAGTGGGCTAGGGGTGTCAAAATGTGTCTGGGGGGGTGACGTAATGTGGATGGGGAGGGCCTGATAAATGTAATGTTTTATTATAATGTATGTATCAATGCACCATTTTGACCACGCCCTCAACATAATGTAGCCACGCCCTTGGCGGCGCACCAAATGCGCTGTGGCACGTGTTTTTTTTCCTGCTCATCAACAGAGGTGGGCCCGTGTGCTTTAAATGCCAGGGCTGATTTTTAGTCCCAGTCCGGCCCTGATAACCATGTACTCATTCTCCTTTAGAGAATAAGGATTATACAAACCTCTATGTCAAGCATAAAACCTAGATATGTATGCACTCACCAGATAAACACTTGTAGCATCAGTATAATACACACTCATTGGTTATAGAGATTTTTTAGATTAATTCAACCAGGATAGTATAAAAACATCAAGTCGGGGCAGCACGGTGGCTAAGTGGTTAGCACTTCTGCCTCACAGTGCTGGGGTCATGAGTTCATTTCCTGACCATGGCCTTATCTGTGTGGAGTTTTTATGTTCGGGAAGTGTGTATGTTAGGGAATTTAGACTGCAAGCTCCAATGGGGCAGGGACTGATGTGAATGAGTTCTCTGTACAGCGCTGCGGAATTAGTGGCGCTCTATAAATAAATGGTGATGATGATGATGATGATAAGGAGTCACTATCCCTCTTTGCTAAAGCTCTGCTGCCCATTCTAATCTATTAACCAAGTAATTCTCAGTAGCAGTAGAATATTCCATCCAGGAATTCACCAGGGTGATGCAAACCTGTATCCTTGCAGGTATGGGAATAACTCTTTTCCATGGCTGATGCAATGACTTTTCACTACTTATAATTATAATTCATTTCTATAGTTTATTTTGGAATCACACAATACCTTTGCACTGACAGGAGGGGGGATGCATGACAGACAATTATACCCTTATATCTTACATGAAATGCTGTGGGAGAAATGGACAATAGAGCTTTGGGGCAGCAACTATAGTCCTGGTTGTTTACCTTCTGCCAAAGCCAGTGTTTCCCAAATCCAGTTCTCAGGGCCCTGTAAAAATGCAGGTTTTCCAGGTGACAAGTGAAATAATTAGTAGAACCTGTGGATCTGTTACAATGTGTCAGTCAATCAGTAATTAATATACTTGTGCTTCTGCAAGGAGATATGGAAAACATGATCTGTTAGGGAGACCTGAGGACTGGGTTTGGGAAACCCTGGTCTAGACTGTTTGAAGCTGTAGAGTGTCCTTTTATGTTTTACAGACCAAACAAAGCTGGGTCACGCATTTGTAGATGGACTGAGACTGGCCGGCAAAGTGCTTAGAATTCTCATGACGCTGCTATCTAGTATATCCTTATAGTGACTTTCTATCACTGCATAAGCAAGCAGCAATAGAACATATGTGTTATTACCACGTATTATTAAATAGGAGACTGCACATGCTCCCTACTGCTCTGGGAGTCATTTAGAAATATGATGCCGACTGGTTGGTGAGGACGGCTCTACACTTTGGCTGGTTCATATATCTCAGTCTCTAAGAACATACACTTTTGCTATATGTGTCACGGGCACTAGGAGTCTTTACCCAGTATCACCCTCTGATGGTCTTATCAGAGCAGTTGAGTTGGTATATGATACTCTGATGGCAGGGTGATAATGGAACTGGAAACAGCAGATGGTTAGAGAATGCTCAGAAAGTCTATGAATAGCAGCACTGGTAAACAATAGGTAACTGAACACGAGGATCTGGATGGACAAGGACACGTGAGGGTAGTCAGTGGTCTGCGCACGGCAAGTTGTACCACTGCTATAGTGAGAAGAATGTCCAGGAGTAATAAGGAGGTGGAAGTCAGCGGTCTGCGTATAGCAAGTTGTACCGCTGTCTGTAGTGAAGGAATGGAATCCAGGTGAAGGTAACGGGGAAGTCAGTGGTTTGCGTGTAGCAAGTTGTACCACTGCTTATGTGAGAGGATATATGCAACTGGTGACACAGGGAAACAGGAATCAGTGGTTTGCCTCTAGCAAGTTGTACCACTGAATATATATGTGAGGAAGGACACGAGGAGATAAAAGCAATGCAGAGTCTACACGGGTACACTGAACTTGATCCCACGTTGAACTGCACACAATAATAATAATGAATGAACAGCACTGCACAGATAAACAAAGTCACTAGAATAGTCCAGCAAAAGGAAACACAGTCAATAATAGCAATAGTCTCAGAGGATGGAAACTCCGGAGGAGAACAACTCAGTCCAGATGGATATGCAATACACCAGCACAGTCAATGAGAAGTATGCATACCGTGGTTCAGATGAGCAGGCTGTTAGAGATAGCTGCAGGGATACCTGAGCGGCAGGAAACAGACGAGATGAGAAGTCCTTGCAGAATGGAAGCGGCAGGTAGGTGCAGCGCACTGTAGGTAGGCCAGCAAGGACGACAAATACTCAGGAAGCAGTAGTATATCGAATTGAACAGCAGGAGACCACGGGAGAGTTGAAGCGATGTAGCAGAGCTGGAAGCCGAGGAGCGTAGACTTGATGCTAACAGGCAAGTTGACACAAATGGACACACTGTAGAAGCAGTAGGCAGCGGGTCAGCTGACGGCAGGTAGAATGCAGACTGGAGCGCTGAGACGAGCAGGACTCTGTAGACACGCTGAAGTAGCTAACAGGAATCAGCTGGAACAGTAGCGATGTAACACAGGAGAGTTTGAAGTAATCTGTAACTGTAGATACCCAGAGGCAGCGGATAGGAATCAGCTGCTGGAGTCACGATGAAACACAGGAGAGTTTGCAGTAATCTGTAACTGTAGATACACGGAGGTAGCGGATAGGAATCAGCTGCTGGAGTCACGATGAAACACAGGAGAGTTTGCAGTAATCTGTAACTGTAGATATACGGAGGCAGCGGATAGGAATCAGCTGCTGAAGACACTAGGAACACGAGGAATAGAAGTGGTCTGGAAACCACAAACGGCAAACAGGAATCAGCATCAGCTGAACACACGAGCAGGCACTGGAACACCTTCAGAGACTCATGAGGAATGAGACTCCAAGATCAGGCAACGTGGTATTGACCACAGGTGCTTAATATAGGGAGTGTTCCCTGATCAGCCAATTAAGTTAAAGGAACAGAACTGAAGGTTAAAAGGGACTGCACATGCGCAGTACCTCATTATAATGGACGGACACGGTTCCTAGCTACTTTAGAAGTAGCACTCACAGTCCGGTGAGTGACAGTACCCCCCCTTTTAAAGGTGGGCACAGAACACCTGGAACCGGGTTTGTCCGGAAATTTGGTATAGAACTTTTTCAAAAGGGCTGGAGCATTGAGATCTTCAGCTTTGATCCATGAACGCTCCTCAGGACCAAAGCCTTTTCAATGCACGAGGAAACGAAGAACTCCTCGCGAAATTTTAGCATCCAAAACCTGAGTAATCTCAAAGTCTTCCTCCTGATGAACTTGAAGTGGCCGAGGTGCTGAAGGAGGGACCGAGAAACGGTTGATGATGAGAGGTTTGAGCAAGGAAACATGGAAGGCGTTGGAAATACGAAGACTCTTGGGAAGTAAAAGTTTGAAACAAACTGGATTTATAACTTGAATGATCCTATATGGACCAATAAAACGGGGAGCAAATTTCATGGATGGAACCTTCAAACGAATATTCTTAGTAGATAGCCACACCCGGTCTCCGACTTTCAATGGTGGAATAGCCCGTCTCTTTTTGTCCGCAAAAGACTTATATCTGGCAGATGTCTTCTTTAAACAGGTTTTTACCTGAGCCCAAATATTTTTGAAGGTTTGACACAAAGTCTCAACAGCAGGAACTTGGGTGGGCGGGAGGGCAGGAAATACCGGGAAAGACGGATGGTGACCGTAAACCACAAAGAATGGAGTTTTAGATGATGACTCATGGTACAGGTTGTTATGAGCGAATTCAGCCCAAGGAAGTAATTCTACCCAGTTGTCTTGATTGGCTGACGAGAACATCCTTAAGAAAGTCTCAAGATCTTGGTTGACTCTTTCAGTTTGTCCATTCGATTAGGGATGGTAGGAAGACGAGAGTGCTAATCGTATGCCCAAGGTCTTGCAAAGGGCCCGCCAGAATCTGTAAACGAATTGTACTCCTCTATCTGACACGATCTCGGACGGACATCCATGGATACGGAAAATTTCTCTAATGAAATGTTCAGCCAGGGTAGAAGAAGAAGGTAAACCAGACAAGGGAACGAAATGCGCCATCTTCGAAAATCTATCCACCACTACCCAAATGGTGTTGCAATTCTTACTAGGAGGAAGCTCAGTAACAAAGTCCATACTAATATGGGTCCAAGGCTTAGATGGAATGGGTAGTGGCTGAAGCAACCCCGCTGGAGTTCTGCGGGGGGTCTTGAACTTGGAGCATAAATCGCATGCCGCGATAAACTCTTTGACATCTCTCCTCATAGAAGGCCACCAATAACTTCGAGAGAGGATTTCAAAGGTCTTGCGTTCACCAGCGTGTCCAGAGAAACGAGAATAGTGAAACCATGAAAGGATTTTTTCCCTAAGAGCAGGAGGCACGAGGGTCTTCCCAAATGGTAGCACTTTAGTGGAAGAAGCAGCCAGAGAAACACATTTGGGGTCTAATATAAAGTGGTTAGGACTCTCTTCAACGTCTGAGGACGCCACAAAGGCTCGAGATAGAGCGTCTGCTTTTTTATTCTTTGCAGCTGGTTTGAAGGTTATGATTAGATCAAAACGGGAAAAGAAAAGAGACCATCTTGCCTGACGAGGATTTAAACATTGAGCAGACTGTAGGTATGACAAATTTTTATGATCCGTAAAAATTGTCACCGGATGACGAGCTCCCTCTAACAAATATCTCCACTCCTCCAATGCTACTTTAATAGCCAGCAACTCCTTGTCCCCGATGGTGTAATTCTTCTCCGCAGGCAGAAGACCCCGAGAGTAAAACGCACAAGGATGGAATTTTTGTTGCTCCGATTCCTGGGAGAGAATGGCTCCTAAACCAACATTAGAGGCGTCTACTTCTAGGAAGAAGGGAAGCGTCACATCAGGCTGTCGAAGGATGGGAGCAGAGGAGAAGGACTCTTTAAGAAATTGAAAGGCTTGGAGAGCCTCAGATGACCATTGCTTAGTATTGGCCCCTTTGCGAGTTAGAGCCACAATGGGAGATGCAATTGAAGAGAAGTCTTGAATGAAGCGTCTATAGTAGTTGGCGAAGCCTAAAAAACGCTGAATGGCACGAAGAGTAGTTGGCTGAGGCCAAAGTAACACAGCATTCACCTTTTCTGGATCCATTTCTAGACCAACTCCGGAAACAATATAAGCCAAAAATGGAATCTGGGGCAACTCAAATGAACATTTTTCTAATTTACAGAATAATGAATTTTTACGGAGTCTGGAAAGAACTTCGGCCACTTGTTGGTGATGTGAAGGCAGGTCTTGGGAAAAGATGAGTATGTCGTCCAGATATACTACGACACATACATATAACAAGTCCAGAAAGATCTCATTAATGAAGCCCTGGAAAACAGCAAGGGCATTACATAACCCGAAGGGCATTACTAAGTATTCATAATGCCCATCTCTGGTGTTAAAAGCTGTTTTCCATTCGTCACCGGACCTGATTCTAATCAAGTTGTAGGCACCACGAAGATCCAACTTAGTAAAAATCCGGGCTCCCTTGATCCGATCAAACAACTCAGTAATCAGAGGAATGGGATACCGATTTTTGATAGTGATAGCATTAAGTCCACGAAAATCTATGCAGGGGCGTAATGATCCATCTTTCTTCTTCACGAAAAAGAACCCAGCTCCAGCGGGAGAAGTAGAAGGTCGAATAAATCCTCGCTGGAGATTCTCTTGGATGTATTCAGCAGTAGCCTGAGTCTCAGGTAATGAAAGTGGATAAACACGACCCCTAGGTGGAGTCTTGCCAGGTAACAGGTCAATCGGACAATCCCATGAACGATGAGGGGGAAGACGTTCAGACTGAGCTTTATCAAAGACGTCGGCAAATGAAGCATACTGAGGAGGAAGTCCCGGTGAGGAAGGTGAAATGGAGGTTTGCTGTATTTTACGAGGAACAACACGAGAAAGACAATGTTGGTGACATTCAGGTCCCCAAGACGTAACTTGAGGAGTGCGCCAGTCAATCTGGGGAGAATGACATTGAAGCCATGGAAGGCCTAAAACAATCGGACTTGTAGTAACAGGAAGGATTAAAAACGAAATTTCTTCTCGGTGTAGGACACAAATCTGAAGGGTCACTGAAGACGTACTTTGGGTGATGAGACCGTTGATAATACGTGATCCATCGATAGCAGTCACCGTAATAGGAGTCTTCAGGGTAATCACTGGTAGGGACCATTGATTTACAAGGGATTCAGAAATGAAATTTCCCGCAGCTCCTGAATCAATCAGAGCTTGGGACTCAAAAGACTTAGTAGCAAATGAAATGGTAACGTCAAATGGACAGATTTTCGATTTCGTAGAAGATGGAGAGGACTCCAGGGACCCTAACTTCACCTCTCCAGAACTAGTTAGGGCCTGGCATTTCCCGATTTTTTGGGGCATGACTGGAGCATATGTGTGGCATCAGCACAATAGATACAAATTCTATTCTTAATTCTTCGATTCCTCTCTGCAGAGGTTAGTTTGGAACGTCCAATCTCCATCAGTATTACCGGAGGTGAAGCAGGACGAATTTGAGAAGTGGGACGAAGAGATGTTTTAGCTGAAGTAGTTCTCTCAGAGTCCCTCTCACGAAATCTGAGATCCACACGATGATAAAGAGAAATCAAGCCTTCTAAAGACGTAGGGAGTTCTTGAGTAGTCAGTGCATCTTTAATTTTGTCCGAGAGCCCCTGCCAGAAGGCGGCAATTAACGCTTCAGTGTTCCACTGAAGTTCAGAGGCTAAGATCCTAAATTGAATGACGTACTGTCCTACTGTACGAGAACCCTGTTGTAAACTAAGAATGCTGGAGGCAGCGGAAATAATACGACCTGGTTCATCGAATACATTACGAAACATGGAAATAAATTTGGCACTATCCTGTAACAACGGATCATTTCTTTCCCACAGAGGGGAAGCCCATGCGAGAGCTTGTCCGGAGAATAATGAGATGAGATATGCCACTCTGGAACGATGAGTCGAAAAGTTTTGAGGTTGGAGCTCAAAATGTACTGAGCATTGGTTGAGGAAACCTCTACATGTTTTGGGATCTCCATCATACTTTGACGGAGTTGGCAGGTGAAGCGTGGAAGCCGTAGACACCTGGGATGGCACTGGGGAAACGGAGGAAAGCACAGGAGCATCAACAGAAGCTGTAATATTCTGCCCAGACGTTCTTTGGGAGACTAACGTCTGGTAACATTGTAGTAATAGTTGTTGACGAACATCCTGTTGTTCCACACGGGTGACCAGATGCTGCAGCATCTCTTTAGCTGTGGGTTCCGAATCTGGGTCTGTCATGGCCTGATCTTACTGTCATAGGCACTAGGAGTCTTTACCCAGTATCACCCTCTGATGGTCTTATCAGAGCAGTTGAGTTGGTATATGATACTCTGATGGCAGGGTGATAATGGAACTGGAAACAGCAGATGGTTAGAGAATGCTCAGAAAGTCTATGACTAGCAGCACTGGTAAACAATAGGTAACTGAACACGAGGATCTGGATGGACAAGGACACGTGAGGGTAGTCAGTGGTCTGCGCACGGCAAGTTGTACCACTGCTATAGTGAGAAGAATGTCCAGGAGTAATAAGGAGGTGGAAGTCAGCGGTCTGCGTATAGCAAGTTGTACCGCTGTCTGTAGTAAAGGAATGGAATCCAGGTGAAGGTAACGGGGAAGTCAGTGGTTTGCGTGTAGCAAGTTGTACCACTGCTTATGTGAGAGGATATATGCAACTGGTGACACAGGGAAACAGGAATCAGTGGTTTGCCTCTAGCAAGTTGTACCACTGAATATATATGTGAGGAAGGACACGAGGAGATAAAAGCAATGCAGAGTCTACACGGGTACACTGAACTTGATCCCACGTTGAACTGCACACAATAATAATAATGAATGAACAGCACTGCACAGATAAACAAAGTCACTAGAATAGTCCAGCAAAAGGAAACACAGTCAATAATAGCAATAGTCTCAGAGGATGGAAACTTCAGAGGAGAACAACTCAGTCCAGATGGATATGCAATACACCAGCACAGTCAATGAGAAGTATGCATACCGTGGTTCAGATGAGCAGGCTGTTAGAGATAGCTGCAGGGATACCTGAGCGGCAGGAAACAGACGAGATGAGAAGTCCTTGCAGAATGGAAGCGGCAGGTAGGTGCAGCGCACTGTAGGTAGGCCAGCAAGGACGACAAATACTCAGGAAGCAGTAGTATATCGAATTGAACAGCAGGAGACCACGGGAGAGTTGAAGCGATGTAGCAGAGCTGGAAGCCGAGGAGCGTAGACTTGATGCTAACAGGCAAGTTGACACAAATGGACACACTGTAGAAGCAGTAGGCAGCGGGTCAGCTGACGGCAGGTAGAATGCAGACTGGAGCGCTGAGACGAGCAGGACTCTGTAGACACGCTGAAGTAGCTAACAGGAATCAGCTGGAACAGTAGCGATGTAACACAGGAGAGTTTGCAGTAATCTGTAACTGTAGATACACGGAGGCAGCGGATAGGAATCAGCTGCTGGAGTCACGATGAAACACAGGAGAGTTTGCAGTAATCTGTAACTGTAGATATACGGAGGCAGCGGATAGGAATCAGCTGCTGAAGACACTAGGAACACGAGGAATAGAAGTGGTCTGGAAACCACAAACGGCAAACAGGAATCAGCATCAGCTGAACACACGAGCAGGCACTGGAACACCTTCAGAGACTCATGAGGAATGAGACTCCAAGATCAGGCAACGTGGTATTGACCACAGGTGCTTAATATAGGGAGTGTTGCCTGATCAGCCAATTAAGTTAAAGGAACAGAACTGAAGGTTAAAAGGGACTGCACATGCGTAGTACCTCATTATAATGGATGGACACGGTTCCTAGCTACCTTAGAAGTAGCACTCACAGTCCGGTGAGTGACAATATGGCTGTAAATACATAACAAAATAACAAATAATGATGACATCAGGCAATAACACTACTATTAGAATAGATTTATACAGTTGTGTGGTGTAAACATAACCAATCTACTAAGAGAAAATAGATTACACATTGGAGGAATTTAATTCCCCCCAGATTAGCGCCGCAATAACTCTATTACCGTTTTTACAGTTAAATTAAGCTGCGAGCAAAAAGCAGGTGTTGAAATGACCACAATATCAGTATTTAAGCGCACTATTACCATAATAACGGTAATAGCGCACAGCCGCGTTACTTTTTACAGTAACGCAACCAATTTAATTCCCCCCATTGTGTATAATTTCATCATCATCATCATCAACGTTTATTTATATAGAGTTGATGTGGGGAATAAACGACAGTTGTGAATCAAGGATTACACCTAGGCAACGAACTTGCCGGGTGGGATTTATGGTCATGTTATCAACAGAAATAGAAATGTTAGGCAGGAAGCTTCTGTTTTTGGGTGGGAATATTATTAATTTTTGAAAGATTGAGTTTGAGTTGGCGAGAAGACATCCAAGGTGAAATGGCAGAAAGACAGTCAGTAACGCGAGACAACACAGATGGTGAAAGATCAGGAGAGGATAGATAAATTTGTGTATCATCCGCACAGAGATGATACTGAAATCCAAAGGAGCTTATTAGTTTTCCAAGAGAAGTGGTGTAGATAGAGAATAGCAGAGGACCTAGGACTGAGCCTTGTGGTACTCCAACTGATAAAGGAAGCGGAGCAGAGGTGGATCCAGAGAAATTAACACTGAAAGAGCGATTAGATAGGTAGGATGAGAACCAGGATAGGACAGTGCCTTCAAGACCTAGGGATTGTAGCGTTTGTATGAGGAGAGAGTGGTCAACAGTGTCAAATGCAGCAGAGAGATCCAGGAGAATTAGAAGAGAGTAATGGTTGTTGTTTTTTGCTGTGATCAAATCATTGACAACCTTGGTCAGCGCAGTCTCTGTGGAGTGTTGAGAGCGAAAGCCTGACTGAAGAGGATCCAATAGGTTGTTTGCTGTAAGAAAGTGTGTGAGGCGAGTGTAGGCAATTCTCTCGAGAAGCTTGGAGGGGCATGGGAGTTGGGAGATGGGTCGGTAATTTACGAGAGAGTTAGGGTCAGAATTCTGTTTTTTTAAAATTGGAGTAATCACTGCATGCTTGAATAGTGATGTAAAAATACCAGTAGAAAGAGATAGATTACAGATTTTAGTTAGAGGGGGAATGAGCACAGGAGACAGGGTCATACCAATTTGTGAGGGAATGGGATCAAGAGGACAGGAGGTAGAGTAGGAAGATGGGAAGAGAGTAGAAACTTCCTCTTCATTTGTGGGATCAAATGAAGAGAGAGTGTCAGAGGGTGCTACAAAGGAATTGAGCCGATTGCTTGTCAAGGGAGATGATACCATTTCAAGCCTGATCTTATCAATTTTGTCCTTGAAATAGGAAGCAAGATCCTGTGCATTGATGTTAGTTGGAGGATTTGGGGCAGGAGGATTCAGAAGAGAGTTAAATGTGTTAAAGAGGCATTTGGGGTTAGAAGCCTGAGCATAGATGAGAGATTGGAAGTATGTTTGTTTTGCAGTGTCCAGAGCATTTATACACTATAGGAGTGGTAGATATCAGTATATGTGGTGAAATCATTAGAGGCACAAGATTTACGCCAGTGACGTTCTGCTTTGCGAGAACATTTTTGTAGAGTTCATGTTACTGTTGTGTGCCATGGTTGGCAACAAATTCTACGCGAAGTATGTAGTGTCGCTGGAGCCTCTTGATCCAGGGCAGTTGCTAGGGTTTGATGAAAATGGGGTACTGCCCGATCAGGGGAGGAGAATGTAGAAATTGGGGAGAGAAGGTGTTGGAGAGAGGTGGAAAACTGTTGAAAATCAATAGAGTTTAAATTCCTGTGGTTGTGAGGAGGCTTGGAAGAGTTTGACACTAGGAAGAGTAAAGAACTGGGGGTGAGTGAGTAGCTAATAAGGTGATGATCTGAGAGGGGGAAAGGAGTGTTAAGGAAATGAGAAACTGAGCATAGTCTAGAGAAAACAAGATCAAGACAGTGGCCATCCTGATGAGTAGCGGATTCAATCCACTGGGAGAGGTCAAGTGAGGAGGTTAGAGTAGTTTGGAAGCAGCATTTGAACGTGGATTAGAAATAGGGATGTTGAAATCACCCATGATGATGGTGGGGATATCAGTAGATAAGAAGTGAGGGAGCCATGCAGAGAAGTGTTCAAGAAATTGTTGGTGTGGACCAGGGGGGCGATAGATGACAGCAACATGCATAAAGAATGGGTTAAAAATCCTAACAGCATGTACTTCAAAAGATGTGAACGTGAGTGATGGGACACTTGGTAGAACTGTGAATGTAAACTGTGGGGAGAGAAGTAGTCCAACCCCACCTCCTTGTCTGCCTCCTGATCTGGGGGTGTGGGTGAAATGGAGATCACATGTGAAAGGGCTGCAGGTGAGGCAGTGTCTGATTGCGTGAGCCATGTTTCTGTTATTGCTAGAAGGTTGAGGTTGTTTGAGAGGAAGAGATCATGAATGGAGGTAAATTTGTTACACACAGAACGTGCATTCCAAAGGGCACATTTAAAGGACTTTGGAAGAGAGGGAAGAGAGGGGAGACAGGTGATGCATTTAAGGTTTGCTGGATTTCTGTAGTGTTCAGATATATGCGTGTGGGAGAATTGAGGGGGACCTGGATTAGGTGATATATCATCAGCTAATAGAAGCAGGGAGGAAAAAAGGTAGGAAAGATGATTGTAAGATGTATGTTTTTTTAGTTTCTGGTGGCAGGGTGCAGCTGTTAAAGTTATTGAATTTAAATAGGAAAAGAGTTCATGAGTGTTCACTAGAGATGAGTGAAGTAATGAAGGGGCAATGTGGACAGAGGTGTGTGTTGCAGGATGGGTGAGGGATAATATAGTCCTAAAGATAATGCCATGAAAAGAGAGAAAGAAAAATATTTTGGCAAGCATTGAGATTTATGAGTCAAATAGCAAAAATGAGGGAATTAAGGAATTACCTAATTACAATGTCCAGTGTAATCAGATAAGTAGTGTAGAGCTATGCTGCAGCAAATGTAGTTTATCCATGGATGTCTGGATAGTATAGAGTAATGATGTGGGAGCCATGTGGGGGAATGGGTGGAAGTGTTGAATGGATAGTAATAAAGAGCAGGTGATTGAATAGCTGAGTTTTTGCAGAGTCATGAGAGAGGAGAGTGGTTCAAAATCAGTATCAAATCTTCCTACTTGTGATGGCAGACAAAGCATTTAGTAGAACTGAGAGCACAGTGATGAGATAGGGGACTGAAATAGCTGAAGCATGGGTAGGGAGTGGTTGAGCAAGTAGTACAGCAGGTTGATTAAACATAGTGGAAACTCACAGATCAAACAAACTTTCATGAGATGAGAAGAAATTAAGATCTGAGTCCAAAATAGGCCTCATGCTGCATGGAGCTTGTAGCCAGGGTGAGTTGAAGACATCAGAGGTGGAATATGGAGTTTCAAGTGAATACTGACTGTAGTCCTTGTGTAGCTGTGTTAATAGGCAGAATGTTCTTCTCCTGTTTCCTCCTGTTTAACTTCGGTATAACTCCGAATTATGCGGTTTAAATTTTTTGGGTTTCACACTTGTATCTATACACTTAGAGCTATGCACACTAACTATGCAGCCATCACTGGCTTTGCAGCCATTTGTTACACGTTATTATTATACATTGAAAACAAGATTGCAGAATTACAAATCTTTACTCAGCTAACTAAAATACCCAGGCATATACAAACAGAAATCAATTTATACAGTGAAATATGCAAACACACTCATTACATTGTGCTTTGAATTTCCCGAGTTGATAGCTTTCTTGCAGACATATGCAGAATAAATTGACAGTTCTCAAAGGTAAACTTGAATATTCCTTTCCAAGTTTTTGACAGTTTCTTCCTAGAACCCTACAGATTGATTGCATTAGCTCAAGCTCTAATCACTATTTTTCAAAGCCAAAACTGACAGTACATAGTATTAGTTTAGATCTTGGGGCAGGATCAGCAGCAAAGAAATAATACAAACATTTTCATGAGCACACAAAAGTTGAATATGTCTGGAGAATTCCTGGTAAACTAGATGTTGTAAAAAAAATGTTTAATATAAATATATTCTTACAGATTGGATAAGCATGTAAATGGTGCTGTACATTCTGAAATTTATTTTTATAAAAATGAATTAACATTATATGATACGAAAAGAACTAGCAGGATAATGTAATGTACTCTTAGTGTAATTAGATGAGACATACCACAGAGGTTAATGAGTCAGTAGTTAACATAACTCAGCAAGAGACTTGTTTTGGTACTTGAAATGAATCTGCAATATTGCACAATACAAAAATTCATATTTGTTCATTATCCCTGATGTAAACTATAGGCCTAGTTTAGAGTTGGACATACGGTAAAGCTGGGTACATACTAAAGGTTTTTCCCCCGATAATCTTGCCAATCACACGCTAAACGACTGTTAAGTCCAATATCGCATTAGAATGTAAGCTCCCCCGATCAAGCTTTATTGTACCAAAGCACATTGTATCCTTTGATTTGATTTTATAAACTGACTAAACATCACTATGAACGAAGTCAGGCAAATTCTGTGTGCACTCACGACCAGCAGTGTCGGCAGATCTCCATAGAGGTTACAGAGTCACATTCTTTTCAGCAGAAGGTTATGAAAGATGAAGAGCACAGATCTGTAGGTAAATTGTGTAAAATCGTGTAAGTGTGCACAAATGAATCAGCATGCTGATTGGGACTCTCATTCGTTGGTAAAATTGTTAAAGATATAGCATTGGGAGAAATTTTCTGTAGTGTGTACTCAGATTAACTCCCGGATGTAAAATGCAGTTTCCATCATTAAGTCCTCTCACCCATTTTGTGAGGATGTTAGGTTTTTTATATCACCCGGATCAACTACAGGTTTAAACCGAAAGAAATTTATTTAAATGTTGAAGATACAATTAGAAGTCAGGAACATCGACAAAACACACCAGCAGTAAATACAATCACCAAGCTATTAACAGAGTCTGGTAAATGGCAAGTTACAGTCCCCAAAGTAAATGACAGGAAAAAGAATCAACAGCACTGTGACAAAACAAGTTTGATAACACCTTAACCAGCTTGTCCCTCGTTTCTCACAATATGTGGATTATAACATGTACTTTTTATAGCCCTGGTTTTGTTCCCCAACTCACCAGAGTACAACTGCACTATCTAATAACATGTGGATAAGGGGACATTGTAGCTCATTGTAAATATGTATATTGTTTATTGTTTATTGTTGATATTGCAGTGAAGCTGTTATTCATTTATCTTAAAGTGTAGTCAGGGGGGTTATGGCTATAAGGTTCCAGGATGCAGGTGGGGGGCTGTATCTACAGTACATTCATTCTCCCCCCTCCTTTCTCTACAGGAAGCATGGAACAGCTGGGGACCCTGTGACATCACAAAGTAGTGTAAGGGGTTAATTTCAGGAGGGCTTAACATATATCTGATATTTGGAGGTAGGGAAGGCCAATTAGTACCCACTGTCCTCCACAAGACTGCCTGAGACATTCTGTCTGGGAAACCACAGGGGAGTCACTGTGGAATAACAGCTCATCTCCACTCTCCCTGCAACTCCTAGTCCAGCACCCACCAATATTCAAGAAGGAGAGACCCAGGGGTTTTCCCAGTGAGGGAAAAACACTATTGAAATTTGACCCTAGATATAAAGAACCACTCCAGGGGGGGAGGTTATATTCATTCTGAGAATTGATGGCTGCAGGCTGCAGATTGGCTAGTTTTTGAGTTGCCGTTCTCTACCAGTGAACTACATCTGCAGATCCATGGGTCTTCACGTCAGGACAGCCAGGGGACTGTAACTCCTTAAGGTAGTGGGGTAAGGGACAGATTATGTGGTAAACCTGCCTGGTATCTATTTACTGGTTGTATATAATATTCTAGTGATTGTTTATATTACAATAAATGTATTGTTTTACTTTCTAACTGCATTTTCTTGAGTGACACTTTGTACCTTAGAAGGTACTGGACATGCTTCCCTCACATAGTAAGACATCCGTGGGTGGCCAGCCAGCGTGAAGTGGATAGAAGTGGGTCAGAAAACTTGGTATCTTCACAAACAAGCATATCCAATGGAGTCCTGATGGTAAGTTCAGTCTTTCCAAAATGAACATACCTGGCCTCTCAGGGTTCCTTTTTATCCCCCAATCTGGGTGACCTTGGGAACTGACAGCTCCCCTGCCCTGAGGTATCCTCTGATAGGATAAAACATGTCCCTGACCAAACCTTCCCACCTCCCCCAAGTGATATGGGCTCCTGGAAGTCTACTGGAGGACTAGGTAGAACAATGGTACAACTAGGGATAATATAATAGGCCAGTAATGGGGTTACCACATGATTGCCTCCAGCTGTGCTTGAACATTAACCCATGAAGTGCTTTTTACTGTCTCTGGGTAGAAAAACCTCACAGATACTTCTGTTAAACCTGTCTATATGACTGTATCGCTACCAGACCCACCGGCATTGCTCTTATAACGTTGGCATAGTGATTGTTGACATTGTGAATGTCAACAATCATACTATGGACATTTTGAAGCTGTCACCAAAATAGAAGTGTTGGCATTTAGCCTGTCAACATTTTCATGTCAACAGGATACCTGCCAACATTTCCATTGTCTGAAATATGACCACATCCCCTCTTAATACCAACTGAGCATCGTTTAAATGTCACAGTCTACCTGAGTATTGTTGCTGACCATTTGCCTTCCTTTATGGCCTCAATCTTTTCATTTTCTAATGGCTTTTTCTAGTAGGATAACATTTACAAAGCACACAGCATCTCAAGACGGTTCCACGAACATGACAATGAGTTCATTGTACTCCAATGTCTTACACAGTCACCAATTTTCAATTGAATAGAGTACTTTTAGGAAGGAGTGGATCGAGGGAGATTTGCAGCATGAACGTACAGCTGACAAATCTGCAGCAAATGTGTGATGGTATCCTGTCAACACAGACCAGAATCTCAAAGGAATGTTCACTCCAATAAATGTATCATGATGTTAATAATGTCTACTGAACATAAAATGTATTTTTTTTCTCACTGCCGTGCCTCAGGATCCCGCTTCTCACCGCTGGATACTCAGTCTTCATAATCTCATGGATCCAACCAACAGCAAGTATACTTCATCCCTATGTGTACCATATATCCTATACAAGTCTGTGAGACTGCCTGATTGTATACAATTTCAACATTCCACTTGGATTTACACCAACTATTATCATTGCCTGGAGTCTGTCTACTGTCTGCACAGTTGCATGTTCCTTTCTCATAGACATTCGAATAGTAGGAACGATCTTATCTACTGTGGATTATTGCTTCATTGGTCATTGCCACTCTATAATATTTGGATATTGGATGTCAGAAGTCAATTTTGGTCATTCTTTTGTCTTTTTTTTGTTGTTGCTCCTTTGTTGTTGCCCCTTTTAACTTGGTGGTTTCTAGTGCTATATTTATTTATTTATTTTTCTTTAACTCATTGCAATTGATGGCAGGGGGTGGCTGCCAGACTTTAACCCGGGGATCAAGCACATTGCACTGGCCCATAAGTAGCAATATATATATTTGTCAATATAAAAAGAGGCTATTTTAGTGTTGCATAAAACAGCGATACTTTATTATCATAAATGATAAATCTTAAATAATTAAAGCAAATAGTGCAACAAAAAAACACACCTCTCTTTATATTGCATTTTATTTTATATGTTCTTTCTCCCTACAGCACATTTTTTAACATACCTGGTTGATTATAATGGGTATAAATAATATTTTAGCAATAGATTATATAATAATGTTCAATTAGAGTACTGAACACAGGCTGATTTATTAAAATGCAAAAAGCCCTTTTGATTTAAAAACCTGGGGTTAAATGTATGAATCTCCGGATTCTTCATCTCCGGCGAGTTCAGCCTCTTCAGCGCTTAAATTTAAAGCGGCGCTGCCCTGTAAAGGGAAGTTTCCCTTTACAAGGCAGCGCCGCTTTAAATTTAAGCGCTGAAGAGGCTGAACTCGCCGGAGATAAAGAATCCGGAGATTCATACATTTACCCCCTGATGTTTTTGCCAGCAAAAGGGCTTGTCTTTGCTTGGCACTATATACTAAAAGGGTTATTATTTATTTTAGGGTTAACCTAAAACAAATAATATGAGGGGTGCTACTAGGAGGAGGAGCAGAGCACTAGGTGTCAATCTGACACCCTGGTCCAGAGCTGGATTAAGGTTTTAGGGAAACCGGGCTACTTTAGACAGGGGGGCCCCTATGATGTAGCATGGTTATCATTTTAGACAAATACACAGGCACTACTGTTAGAAGCACACAGCTCTGCCTCCACGAGCAGAACAGTGTGAAGCAGGACATACCTTTCAACTGTCCTTGCAGTCAGACCACAACCTGACTAAGTGAGACAGGCACCCAAATTCGGGACTGCTCCAACAAATTCAGGTCAGTTGGCAGATTGTTCTGCTCTCTCCTACCTGTTCTTGTCACTTTCACCACCTGTGACTGCTGGTGTCTTTAGATTAGAGATGTTCATTGATCCCCGTGATTTTGCATTTGTTTTGGATCTGGATTAACTTCGTGTTTTGGTTTTGGCAAAACCACCCTCGCGTGTTTTGGTTTTGGATCGCTATTTTTTTCTAAAATCCCTATTTTTTTTCTAAAACCACATAATTTGGCTTTATTTTTGTTCCTACATTATTATTAACCTCAATAACATTAATTTCCAGCCATTTCCAGTCAATTTTTGTCAAGTGACAAGAACATTGCTACCCCTCCTGTTTCTATATGAACAATGTCACTGAGCAATGGCACTGGAGACTGGACAGTGACAAGAACACTGCTACCCCTGTTTCTCTATGAGCAATGGCACTGAGCAATGTCACTGGAGAATGGAGAGTGACAAGAAAACTGCTACCCCTGTTTCTGTGTAAGCAATGGCACTAGATCTCCTGGGGAGGGAGGTACTTATGGAATCTAAAACCCGCGAGATCCGACAATGCAACAATGATGATTTGCCTCGATTCAGATCCGAGGATGCACAAAAGTACTGAGCTGGCTCGCGAGTCTACTTGGATCTCCCAAGTTCGGGTGGGTTTGATTTTCAGAAAACTGAACCCGAGCATCTCTACTTTAGATCAGTTGCTGCTTGTCTGGATCCTGGAATGTTGGAGGGCCTATTTTGAAAAAATGGGTACATAAAATTTAGAAAACTCCAACCAGCCTCGGTATTAAATCAATTTAACACTCACATTTCGTAAAACCTACCTCAGCCCGAAATTAAAATAATGGCCACCCACGGATACCTTACTTTGCAGGGAAGTCTAATCAGTACCTTCTAGGGTTCTCAGTCACTGAGGCAAAATGCAATTAGAAAGTAAAGCAATACATTTATTGTAATACAAACAATCATTAGATTAATATGTACACACAGTAAAGAAATGCCAGGCATGCTTACCACATCATCTCTCAGCTGCATATGTAGACTCTGTTTAAGAATGACAACTCAAAAAACAAATCTTGTGCCTCCCAGGATTCAAAATGCAGAATGAACACCCCTCTCCCCCTGGAGTGACTCCTTATATCTAGGGTCAAATTTCCACAGTGCTTTCCCCTCTCTCAGCAAACCCCTCAGTCTCTCTCTCTTTAAACATTGGTAGACCTGGATCAGGGGGTTGGAGGGGGGAGTGGAGAGGAGCTGTGCTTCTACAGAAGCCCCCTGCTGGGACACAAACAAAATGTCTGGACTAGTCCCATGGAGAGCAATCGATACTAAATGGCTTCCCTCACCTCTAAAGATAAGGTAGCAGTCAGCCCCTCCTAAAATTAACCCCTTACACTACTTTGTGATGTCACAGGGTCCCCAGCTGTTCCATGCTTCCTGTAGGGGAAGGAGGGGGGGGGGGAGTGAATGCAGCTCCAACCCCCTCACCTGTATCCTGGACACCACCTGAACTTTACCCATAACCCACCCGACTTCACTTTAAGGACATTGAATAACAACCTTACTGCCACATCATCAATATACAATACACAATATACATATTTACAATGAGTTGCAATGTTCCCTTATCCACATGTAATTAGACAATTCAGTTGTAGTCTGTTGAGTTGGGGAACAAAAGCAAGGGCCATAATAAGTACTTGCTATAATCCATATTATGTGAGAAATGATAACAGGATGGTTACAGTGTTATTATACTTGTTTCGTCACATCACCTTCCCCACTTTTTTAGCCCTTGTTCCCCAGTGGCTCACTTTCCCCAAGCAAACCTTTCCACCCAAGTCCAAAGTCTCTGGCCTGCTGTGGTTTCACCTGGGTCTAATGGTAAGGTAGACAGCAGTACACAGTTTCTCAATCTCCCACTAGGGTCCCATGGCTGCGGGCATATCATCCCACCCAGCTGGAGTGGGGGTTTATGCTGCCCTATGTCGTAAGATGAGGCAACAACAAAACTGGGCCACTCCACTGCACACAACTGTGGTAGGAGAGTTGCAGTCCAACATCCCTTAAGTGCCTTGCCCACCCTTAAATGCCCAACTGTAAATAGTCTATTGGCATGTCCTCTGTTTCTGGAGACCATGCTCCCTTCCCTCACATATTCGAGTGAAAACTGCCCTAGGGCCGGAAAACTTTGGGGCTCCTTGTCTGGTTGTTTCTGGCAGAGATCCAATCCCCCCTCCCACAAACACTCAAGGTAGAACTGCCCAGTGGCAGGCAAAAGTGGCAGCTCCATGAATTTTTTTGCTGCTGGGGAATCCTCTGCCCCCTCCCAAACCACTTGTGGGTGTCCCTGTATGTATGTTGGAGAGCATCTCCCCCGCTACCACAACCAACTGTTGCACTACTTCACTCGCCTCTGGTGCATCGGAGTATTGTGAATCCTCATTGGACTCTGGCTTGTCCTCCCGGCAGTAAACCAGAATGGAGGGTTCAGTACAGGCCTCTGGTATGGGGTCCTAGGTCCCCAGATTTGGAGCTGGAGTGCGATGCTTCAAAGCTTGTAGGATTGATGAATCTTGCTGTGCTGGTGCCCTCTCAGACACCCACTCAGTCAACATCTCCTCATCTGCCAATACTGTATAGGGAAAGGTGTAGGAGTAGTTTTCCCAGGGCCCCATGGGAGTGGGCCCTGACATGACAATTCCTTTATCCTCTTCCATTAATTCTGTCATACAGTCTGTAATCATGATTTCTGCTGAGATCATATGTTGAGCAAGTTTATGTTTCTCTTCTGTCACATTTGGGTACAGCTGTACTTCATTTGCACTGGAGATACCCATGATAGCTCTTTTTCATCCAAGTCACCAAATGGAAGGCTTTCTCCTAAAAAACCCTCATAATAGTTATAACGATCTTCAATCCAGCAAAATACTGCAAGGGGACTCAAAGAATATTGACATGGGGTAGCATTGCATGGAATAGCACAACATAAATGAAAGGAAGTCACACAGAAATAGACTCTTCATCCAGGTACACAATACTCGTGAGCAACTCCTGCCAATTAATTCACTGCGTGGGGAAAAAAACCCTCTCAGGATATTATGCTTACAAGATTACTCCATTGGTTAGGCACATCAATCAGAAACTGGAACGATCTCCTTATTAGGATCCCTTCTTCACAGGACCTCCAAAGACCCCCCATAAGTACAAAAGGAGTAATGGACATAGTGTATTAGCATTTATTACAAAAAACTGACAATGCCTACATTAAAAACAAGCCCTCTACATTCGTACCAGAAAAGTCTGAGTGCCAGCGTATCTCACGTGGGGAGTAGATGGTAAATACCCGGGTTACACTCTACCCGAAGATCCATGGCCGCTCAGTCCAGAATGGTAATGAAAATATGTTCCGATTCACCAGCGCGTTTCAATTCCTAAAACCAGAATCTTTCTCAAGGTAGCGGATCATCAGAATGTAGCTGTCACTCACCAGACTGTGAGTGCTACTTCTAAAGTAGCTAGGAACCGTGTCCGTCCATTATTATGAGGTACTGCGCATGTGCAGTCCCTTTTAACCTTCAGTTCTGTTCCTTTAACTTAATTGGCTGATCAGGCAACACTCCCTATATTAAGCAACTGTGGTCAATGCCACGTTGCCTGATCTTGGAGTCTCATTCCTCATGAGTCTCTGAAGGTGTTCCAGTGCCTCCTCGTGTGTTCAGCTAATGCTGATTCCTGTTTGCCGTTTGTGGTTTCCAGAACACTTCTATTCCTCGTGTTCCTAGTGACTTCAGCAGCTGATTCCTATCCGCTGCCTCCGTGTTTCTACAGCTACAGATTACTGCAAACTCTCCTGTGTTTCATCGTGACTCCAGCAGCTGATTCCTATCCGCTGCCTCCGTGTATTTACAGCTACAGATTACTGCAAACTCTCCGGTGTTTCATCGTGACTCCAGCAGCTGATTCCTATCCGCTGCCTCCGTGTATCTACAGCTACAGATTACTGCAAACTCTCCTGAGTTACATCGCTACTGTTCCCGCTGATTCCTGTTCGCTACTTCAGCGTGTCTACAGAGTCTGCTCGTCTCAGCGCTCCAGTCTGCATTCTACCTGCCGTCAGCTGCCCGCTGCCTACTGCTTCTACAGTGTGTCCATTTGTGTCAACTCGCCTGTTGCTTCGAGTCTACGCTCCTCGGCTTCCAGCTTTGCTACATCGCTTCAACTCTCCCGTGGTCTCCTGCTGTTCTATTCAATATACTACTGCTTCCTGAGTATTTGTCATCTTTGCTGTCCTACCTACAGTGCGCTGCACCTACCTGCCGCTTCCATTCTGCAAGGACTTCGCATCTCGTCTGTTCCCGGCCGCTCAGGTATCCCTGCAGCTATCCCTAACAGCCTGCTCATCTGAACCACGGTATGCATACTTCTCATTGACTGTGCTGGTGTATTGCATATCCATCTGGACTGAGTTGTCCTCCTCCGAAGTTTCCATCCTCTGAGACTATTGCTATTATTGACTGTGTTTCCTTTTGCTGGACTATTTGAGTGACTTTGTTTACATGTGCAGTGCTGTTCATTCATTATTATCATTGTGTGCAGTTCAACGTGGGATCAAGTTCAGTGTACCCGTGTAGACTCTGCATAGCATTTATCTCCTCGTGTCCTTCCTCACATATATATTCAGTGGTACAACTTGCTAGAGGCAGACCACTGATTCCTGTTTCCCTGTGTCACCAGTTGCATATATCCTCTCACATAAGCAGTGGTACAACTTGCTACTCGCAGACCACTGACTTCCCCGTGACCTTTACCTGGATTCCATTCCTTCACTACTGACAGCGGTACAACTTGCTATACGCAGACCGCTGACTTCCACCTCCTTATTACTCCTGGACATTCTTCTCACTATAGCAGTGGTACAACTTGCAGTGCGCAGACCACTGACTACCCTCACGTGCCTTGTCCATCCAGATCCTCGTGTTCAGTTACCCATTGTTTACCAGTGCTGCTAGTCATAGACTTTCTGAGCATTCTCTAACCATCTGCTGTTTCCAGTTCCATTATCACCCTGCCATCAGAGTATCATATACCAACTCTACTGCTCTGATAAGACCATCAGCGGGTGATACTGGGTAAAGCCTCCTAGTGCCCGTGACAGTAGCACAGTTTTGAAATCCTTAAATGCCAGACAGCTGTGTAGTATAGTCAGATGACCACTCAATCCAGACTATAGGATAGTTCTTATGCTCATCAAGACTTGATCAGCATTGATTTGCGCATGAGCAGTATATACAAAACTGCTCTTAGCTTAACATTCGGGGAAATTTAGAATCCATAGCTGTTAACAGAGGTCACTGACCAGGTTTAGCGATACATCTCCAAATGGTGATAACATGTAATAAAACAACATAATTAATATATAATGTTGCCACCTATGCCATTTACACACTTGTCTCGTACTTCCAAGTTAATCATATGATAAAATAAATGGCAAAAATCTTAAAAATACATAAAACAACCCCACATTAGGATCATCATATATCCTCATTATTACAACCTAATAATTCCCTCAATGGCAGCCAATAATGGAACTAAATTATATAAACCATTTGAGTTCAAAATCTGTAGAGTTTTGAACTGATGGATCCATTGCATTTCAAATTTCGCTAATCTTTGGGTTACGTACTTACACCTCCAATAATTCTCAATTTGTTACATTCCCCAAAACCTTTTAATTTCCCTAGGATTATAGGCATGAATTTTCCTACAGTGTTCAGAAGGGCTATGTGTTTCCAGAACTTTACGAATGTTATACACATGTTCTCTAAGTATAACTTTTAAAGGTCTGGTGGTCTTCTCTATATATAGAAGGTTAAATGTACATTCTATGACATAGATAATATTAATCATAATACTTGTAATGAATTGTTTAATCCGATAGGGTTGTTGATTAACAACAACACAATCCACCTTATTGGTTACTGAAGGAATGTTTCTGCACATTAAGCACATCCCACAGCTATAGAAACCAATACTTTTCATCAAAGGTCTCTCGATCTCAAATTGTAACACTTCTAACCACCTTATCCCTAATACTAGGAGCCTTCATATACACAATGAAGGTCAATCTGGTATAACTGTTCCAATGATAGAATCCTTCTTCAAAATGTCCCAATCGTTCCTAAAGATACTCTATTTTCTTATGGGAAATATTATATTGTGTAATGAATGCCCATTCATGTTTACCTGAGGAAATTTGTGGCACCTTTATGTCCTGAGCAATCAGCTCCGTTCTTTCAAATTTCTTTACAGCCTCTTCAGCCTTATCCAACAATTGATTGCTATATCCTCTGGCTGCAAAGTTTTTTTTTAGATCCCTTATTTGTCCCTCAAATATTCCATTCTCCATACAGTTTCTTTTTAGACTTTTCATCTGCCCTAGTAGTATATTTGAAAGCCAGTTAATGTGATGATGACTATTGAAGTGTACATAACTGGCTTTATCAGTAGGCTTCCTATATGTCTTGGTCTGAATGGTATTTTCCCTAATATAAACTGTGATATCCAAAAAGTTAATATAACTCTTGCTTGAATCAAAAGTTAATTCAATATGTGATGTATTAGAGTTAAGGACACACAAAAACGGGTCGACCATCCCACACAAAATAGATATAGTCTATAAAATAACTCCAGAGTACCAGGCTCACCCTGAATCCATGCGATCCCCTGACCCACTCTTCCTCCCAAAGGGCCATGAAGAGGTTAGCATAACTCGGGGCGAACCTGGTACCCATATTAGTTCCTATGCACTGAAGGTAATAATTTTCCTTAAAACGGAAATGATTATTCATCCAGATTAGAGATGGTCACTGACCCCCGTGTTTTGATTATGGTTTTGGTTTTGGATCTGGATTACCTTCGTGTTTGGTTTTGCCAAAACCACCCTTGCGTGTTTTGGTTTTGTTTGGTTTTGTTTAGCAATTTGGTTTAAAAATCAATTTCTGGGGGGCTAAAATAACCTAAATTAGTGCTCCACCTGTTTCTTGGATAAGTAAGGTAATTCTAAAGCTAATAAATTATGAAAAAGCAGTTTAAACCCTGGTAGGCTGTCCTTAATTCTACACACAAACCTGATTGTCTTCCTCTCCATCTTAGCCTACTGGCAATGCAGTCATCATCTTTAGGTGTATATTACACCCTACACTTATAGTTAAATATAAAAAGAAATGGACAAAGGCAGTTTGGTTTCTGTCTGTATAGCCCCCCCCTCCACTTGTAGTTAAATAGAAAAAAAGCAGCCTGCATTGACTGTACAATAAAAATAGAAATGGACAAAGGTAGTTTGGTGACTGTCTGTATCAGCCCCCCCCCCCCTCAACTTGTAGTAAAATAGAAAAAAATTCAGCCGGTATAAACTGCACAATATAAATAGAAATGGAAAAAGGCAGTTTGGTTTCTGTCTGTATCAGACCCCCTCTCCACTTGTAGTAAAATAGATAAAAATTGAGTCGGTATAGACTGTACAATAAAATAGAAATGGACAAAGGCAGTTTGGTGTCTGTCTGTGTATGACACCCTACCCTTATTGTGAAATTGACAAAACAGCAGCCTTTCAAGACTGTACGTGATATAGAAATGCCCCAAGTCCCTTTCCTCTTTGGGGGTAGATTACACCCTACAGTTATATAGAAAGTTCTAAAAAAATGTTGTCGTCATCATCTTCAGCTTCATCCTCACCCTCATCAGTGTGTACATCATCATCACAGACTAATAATTCATCGCCGCTGGAATCTGCCATTAGAGAACTGTCAGTGCTTGGATGTCTTGGATGGTAAAGGCTTTCCTCGTGGAAGATGTAGTTCATTTTTATGAACATCATCTTCTCCACATTTTTTGGAAGTAACCTCCTACGTCAATCACTGACTAGGTTCCCGGCTGTGTTGAATACTCTTTCAGAGTACACACTGGAGGGTGGGCAGCTTAGGTATTGCAAAGCAAGTTTGTACATGAGTTTCCAAATGGCCTGCTTTTCTTCCCAGTAAGGAAAGGGATTGTCTGACATTTGCATATCAATTACCTCTTAAAAATAATCCTCCACCATCCTTTGCATGTTAATACTTGGATTGGATGGAGTTATGGGCAAGGTCACACATTTTTTTGAAAAATCTTTCAAACCAGTCCAGATGTCAAACTGTTCTGGTCTGCCCCCTACGTCTTCCCTGCTTCGCTTTGGAAAATTACATTTTTTACGAGCAGCAGCTGCCTGAAAAACTGAAGGAGGACACGTCGTCAAGCCAAGGCATAGTTCAGCGGACAACTTGCTGACCAATAGCTCCTTGCAAAGGTTCACATCTCGCTCATTTTGAACCAAAGAATCAATGTATGTCTTAAACCTTGGATCAAGCACAATCGCCAAAACGTAGTGATCCGAGTTCAAAATTTGAATTACTCTTGGATCATTGCGAAGTGAATTATGTACTTGATCGACAAGGCCAACATACTTTGCGGAATTGCTTTCTTTAATCTCCTCCTTAACTTTGTCAAGCTATTTTTCCAATAGTGTAATTAAGGGAATGACTTGGCTCCAGCTAGCAGAGTCTGCACTCACTTCACACGTCACAACTTCAAATGGTTTCAGCACGTTGCACAGCACAGAAAGGATTCCCCACTGTGCAAGACTGAAATCCATCCCCCCTCCTTTCCCAATGTCATGGCTTGTGCAATACGCTTGGATGACTTTGTGCTGTTCCTCCATCCTCTGAAGCATGTACAGGGTGGAATTCCACCTTGTTAATACCTCTTGCTTAAGTTGGTGGCAGGGCAAGTTGAATTGTTCTTGGAGCTGCTGCAATCTCCTACATGCTGTGGCAGAATGCCGGAAATGTCCCGAAATTTTACGGGCCACCGAAAGCAATTCCTGCACCTCACGGTTATTTCATAGGAAGCTCTGCACCACCAAGTTTATTGTGTGAGCAAAACAGGGAATGTGATGGAATTCACCCAGCTGTAATGCTCGCACTATATTGTTGGCGTTATCAGAAATGACATATCCTGGGGAGAGTCCAAGTGGTATTAGCCATGTATGAATCACATCTCTTAGTTTTCGTAACAAATTATCAGCTGTATGCCTGTTAGTGAAGCTGGTGATACAAAGAGTGGCCTGCCTGTGACAAATGTTACGAAGTGGTGTACATGCTGCTTCTGTTCCTGCTGGTGAAGGTGAATGACCAACCCAGTAGGCTGTCACAGTCATATAGACTTTGGTTTGCCCACTTCCACTTGTACACATATCTGTGGTTAAGTGAACAGTGGGCAGAATGGCATTTTTCAGAGCAATTACTACATTTTTACAAAGCTTTTGGTAAAGTTGCGTAGTAGCTTTGTAGCGCCCCCCTGCGGGGAAACAGGGACAGACGCAACACAAAAGAACTTACCTTGTAAACGATGGTCACCTCCAGTCCGCCTCCGATATCCCAGCTGCAATCCGATCCCAGCAGATCCGCAGCCGCAACCCTTGTCACCTCCAACCACGTCCCTCTAAGAAAGAGACAGAGATTACGGCCGTGCCTACCAGGTAAGGGCTGTCCGAGAATACGGCAAAGAACGAGGACACGGTCAGTCCAAGCTCACTTGCCGCCTCCTCACTTTGCTCTTGCCAAGACGTGGGGGACTACAGGCACTTAAGACCAAGACTAGTCCGAGGACCAAAAAGGGCCTAACCGAAAGGGGGAATCGAGTGTGATACTCACCGGGACACTCCCACTTCCGATCCGGTTCTCCTGCACCTCCCCGACATCTGCGGATGACAAGGAACACACAGCCTCCCTCTGCACTGTCAGTGAGACTAAGATGGCACCCACAAACTGGACTGACTACAACAGCGACCCGACCCTAACAACACTCTAATGGTCGGCAACGCAACTAAGTCAAACCACTATGACTAACTAGGTGTGGTGCACTAACGGAACTGCTCACTTACACACTACGGGGAACACCAGCCGGTGTTCACGGACTAAACCGGAGGGCGGTTCCTAACCCCCTCACCCAGATCGTACCAAGAAGCTGCCTTCTTGCTATGGGGTCACCACAGACCCTAAGGACCGGTTGCTTCAAGCCCGGCTAAGGCTCAGTGGAACAGCACACTAACCCGCGGGCCGACTGCCGCACGGAACAGCCGATCGAAACTGAACCGCCCGACTGCCTATACTCGGGTGTCTCACAAGTGTCCTTACGTCCGGAGCCACAGGTCCACCTGCACGGAACCGGCCTTGGGGACCCTCAACCAGAACCACGGGCCGCCCCTGGAACTGCCTTGAGGTGTGCTGCTCTGCCACCAACTCACTTAGCCACCCCCTCTGGGAACCAGTGTGACCCCGGGGACCTAAGGGATGGGAAAACTACGTGTGTTCTCCCCTGACTATGTGTACGCTGGTAACTACACTTGTCCCCCACAGCACGGGTTAACACAGGAAAACACAGGAACAAGAGCCTACCTTTAATGGGGGCCTGACGTCTTGCCCCTGGACACAATTAGGTAGCACACCTCAAAATACCGTAATACAAACAATACTCGCCGCACAGACAGAATAAATACAGTACTTTGCACGCTACTTACCAGAGCACACCGCTGCTAGCCAACCAGCCGGTTGCTACAGCACCACAGGAGACTCGCTCTACTGTACCTCCTAACTACGTGTGCTCACCTCACACAGGACCGCGCCTACACTAACGAGGCTCTCATGCCTCTACCACACCACCACCAGGGCCGTCTGCCCTTCACACCATGGGCCTCTTGCCCAGTTGCACACAGAGCCTTGTGCCCTGCTTAATGGGCCTCAGCCCCCTTTCTAACTCAGGGCTCTGAGCCCACTAACTAGGGCACTAACTAGGGCCTTGTGCCCTGCTACCTAGGGGTACTAGCCCCTGCCTACTCAGGCCTTGTGGCCTCCCTAACTAGCTGAGGGCCTTGTGCCCTTTAAAGCCTACGGGCTATCAGCCCCTACTTAGGCCCTCTTGCCTTCCTATGGCCTCTAGGCCGCTAACTACCTAAGGGCCTTGTGCCCTTTTATACCTGGGTGCTCTGAGCCTCCTCTATCTAACTAACAGGGCCTTGTGCCCTTTATAGACAATATGGCCTACTGGCCCACTATTTTTATCGGGCCTAGTGCCCAGGTCCCTGGGCCTTGTGCCCCTAATTTTGCGCGCCACGGGCCTTGTGCCCGAACGTGGCCACGGGCCTAGTGCCCGAATTTAACATTGAGACTACATACCTGCTCTGCGCAGGAATCTCAACTTGCCACGCTGTCTTCTTCCTTCTCCGGGTCTTCCAGACCCTCCAGCCGGCGGCGCCTCTTCTCCTCTTCGGCGCTGGGTCTGCTGCTGCTGCTGGGGCGGGGGCGCTCTCAGCCCTTACAAGGGCTCCCCGCCGACGATCTCCGCTGCTGGTCTTCTTCCGCTCCGGATGTCCCACAACGTCCTTCTCCCTCCGCCGCCGACTCTCTTCTGGCAAAATGGCGCCACCCGGCGACTTATATAGTCGCCGGCGTGACGTCATCAGCCGGCGCGAGCGCTGATTGGCTCGCGTCTGTGCCAATCTTTTGAACGGCCGGGCGCGAGCCGCGATTGGCTCGCATATCCAGCCGCTGATTGGCCAGCGGGGAAAGATGAGCTCTGATTGACTCATCCTTCCTCCGCGGACAGGACCTGCAAGAGAGAAGCCACGATACTCACCGCTGGAACGATGGATGGGTGAGTAACCTTCTTTCTTCACCCGCTTGCAGGGCTCAGCTAGCAGGGGACTCTTCAGCCCCTCCAGGGGCGCAGCAGAGCCTGACATCTTCGCCCTCTTCACGTGCACCAGGCACATCTTCAGCCCCTCCAGGGGCATAGCGATGGCGGGGGCACTCTCTACAGCTTTACGGGAAAAATGGTGTTGTGATGGAATTTTGCAACAAGGGCACAACACATCAATTAACTGTGAAAAACCAGCTGTGTTTATTGTGGATATTGGACGCAGATCTAACACTAACATAGTAGCCATGGCGTCTGTGATCCGCTTGGCGACGGGGTGACTGCTGTCATATTTGCTTAACCTAGCAAAAGATTGTTTCACAGTTAATTGTTGTAAAGTAGTACTTTTCTTTTTCTTGGCCTTCTTATGGGAGGAAGATTCACCCCCAGCAGCAGCAGCAGCAGCAACAGCAGCAGCAGTGGGACTAACGCTTAAACATTCTTCAGAGGAATCAATTATTATAGTGCAGGAGTTATCCAGCCTTACTAAGTGGGATGCAGGTCTAACTCTGATCGCTACTGTATTTTGCAGCCGTTGGGCTGTAGGTGACAGAAGGGTCCTAGCTGATGATGGAGTGCTTGTAGCTTTTTGGCCAAATCTTTCAGCTTTTCCCAAAACCTTGCCATGAACTCTCGGCAAATGTCGTAACATGAATGAGGTTCCAAGATGGTTAAGGTCCCTCCCTCGACTAACTGTGGCTTGACATACACTACAAATGGCTATACAACTGTTGTCAGGATTTGGGTAGAAATAATTCCCCACATAAGAAGTAGATTTTTTTGTTTTATGCCCAGGCATGACAATGGCCTTTTTCTTGTCACGTGCCAGAACTGCTGCCACTGGTGCAGGACTTACAAAAACAACCTCATCAACATCCTAATTAGCGCCCTCGTCGCCTACACAAATCTCCCCCTCATCCTCTTCTAATTCCAAAGTGGCATCCTCAATTGGTGTATCACCGGCTACACTCGGGCTGCTCAGGCACACATTAGCAGAAATGCTGAAAGGACCCTTCTTTATGGGTACACTATCAGAATGGTCACGATTACACATACCACTGGTGGATGGACTCTCAGCAGGGATTGGTGTCATTTCTAATTCTGAGCATACATTTTTCTCTAATGCCTTACTGTTTTCTTGCAGCTTGACTTTCACACGTAACAGTAGTTGTGTACCACTTTTGGAATTCAAATTACTTGGTCTTGCTTGGTCTCGAGTGACCGTACAAGAAGAAGGCTCAGTAGCATTTTTTGCTCTAGCACTAATAGAGAAAGGTGAAGGCCTCATTCTTTCTTTGCCACTGCGTGTGTAGAATGGCATGTTGGCAATTTTTTTTTTATCGGCAGTTAACTTTTCCTCAGTTACAGTTCTTTTTTGCTTCAACACAGTAAAAACATTTTTGATGTGTGTTTTTTTCCCTGATTTAAAAAGACTATGTACTTTTACATAGGCTTTACCAGATGACGTACAGGGAAAACTACCATCAGGACTGGTGCCAGCACCTGCTTGCTGATCCTGCTCATAAGTGGACTGCTTTGAATCCATTTTAATGAGCCCAAAGCACTTGTAGTGCAAAATATTAAATAGACATTGCTGCTAGATAATACTTTCAGCACCAGAAAAATTGTTTGTTCACACTGGGGAATATGGGACACCCCAAAGCACTTGTAGTGCAAAATCCAAACTTTATACTGCTGGTATATTTCTATTTTTGCAGGCAGAAAATAGTTTCTGGAGGAAGGAATATGACACCCCAAACAGTTGGTAATGTTTACAAAAATGCTCCCTCTTTCCTCCTCTCTTCCTGCTATAACAATTGCTAGAACAATTGCAAGAATAATTGCTAGAATAATTGCTCTCTCCGTGCTCTAATGCTGCCTAACCCTTCTCTCTCCTCGATACTCGGATAGGTGAAGTTCGGGCGGGTTTGGTTCTCGGGGAACCGAGCCCGTCCATCTCTAATCCAGATAAACATAATGGATTTAATTATAAAATTCCTTAGATCCTTCGTGATGGTGGGGATATTTAAAAAAATTATTCACCGCTTTCACTCCCAATTCATGTCTGATAATAGTGTATAATGCCCGCACATCAGCAGTGACTAAAATATAGCTGGATTTTCACTTTAAATTAGGAAGTTTACCAAGAAAGTCCTTAGTATCATGTAAATAAGCTGGCATAGTGCAAACCAAAGGTTGTAGATGATGGTCCACAACCTTTGACAAATTAGTAGTGATAGACTCTGTACCAGCGATGATGGGTCGTCCTGGGGGATTTTGGGGGTCTTTATGTATTTTTGGAAGTACATATATCACGGGAGTCATAGGCTCCTGTAATTATATGTATCTTCATCTAGTGATAAAGAAACATATTAACTTACTAAAAATTTATTAGCTATATTCCCAATTGGATCCACCTTTAATTTCTTATATTTTCCTCCTTCACTTAATTGTCTCATAACCTCATCATGATATTTCTCCCTGACAATCACTACAATGCCCCCCCTCCTCCCTTGTCCGCAGGTTTCACTATAATGTTCTTTTTCTTCTTTAATTGTTTCAAAGCTTGTCTTTCTTTATAACTTAAATTCCATTCCGTTTTGAAATTCTCACTATTATGCACCTTCTCTATATCATCCAACACCATTTTACTAAAGGTTTCTATAAAATTACCATTTTCATTGTGTGGGAAAAAAACTGGATTTGTTCTTAAACTTCCTTAGAGATCTAGTAGATGTACAACTTTCTGTATTATCTAATTTATTATCTTGCATCAAGAAGAATTTATTTACAGTTAATTTTGTAATATACTTTTAGACATCTGTAAAGGTGTCAAAGGAATTAGGTGGGATTATATTTAAACCTTTTCTGAAGTATTGACACTTCTTCTTTTGATAATCCTACAGAACTCAGATTAAAAACCATAGATTCCTCTACTTTATTGTATGTGGAGTTATCTACCTTAATAGAATCACTATGTACCCTATTATTCTGTTTGTGACCCCTGTTTTTCTTTTTTCTTTTTCCACCTTTCCTACTCCCTTGAGTTTTCCTATGGGTCATGATCTTTCTATCTAACCCTCCTCCTTGTGTTTCCTCCGTCTTTCCAAAAAAGGACCCATGGAGGATGTGGGTACTGGTGACAAATAGTTAAAATCCTGCCACCCCAAAGGTTCAAATTTATTGCTCACTTTGGACAATCTTTGGACGATCTCTATTCTGTTTTATGGCAGGCTGGTTATGATTACAAGATTTATAGTGGGTGGAGGATAATCCTACATCTCTAGATCTCCAAATACTTCCCTTTTCTTTATTAGTTTTCAAATGTGAGGATTTGTTCCATATATCCAAACGTCTAGATCTATTAAAGCACTCCAATTTGCTCTGACTTTTGTTGATTTAACCTCCTTTGGGCTATCTTTTACTCCCAAAGTACCAGAATGGTCCACGTCCACCCGGGTACTCGCTGTATATCTATCTCTAAGGAATTTCTTCCACTTCTTTGTAATGGTCTTTTTTTGATCTTGCTGAATTTTCCTCTCTATATTATTTTCCATCCTCTTATACTCCTCCATATCACTAAACGGAGAAGTAACCATTTGTAATGTTGATATCTCTTCTTCTAAAGCACTCAGTTCTTTTCACCTTTCTTTTAGAATAAGACTAATGAGGGAGAATGAACATGTATTCAGAATGGATTTCCATTCTTCCATAAATGACAGAGATTTAGAAATAAATTATGTTTTTTTTGTGTCTAATTTTTAACCCTTGGGTATGAGTGGTTCTGCCACATATTTTTCTAACGTGACTATTTCCCACCACAAACGATTTTCCTTGACCAAGGTTTTTTCAAGAGTAGACATAACATCCAGCAGGTTCTCCAATTTCTCCTGTAGACTGGCTCCTTTCCACATAATTGTCTGCATTGTGCTGCATTGTTGCACTTGACTGCTTCATCCCTTCATTTGGAACTTTTTCAACACTGGGCTGTGATTTGCTCTCTTCTTCCGAGAGCTCACACCCATTTTACTTCCAGAGATCACATCACTGTGATTTCCCCTCTTTGAGACATGGTTCCTTCTTCCGCTCTCCACTGGTAGGGTGCGCCTCCCCTTATCAAATCGGCACTTAGGCGGCATCTTCCCTTGCCTAAAGCCCACAATGCTTCTCATGACACTTTCTACCTTAAAGCCTTTAGGAATAAGTTCAGGATAATATGGTAACTGGTTTCTAGTGCTAACAGCTTTGTGGAGCCCTGGAATGTATCACGATACAGTTCCCCTGCAGCTCTACCCAGAGAGGACCTGGGACTAAGTGTCCCCACTGCTTTCCACCAAAAATGTGAAGATACCAGGTTTATCTGGCTCAATGCTACCCACTTCATGCTGGCTGGTCGTCCACGGGTGCCTTACTATGCCAGGGAAGTCTAATCAGTACCTTCTATGGTTCTCAGTCACTGAGGCAAAATGCAGTTAGAAAGTAAAGCAATACATTTATTGTAATACAAACAATGACTAGATTATTATGTACACACAGTAAAGAAATGCCAGGCAGGTTTACCACATCATATGTCCCTTATCTCACTAGATTAAGGAGCTACAGTCACCTGGCTGTCCAGACTTGATGACCCATGGATCTCTCCCAGCTGTATATGTAGACTCTGTTTGGGAACGACAACTCAAAAAAACAGATCTTGCACCTTCCAGGAATCAAAACGCAGAATGTACACCCCTCTCCCCCTGGAGTGACTCCTTATATCTAGGGTCAGTGCTTTCCCCTCCCTCTGCAAACCCCTCGGTCTCTTTATCTTTAAACATTGGTAGGTCCTGGATCAGGGGGTTGGAGGGGAGAGTGGAGATGAGCTGTGCTTCCACAGAAGCCCCCCGAACAATGGATACTAATTGGCTTCCCTCACCTCTAAAGATATGGTAGCAGTCAGTCCTTCATAAAATCAACCCCTTACACTACTTTGTGATGTCACAGGGTCCCCAGCTGTGCCATGCTTCCTGTAAAGGAAGGACGGGGGAGAATGAATGCAGCCTAAGCCCCTCACCTGTATTCTGGACACCACCTGATCTTAACCCATAACCCACCCGGCTTCACTTTAAGGACATTGAATAACAACCTCACTTTCACATCATTAATATACAATACACAATATACATATTTACAATGATCTTCAATGTCCCCTTATCCACAAGTAATTAGACAATGCAGTTGTAGTCTGCTGAGCTGGAGAACAAAAGCAAGGGCTATATAAAGTACATGCTATAATCCACATTAAGTGAGAAATGAGAACAGGATGGTTACAGTGTTATCACACTTGTTTTGTCACATTGTTCTACATGCTAATAATGCAAAGCTTGAGAGGGTTGAAGCTGCGGTTAAACAAACTAGGGGAGAACCCACCAGAAAAAAATTGGTGATTGTGAGAGGCGAGATAGATCAAACTACATGTACATAAAATAAATGTTTACAGTCGCTCACATTGCAAACACATATTCTATTACGCAAACACAGCCATCATCACTAGTAATCGGCACTGACACCAGACCTGTAGCTGGTGCAAGTGATACGACAGATAAACACGTACCTTTGAGATTCCCAAAGCTTGAATCTGACACTGTTCAGTACGCTTCAGCTTGGCTCGCCTTTATTGTACATTGACTACATGCATACATCCATTCTCCTCCCTGTCACTCCCCTGAAATAGCAGGCTGTAGTGAGGGTCCTTTGTGCTAGAAGATGAACTGGCTGTTTCTGCTTTCTCTGGCATATGCTCCAGTTCTGGTCATGTGCAGAGGAATGTTATGCAAAATGCGGCACAAATCGGCATTTACTGTCCTTAATGAATCAGGGCCAGAATGTGCATTTTGCACACATTTACTATGCTTCTACACATTTATCTTGATACTACAAAACCACAATACACCACCGTCAACAAGTCAATCTACCCATGAAGAGCAAGCTGGTGGGACAAAAGTTAATGGTTCGGTTGTAGTTTTTCCCTCTATTTGCACATAATCCAAAAAACAGCTATACCTTTACACCACAAAATATAGTTATTCCAGGATACAGCCACTCTCTAATGTAAATCGCTGAATAATAAATGCTAAAGTACTCTCTACTAATACAATTGTAATACAATTTACTATCACATACAACAAAAAAAACTCTAAGGGTGCCACATGCATAGGTCAAAGTACGCTATACACAAACAATCCAAACTCTAGAAAATAAACTTATATTAAATTAAACAGCTAACAGATAACACAACTGGGAGATTATGTGTAATATTATTATGAACTACTTACATGTAAAATAGATAGCAATTAACTGCTCTAATCTGCTTTTCCCCTCTGTAGCCTGTACATTGCCAGATGGTACACGGACAGCTGCTTGCTCACTGTCTACTGCAATAGTCTATGGGCTATATTGTTGAATAACCAGATTATTCAGTTGTAAACCAACACAATATCTTCCACCTTTGGAGGGGCATAGTGAAACACACTTCCAGATTTATCAAAACACCTAAACTTGGTCTTCAATTTTCCAAAGCTACGTTCTGTCACACCTCTAGTAGAGTCTGTGGATGCAGCAGAGGTGTAATAAGCCATGAGTGACTCCCATATCCCAAATCATCTGAAATGAGACAAAAATGTTATATTATATAGAATACAGAGCAGTTAGTACACAAAGGGCCAGCTTCAAGTCCGAATGCAACTTGCATGTAAGGTGCATTTAAAAAGAGCAAGAACTTGTGCGTAGTTCTGATCATATTTAAATCATAGATTATCTGAAGATATATTTTGACTTGAATCTGGGTTTAAGTATGCTCTGGCTAAATAGTACTTGCTGTAAAGAGACACACACAGACAGTAGACTGCAGTATATGCCATGTGTATGTACAATAAAAGATCACATCAGAACACATAAAAAAAAGTGTAAAATAAAATAAAAGAACAACTATTACCAGTGTAATAATTTATAGAAATATTTGTTTTCAAATTATTTTTTTACATTAAATACATAAATATGCTTTCAATGCACACTGTACATAAAATACGGTTAGTGTAAATTGAAACTTGCGGTTTGTTGGTGAGTCGGGAAGTACCAAAACTGTGCCCAGTTCCTGGATGATATTCTGATGATGTTCTTTTTCTAGTACAGCTGTAGAAAAGGCCAGGTCGTTGATGGAGATAGCGGGTGATCATGCCGCTATTGCCGAGTATTACGAGTAATATCAATTTACACTATTATTATTATTATTATTATTATCATTTATTTGTTAGGCGCCACAAGATTTCCGCAGTGCCGTACACAGTACAAACAGTAGACTATACAGGGTATAACAGTACAGAACAGTAAACAAAAAATACCAATACTTCAGAAACTCCAGGCAGGCTGATGCAATAAGCACGGAGCAGAAGAACAGGTGAGGAGACAGGAGGGAAGAGGGCCCTGCTCAAGTGAGCTTACATCCTAAAGGAGGGTAGACAGAACAGGCACAAGGGGAGCCAGAAGAGAGAAGGGAGAGCGAGTGGAGGTGGTGAGGTGGTCAAGTAGATGGTTGGTAAGCTTTACAGAAGAGGTGAGTTTTCAGTGCACGTTTGAAGGAACACAAAGTAGGAGAGAGAGGGATGGAACGAGGGAGGTCATTCCAGTGAAGGGGGGCTGCACGGGAAAAGTCTTGGGTTCTGGAGTGGGAAGAGGTGATAAGAGAGGAGGAGAGGCGGCGGTCATTGGCTGAGCGCAGAGAGCGAACCGGAGTGTGAATGGAGAGGAGGTTAGAGATGTAGGTGGCAGTAGAGTGTGAGAGAGCCTTGTACGTGGTGGTAAGGAGTTTGAAAAGGATTCTGTAGGGGAAGGGAAGCCAGTGTAGGGCGAGGCAGAGAGGGGAGGCCGAAGAGGAGCGGCGTGAGAGGAAGATGAGTCTTGCGGCCGCATTGATTATAGAGCGGAGGGGGGAGAGATGGGAGTGGGGGAGGCCAGTGAGGAGGAGGTTGCAATAATCCAGGCAGGAGATGATGAGTGCATGGATGATAGTTTTGGTGGCATCCTGAGAGAGGAAGGGACGGATGCGGGCAATGTTGCGCAGTTGGAAGCGACAGGACTGGGCAAGGGAATGGATGTGGGGTGCAAAAGAGAGAGAGGAGTCGAGGGTGACACCCAGGCAGCGGAGTTGGGTGACACTAAGACGAGGTTCCTTTACACAGCCCAGAGACTTCATTGGAATTATGACCACGCATCTGACCATTGTCTGATTGCGGTTTACACGCACTGAATCACCCTCCATTGGACATTGCTACCTCTGGTTCAATTGCATGCCCTATAAAATTATCTCATTATTGCCAGCTTTATTATTGGTTTTCACTCCATATGATTTACACATTGTTTTTTTATATATCAGTAATGTGGTATAACATTAGGACTGGTTGATTCAAGAATATTGCAGTCTGTTACTCTATCTATTGTACTTTATGCCCAAGGTTTTGTCTATGTTTATATGATTACAGTTTTAATATTTTGTGTCTTTTAGGCCTCTTGGTTATGTTTAGATGGTCTTATGTGCATATGTTTTTATAGGAACAATAAATCTGTTTTTTATACTTAGCCATATATGGTACAGTTGTCCATGGGAACTGTATTTCTTTTTGTAATCAATTGTCTGGACACTGAATGACTAGTTGGTGCTATATAGGAATAAATATGTTCTGTGCTAGCTAGTGGCAGGCATATATGTACTTTTAAATCAAAGACTATGCCACGTCAGATATCACTATCAGTTGACATTTACTCCTGACCTGTAGTGGGTGCAAATTATATGGTTGAAACTAAGCCTACTTACGAGAAACCCAGGACAGGAACGAAGCCTATGGTCATGACGTGGACAGCACATATTAATTTGTGCAGCCCAGACACAGCATGGCAGCCTGATTTTGCTGGTTCAAAAATTTTCCACTGCTCATAAGCATTCAGGAGATATCACTACCTTCTGATCGGAGAGGATGTTCAGGTTCAAACCGTCACAAAAACATTGGATCTGTGGGGCCTCCGCTGAACCTGAGGCTGGTGCCTCTCCTGGTGCCTATCCTCATCCTCCTCCCTCCATTTTCTCTGATGAACATGCAATTCAACATACATACTGTAGCAGAAAAGTAGGAGAATCCCATAAATTGTCAAACAAACACATACTAGTAAACACGTTTTTAGTCATTATTATAATAAGTATCATTAACACTAGGCCAATTGGATGACATTTGATTTATTTCGCCTCTCACAATCCACTGTATTTTCTGGCAGTTTTTCCAGTAATTTGTCAAAGCGCAGCTTAGCTAAATCTGACAATTTAACGGGATCGTGGCTTGTAATGTGGTTTTGCTAAACAGTACTTTTTGTTGCCGTGTATATATTCATACAGCATTTCAGTGCCTGTGGACTTACCAAGCATGGTCATTAAATTCTCCAGTAAGATTCAGCACAATAGCCCTAAGAAAAACTACTGGCGGAGATGGCTATTATAGCGGGACCAAGACCTCACACCAGACGAGCATCTCTCACAGCAAGTAAGCTTTTATAATTATTACTATCTGCTCCTACAATTGTGTGGATAATTTATTCCTAAAAGTGGAGGATTTATTTGCATCCGACTCTGAAATACATTGGTCCATATTATGATGTACACCAGTTATAAATTCTAAGTCACATTCTGTTTTTTTATATGAAATTATTTTTTAATAAAAAGAATTGATAGACTGAATTGTTCTATACAGTGTTTGTTTTTTGGTTTTAATTAGGGATCACATTAGCGCAGATTATATTTATATTTCGGGTTTCACAGAGCACCCAATCAGCAGCTGATTCACATTTATTCAGTAGATTACAGAGCCATCAAGTAGTGGTTATTTCTAGCGGTTTGACCTTTGGTAAATCATGTGGTTTTAAATACCCTTGGAAGTCTGCCTAATACATAAACGTTTTTTTAGTAAATTTAGCCCTTGGTTTAGTAACTAACCCCAACTATCTAGTAGTGCCTCCACTGGCATCAAATAGATAGATAGATAGATAGATAGATAGATAGATATGGGCAGCATGGTGGCTAAGTGGTTAGCACTTCTGCCTTGCAGCACTGGGGTCATTAGTTCAATTCCTGACCGTGGCCTTATATGTGAGAAGTTTGCATGTTCTCTCCGTGTTTGCATGGGTTTCCTCCCACACTCCAAAAACATATTGGTAGGTTAATTGGCTGCTAACAAAATTGACCCTAGTGTGTGTTAGGGAATTTAGACTGTAAGCTCCAATGTGGCATAGACTGATGTGAGTGTGTTCTCTGTACAGCGCTGCGGAATTAGTGGCGCTATATAAATAAATGTTGACGATGATAGATAGATAGATCTGCCTCTGTCATTAGGACCCATAGATTTAAGATGCTATACAATCTGCATATACATGCATTGATTTGGTGCCTGTGTAGTACCAAAATGCATATTTTATATTAATAAAACAGATGTTCATTCATCTCTAGTACTTTGTTGCAAAATAATGAAGCATTGCAATATTGTCCTCTGTGACATAAGCTTTCATTTCGGTATTTAATCAGTTAACTTTTGTTGCCTTTAATATGTCTTATACAGTGATTCTATCAAGTGTAAACCAGCAGTGTCAATGTTTGTTATGGCATGCTGGGAAATATGAGTCATATGCACAAGTGAGAATAGTGTCATATAATTGTTATTATGAAATTAGATAGATAGATAGATTAATATCTAAGTATAAATGGTTTATGACTTACAGAAAGGAAAGCACGATGTCACATTTACTGTGTGCATATTAATAACAGCTTCCCAAGCCAAAGCCAATGATATAATTGGAATTTTAAAACAAAGTTGGCAGAAAAGTCTTTTTAAAGCGTTTAAATACAGATGATGTTTGAAAACATGTAAATTCACATCCAAAACGTATATTTTCATGTTCATCTTTTCATCTCATCAGAAGAAAAATGTATTTTATTTTTAAGATTAAATAATGCTGAGAGAAAATTAGCCCTTAGCTGATTAATTTCAGTACTAACTTTCTTATTACTTGTTAGTAAATAAAATGTGAATAAGGATTTCTTTTTGTTCAAGAATATTTGTATTAACATCAGGAAGTTATGGTGAACCAAACATCATCCAATCTACATTGCACCTTTATCAGACAAGAGAATGAAATGTTCTGGCCTCTACTTTGATAGAAATAATAGGACCATTTTTTAGGTTTGCTGCATTTTCTATGAATAATTTCAATCTTCCTTGCCACGTAAGGGGCTACACAGATAAGTGCCAAAACTGTAGCATATATCAATAGATGTACTACGGTTGAGGCATAACTGGAGCAGCGGGATGAATCAAGTGGAAGAATAAGATTAAGGCATCACATTTCTATGCACAATGCTTTTTCAAAGCAAATACATCAGACAGTCAATTGCACTGGAACAATGAGAGATAGGTCTCATATCCACTCGTGTCGATGTATTAGGATAGCATACTTAACGCTAGTAGAATACATGAAAATGAAAACTATTGCTGCAAAACCACATATCCACTCACAAATGTTATTTGCTTTTTGAAGTGTTATGGCTCTGTCCAGGGCCTGATTAAGGGTTCCAGCAGCCCTAGGCTAATACACTGGTTAACCCCCCTCGCCTATTTATTAACCCCCCCATTGCCATTTCATTAATCCACCATAGTCAGTTCATTAATCCCCCTCCTAGTCAATTCATTATCCTTCCCTAGTCAATTCATTAACCCCTCCATCCAATTTATTAACACCTGTAGTCATTTAATTAACCACCCAGTCAATTGATTAATGCCCCCGAGCCAATTCATTAATTTCCACCCCAGCCAACCAATTAACCCACCCAGCCATCTCCTCCCCTCCACAGCCAATGTGTCACCCCACCCCCCCGCCCCCACACACACACACGATATTTAAAAAAGTGCACTTACCTTGCTCTTTTCTGCTCCTCTTCCCTCCAGGCTCCGGGACTTCTGTTTTCTTCACAGGCAGCTAACTTCTGTTCCCATGCTGTTAGCTGCCCTGTCAGTGCGGGCATGCTCTGTGTTCTCAGTGTGGCCACATGAGATGTGATAATTTCACGTGACTGCACTAAGCAACACATCACAGCTGCACTGACGGCAGCTAACAGCATCGGATTCGCTGTTAGCCGCCTACATCAGCCTCATTGTATACACAGTGACAGTCGGGGCTGCCCCCTTGAGACCAGGGGAGGATGGAGCTGATCGCCAGGCATTTGCAAAAAGAACAAATGCTTGCTAGTGTGTCAGTGCTGCACCCCCCCTGGACCCAGTGTCCCAGGCTCCAGCCTGATCAACCTATTAGTTGATCAGGCTCTGGCTCTGTTGAAGTTTTCTAAACACTGCTTGCTCCATTCACTTGTATTTATGTCAGTAGACATGTGCTTTAATGAATGATGTCATCAGACTATCCTTTGAGGGGGTGTCAACTATGATTGCCCACTGCTCATGGGAAAGATTTAATGCACTGCAGACATGCAGAGGTTAGGAAAAAGCAGGTAAAATCATGTAAATATGCATTAGTGTAATACATACTTGCCTACTTTCCTGGAATTTCCTGGGGGTTCATGAATTTTTGGGAGTTCTCTCGGACTCCCGGCAGAGTCGGTATCCTTCTGGGCCTTGGTGGTGGTTGGGCTTAATGGCGCTATTCATGCCATCAAGGCCGCCCCTCACTATGCAATGCCGTCAACGTCGGTATTTCATAGCATGGGTTTGAGCCACGCCCCCTCGTGTCAGCTGATCTTCCCTCTACAATCTAATGGAAGCAATGTTTTAAAAGTCGGCAAGTATAGTGTAATAGAATCTTTATTTAAAAACTTTGTTTAAAAGTGTTGCTGTTAAGAATAAATCGGTAATTATGAGGGTAATCACAAACTGATGGAAATATGTGTATACAATATTTAGCTATGACCACTCAAACCTCTTCACTACACATCACCCTCACTGTACCCCATCACTATTATTATTATTATTATCCTTTATTTGTTAGGTGCCACAAGAGTTCCGCAGCGCCGTACAATGCACAAACAATAGACAGTAAAGGGTAAAACATTACTGAGGAGTAAACAAATATACCAACACTTCAGAAGCTCCAAGCAGGCTAATGCAGTAAAGACGGAGTAGAAGAGTAGGTAAGGACACAGGAGGGAAGAAGGCCCTGCTCAAATGAGCTTACATCCTAACGGAGGGTGAATAAAACTCAGGTACAAACGGGGGCCAGTTGATGTAAAGGAGAGAAGAGGGGATGGGAGGAGGAAGGGGAGAGCAGGTTTGGTGGAAGGATGGTAGGCTTTGAGGAACAGGTGGGTTTTTAGTGCCCGTTTGAAGGAGCTTAGAGTGGGAGAGAGACGGACGGAGCGAGGGAGGTCATTCCAGTGAAGGGGGGCTGCCCGGGAGAAGTCTTGAATTCTGGAGTGGGAAGAGGTAATCAGAGAGGAGGAGAGGCGACGGTCATTGGCCGAGCGCAGGGAGTGTGAATGGAGGTTGGAGATGGAGGGGGCAGAAGACTGGGAGAGTGCCTTGTATGTGGTGGTCAGGAGTTTAAAGATGATTCTGTAGGGGATGGGGAGCCAGTGTAGGGCAAGGCAGAGAGGGGAAGCGGAGGTGGAGCAGCGAGAGAGGAAGATGAGTCTGGCAGCCGCGTTCAGAATAGAGCGGAGGGAGCTCACTGTACCTCTTCACTATACATCACCCTCACTGTACCTCATCACTATTCATCACTCTCACTGTACCTCTTCACCACACATCACCCTCACTGTACCTCTTCACTATACATCACCCTCACTGTACCTCATCACTATTCATCACTCTCACTGTACCTCTTCACCACACATCACCCTCACTGTACCTCTTCACCACACATCACCCTCACTGTACCTCTTCACTATACATCACCCTCACTGTACCTCTTCACTACACATCACCCTCACTGTACCTCTTCACTATACATCACCCTCACTGTACCTCATCACTATACATCACCCTCACTGTACCTCTTCACTACACATCACACTCACTGTACCTCCTCACCACACATCACCCTCACTGTACCTCATCACTATTCCTCACCCTCACTGTACCACTTCACCACACATCACCCTCACTGTACCTCTTCACCACACATCACCCTCACTGTACCTCCTCACTATACATCACCCTCACTGTACCTCCTCACCACACATCACCCTCACTGTACCTCATCACTACACATCACCCTCACTGTACCTCCTCACCACACATCACCCTCACTGTACCTCATCACTATTCGTCACCCTCACTGTACCTCTTCACCACACATCACCCTCACTGTACCTCATCACTACACATCACCCTCACTGTACCTCTTCACAATACATCACCCTCACTGTACCTCATCACTATTCGTCACTCTCACTGTATCTCCTCACCACACATCACCCTCACTGTATCTCCTCACCACACATCACCCTCACTGTACCTCTTCACCACACATCACCCTCACTGTACCTCTTCACCACACATCACCCTCACTGTACCTAATCACTACACATCACCCTCACTGTACCTAATCACTACACATCACCCTCGCAGTTCCTCTTCTCTACACATCTTCTTCTGTGTAACTATTCACCACACATCACCCTTCCCAGGTTTCTTCAAATCCCCTCCTCATGCCTCTTAAAATCATCTATTCAAAACCTCTTCAAACCTCCCTGCCCAGTTAGCTTACCTTGTCCTTGATGTGTTGCGGTGGCTCCCAGTCACTGATAAAGAACGCACCACACAGTGATAAGGTCACCGTGCAGCATTCTCCCGACCTGAGAAATAAGAGGAAGGTGAGATCATACATTGTTCAAGGTAGGGGGGGATCAGGGGGTTCCTGGCAACTTGGAAGGTAAGTGCAAAAGAAATTAAGCAGTCTAAATGTAATCTAATTTATTAATGACATTCTAATCGATGAACACATATTTTAACAAATATTTGCTCCTGCCTTTGAAAACTTGGTAAGCGTAGACATGTGTAATACTACAATTGGGTTAACCCCTTAATGACCAGGTTTCTGTGATTCAGCAGTAGGACCAGGCACCACCAGTGCAGAGCTTGCTCAGGAATGGCAGGAGGCAGGTGTGTGTGCATCTGCACGCACAGTGAGGCGAAGACTTTTGGAGGATGGCCTGGTGTCAAGAAGGCCAGCAAAGAATCCACTTCTCTCCAGGAAAAACATCAGGGACAGACTAATATTCTGCAAAAGGTACAGGGATTGGACTGCAGAGAATTGCGGGAAAGTCATTTTCTCTGATAAATCCCCTTTCAGATTCTTTGGGGCATCTGAAAAAATGCTTGTCCGGAGAAGGAAAGGCGAGTGCTACCATCAATCCTGTGTCATGCCAGCAGTAAAGCATCCTGAGACCATTCATGTGTGGGTTTGTATCTCAGCCAATTGAGTGGACTCACTCACAATTTTGCCTAAAAACACAACCTTGAATAAAGAATGGTACCAAAACATTCTCCAAGAACAACTTCTCCCCCAAGAACAGTTTGGTGACAAACAATGCCTTTTCCAGCATCATGGAGCACCTTGCCATAAGGCAAAAGTGATAACTAAGTGGCTTGGGGAACAAAACATCAAAATTTTGGGTCCATGGCCAGGAAACTCCCCAGACCTTAATCCCATTGAGGGCTTGTGGTCAATACTCAAGAGGCGGGTGGACAAAGAAAAACCCACATATTCTGACAAACTCCAAGCATTGATTAGGCAAGAATGGGCGGCCATCAGTCAGTATGTAGACCAGAAGTTGATTGACAGCATGCCAGGGCAAATTGCAGAGATCTTCAAACAGAGGGGTCAACACTGCAAATATTGACTCTTTGCATAAACTTTATGTAATTGTCAATAAAAGCCTTTGACACTTATGAAATGCTTGAATTTTACTTCAGTATACCATGGCAATATCTGACAAAAAGGTCTTAAAACACTGAAGCAGCAAACTTTGTGAAAACCAATACTTGTGTCATTCTGTCTTTTGGCCATGACTGTAATAGGCCTGAGTCATTAAGGAAAGGCAAAAAAAAGTAGCAAATGTTCTCCAGGACAAACCATGTTACATTGCAATGGGTGCAAATTAGATTATTATTTTGCAGATAAGTTAAATACTGGCTGTCTTTACATCTAATAGACAAATACTTGCTAGCTTTATTTTTACACTGAAATTTAAAGTTAATCTAGGACATGCCCTACCTCAACTATAAATCTGTCCCCGCATTTTAAATTTTCCTCCCCCTCCAATGCACAATGCAAAATAGTAGTGCCCAAATTTACTCCTTTGTTATGCTTTGTTATCCTTAATGACTCAGGCCCAATAACTTAACAAGATACAAACAACTCATAACTTTGGTAGTGAACATTAATATATTATTTTATTGATTCCTGATTATGCCATAATCGTGACAAATGGTTTTATGGGCATTTCCAAAAATGATACAATTGACTTTCAGATCATTCTCAGTCATGCAGATAATTCTCAGGCTATAGTAAGTTAATTAGCTGAATATATACACAGATATCTGTTTGATGACCAGCATTATAGAGAGCAGAAGGACAAATTATTTTTATTCATTGTTTTGATCTACAGTAATCACTAAAGTTCACTTAATAATTTCAGATTCTATTTTCACCAACTATAATTTTGCAAACGTGAGCATGAATAAATTAGATGTAAGTAGCTATGGGGGTTTAAAAAGCTGATGGTATAATTGCAGAAAGTTGCCTTATGTCTGTGAAAATGACAGGCTTCTCCCTTACCTGACAGCTATGGTAATTCACCTATCATTACTATATCTTATTCACACAAAGAAGAAACAAGATATGGGAAATAGCAAGTCAATCAGTCAATCTTTTGGCTTCTACCTCGCTCTTCTGGCTGAATTGTGTAAATATGATACATACAGAGTCACATGTTAAATATGTTTGACAAACTCATTTAAAAAATCAATGTAATGCTGATATCCATAATTAATTTAACTACAAACCAATCAGATCATTCATTAATTAGAAAATTAATGAAACTATTTATTTAGATTATGTGGTGATATAGCACACATTGAAATAATTGGATTTTTTTACAAGTTATTATATAGTTTTTTTTAGATTTGGCAAATAATACCTTTTGCTAGGTATAATAGCATAAGACAGGTCATATATGAACATGGAAAACATGTGAGTCGTTACTTTATATTGTGAGATCATGCAGTATGTATTTTTACGTGGCTATGATTACTTTACAGCACTTCAAGATTCATAATGTGACAAAAAGTTGTTGATAGCGTGATAAGCATATTTTTGCTCAATATCATTAGCAAAATCAGCAGATAATTACCAAATGTGGATATAATAATCCACCTATTTTTTAAATACAAATATGCAATTTCACTATATGGGATGATGCATACTTGCCAACATTTTGAAGTGCCCTCTTGGCGTTCACAGGGAGAGTATGGACAATGGGGGCGGGGCTTGCGGAATCGCATAATTTTTGACCCCGTCCCGTGACCTAATGACACATATGCAGGGCCGGATTAAGGGAATGGAGGCCCCTGGGCTAAGGGGGCCTCCATTCCCCCGTGAGGGCCCCCCCGTCATCTGAGCTGCCCCCCCCCACGTGATCTGAGCTGCACCCCCCTGGTGAGCCGAGCTGCCCCCAAGGCACTTACCTCCTTCTCCTGGCATTGCAGTCCTTCTCCGGTGCGCTGTACGCTCTTTACTGAGGAGATCTTGTGAGAGTGAGACTCACGAGATCTCCTCAGTAAGGAGACTACAGCGCGCCGGAGAAGGACTGCAGTGAAAGTGCTCAGCAGCATTGATCGGGCTGGGGGCGACCCGCCCCTGACCGATCAATACTGCTGCTGAGCACTTAAAAGGGCCCCCTGGATGCCCGAGGCCCCTGGGCTGTAGCCCAGTTAGCCCTATGGTTAATCCGGCCCTGCACATATGCATCATTTACAGCGGGGGTGGGGAAAAAATTTAGCAGAGCTGTTTAAGATACACAATTTGGTTAGATCTAATCCAAAATCAGACTCTAATTTAATTGATATGTTTTTGCTCAGTCTAGTAGTAGTGTATTAATCTGCATATGTAAATAAATGTAAATGAAGGAAAAAGTAAAATTGTGCATATTCTCTTATGGTCATAGGTTATCTTTAAAGGTTCCAAGGTTCCATCCGTGATTTGATCATGTTTCCCTCCATAGGGCATTCTGGTCCACCTCAACCCTATTGATGGCTACCTGTTAACAAAGGATTCAGGATATTGTCCGGCTATGTTACATTTAACAAAATGTTTCTATTAATGAGCAAACAAGCTGCTTCTTACACTGCAGCAACACACATCTTAGTCAACTGTTAGGTTGTAGTTAATTTTCTTCTATAGCTTTTTTTAACTTTATTAAAAATGTATCAATGTCACCTAAAGATCAGGCATTCTACTAAACTATAACACCCATATCTACATAGAAAGATGTGGCAAGAATAATGTTATTAACTGCTTGGATAGAAACAAATCACAGAATCAGTGCCATGGCAAATTACCAGCCAACAAGAGACATGCACATTTTATTCAAACTACCAAAAAAAACTCCATTGGTTATAATGATACCTTGCTCTTCTTTTAGACCATTTTCAGGTGACCAATAAGAACATACATTATTTAACAATTAAACAAGTCAATAACTTGAAACAAACAGAAAATATAATCTTGGCGATTATACAAAAATATTTGATACAACTAGAATGCAAAAAGCACCTATAAAACACATAATTGTAAGTTATGGCAGTAACTGTATAAAATAAATGACTTTTCTCACCCCTATCCGAACACACAGCATTTAGACTACCAGAAATCATTTACATAAATACAAAATAATTAAGCATTGTGTTTTAAAGGATCCATGCATGTAAGTAAGGCAATAATTAATGATAGTCAAATAGAAAACAAAAAATAACAGCCAATTATAGCAGAAACACTTCTTTTCTTTGTCAAAAGAAGACATTAAGCATCACACCAAGCTTCATAAATGATAAGAATATCCCAAACACTTTTTTGCTAGCACTCATTATTAGTTAAGCATATATCTATAATTACTGTACCACTCAGCCAGCATAGGGAATAGCCCATAATTTAGAAAGAAGTGCAGCACATTTTATGATAAACTGCATAGTCCATCAACAACATATCAATATAATTATAACACAAAATTGTGCATTCTGTTCCATTATTTTACTATGCAATAACGCTTGAATAATTGCAGGATAAACAAAACGGAAGCCCTCAACTTACATGCTATTCCCTAGACTTTGCTTGCAAAGAAAAATCTATGTATCTGGTATGTCATAATATTAAGTCAAACTGATTTTTATATAAAAAAAAGAATGTTCCTTGGGATACTATTCATTTTCATGCAGTCTAGGCAGCTAATACTCAGAAGATAGATTTTTGTAAGCACCACAGCTTTTCACATTGAAACAAATAAAAACCTTCACCGGAGTGTAGAGAAAAGATGAATCATGCATTAAGACTTCCAAAATTAACCACTGTGTGATGAGTTATCCTTTTGAAGAGTTAGACTAGCATGAACACTTTTCCAACTTTGTAGCAAGAAGTGACATGATTAATTTTGTTTAAAAAAAAAATCAAAAAAAAAATCCAGATCTACAGTATACTATAGTATACCTAAAAGCCTAAAACTGAAAGTAGATACATCTATCTGGTACAGGGACAGAACTAGATTTTTTTTTTTTGGGGGGGTGGGCTCAGGAGGGGTGAGTTAGTCCCCATCCTCTTTTTTACTTTGTGCAGGTCATGTCGGAAGAGACAGGCAGGCAGAGTATGGCGCCCGGCCACTCTCATTTTCTTTAATACACAATGAGAGCGGCCAGGCAGGATTCTCTACCTGTCTGTCTCTGCCGACACAGACCTGCACATGGTGTGTGGCCGCAGGCAGCACGCCCCTGCTGGGGATGGGGGGGGGGGGCAATAGCCCTGATCACCTCCCCTTTCGGCTCTGCCACTGATCTGGTGGGAGTATTACTACCCATAAAGTTGGCAATAATCTGGGTATCTGTTGCTGATGCATCAGTACTGAGTAAGAGCTCTGTTGATTCCAAATTATTAATAAGCTCAGGTCCCACTCCCCCCCACACCTAAATGTGCTTCAGGTTGCTAGTGATGTTATCAGGTTGCATATGTAAATATAAATATAGGTTATGTTAGTGTCTGTGAATATAAATATGTTCCAACTGCGCTCGCAAAGTGCTAATAGAACAAAGGGGTGAATATTATAGCAGAATAAATTAGACACATCACATACAATGGCTTGATATAAACAAACTAAAGGTGGTGTATCAATGTATGTCGTTAAGTAAACTAAATCATAGTCTGAATGGAAAAAATCAATAGTCCTTGACTCAATGAGTCCACACAAGAAAACACAAAGTCTCTGAAAAACACTTGCAGGATTTGAAATTGCTGTCAATGGGGTATGGACCAATTGGGAATCAATCCAGAAATCCACATATGTCCACGTATGTCAGGATGAACCTCAAAAAGAAGAAAGAAAAAAAGGGGGGGAGGGGGGGGAAGGGAGGGGGGAGAGGAGGGGGAGGAAGGGAAGGAAAAGGAAGGGAAAGGAGACAAAGAGGGAAAGGAAGATTATGTCAGTTGGTAATATGTGCTATGATTGGTGCACAATAATAATGCAGTTGAAATTGTAAAATGAAAACTGAACAAAGCGTATGGGACCAAGAGGGAATAACTAAAAAGCAGTTTAATAGGACCCAATACTGGCCACAACAATAAACTACAATGGAAACATGCACAGCATAAATACGCTGACTGAAAAACAAATTGATTGAGATGGAGTGATGACCAGAGTGTGCACCACCGAACTCACGCTAGTGATGGTAAACGGCGTGGAAGCGTTGCTGGATGAAGGAGAGTCAAGGTCCAATGACCTCCTTCAGAGTAGAACTCCAGAACAGGCAGGTTGGATGCAGCAGTCGCATCGTGTGTGCCGGAGTCCGCGGGTGCAATGTATTCCACAGTGGAGCGCAGAGTCACTTCCTGTCTACGGATACCGGAATGAGTCAAAAAGGTGTCCCAACGCGTTTCAATTTGGACGGAGACTTCTTTGAAGATCTACAAGGAGGGATTCCTTGGTTCCCCCGCTGCTGCAAGTGTGTCACGCAGTCTGATATTGAGCGCATATGTATATCTATTATGTTAGTGTCTGTGCCAAATCAGTCTCTGCTATTGGTACACCACACCACTGCTGGACTCAAACTGACAGGTTTTGGCTTTAAAGGTGAAGCCCCACAGGCTCATTTAATAACCTGCTGCATCATTTTCATCTCATCCATACACGTCTGCATCACAAATGGCTTAATGAACCACTGCTAGTATTTAGTTGCCAGCATTTGCGGCTTTTTTCACGTTTAAAATAAGCAGCATCCTGGGAACAACATACTGCCAGCTTATTGCCCATCTACCCTTCAACCAGATCATGACATTTTTTTTTTGTAAATTAGGTACTTTTTTTAAGTTATACTATAAGAAAAACATAAACAATAGCAAGCAACCAAATACAAACTACAAACAATCCAAGCTGATGCAGAATATAGTAAGTACACCCATTTTATAAATTGAGGGCCTATACCAGGGGTGTCCAACCTTTTAGTTTCCCTGGGCCACATTGGCAGACGACAAGTTGGTTTGGGCCGCACATAAGATACACTAACAATAATGATAGCTGATCATCCAAAAAACCATAGAAACCATAGTTAACATATATATATATATATATGAGAAAAAAAGTGATATATATATATATATATATATATATATATATATATATATCACGTTTTTTTCAAATCCCCCTATACTTACCTTTCAATCGCTCTGTTCAAAAAATCCTCTCTAGTTATTATACTATAATCACTTTTTGTATTGTTTCGATGCAATATCAATAAAGTGCATTTAAGCCAGGCATTGTATATCAGGGTGCCCTGACCAGGCCTGCGGTACCTGACATATACACCACTGTGACCCCAAATTGTGACCTGTTTTGCTAATTACACCACTTTGTTAGTTAAGGGATAACAACTTATAATGGGCCAAAGAAAATAATATATAATGCCCCATTAGTATTACAAGTAGAAGTATGTAGCAGGGAGATAAGGTCCATGATGCTCCAGGACCAGGTGACTTTTATTCACTGGTAAGCGTCCCTTGAAACAATAAAAAAAATCCCCCTTAATTTACCTTTTAATCGGCTTGTTCTCCTGTCCTCTTCTCTTCTTTTCTCCAATTCTGTGCTGCTGATTGTTCTTCTCGCGCGGGTGACTCCTCTGTGCTGCGCTCCGCAATGGATGTTGGGCGTGATGACATCACGCCCGACATTCACTGCGAGCGCCGCACGGAGGAGGAGACAAGGGAGGGAGCCGGAGTACCAGCTGACGTGACTGCGTGACCGCAAGGTAAGTATTTTCTGTTCTTTTTTTGCAGGATTTTTTTTTTCCATTAACAGCGCTGCCCCCTTGCCACAACCAAAACTCCTTCTGGGCCACATTTACAGGCATGCTGGGCCGCATGCGGCCCCCGGGCCGTGGGTTGGACATCCCTGGCATATACTGAAGCGCCTTATAACTTACAACTTCCGAATAACTTCTGATGGCCAATACCTTAGCTATAATCTTAACGTCAGAAGTGGATTTTTGCACTTTGCACCATTCATTGCACCATTAGCAATCCTGCACCTGCACTTTGTGCAGGCATATCCTGCTCCTGTGTCTGCATTCCACTGCACCACTAGCAATCCAGCATCTACAGTCTGTGGCATATCCTGCTCCTGTGTCTGCATTTCACTGCACCACTAGCAATCCAGCATCTACAGTCTGTGGCATATCCTGCTCCTGTGTCTGCATTTCACTGCACCACTAGCAATCCAGCATCTACAGTCTGTAGCATATCCTGCTCCTGTGTCTGCATTTCACTGCACCACTAGCAATCCAGCATCTATAGTCTGTGGCATATCCTGCTCCTGTGTCTGCATTTCACTGCACCACTAGCAATCCAGCATCTACAGTATGTGGCATATCCTGCTCCTGTGTCTGCATTCCACTGCACCACTAGCAATCCAGCATCTACCGTCTGTGGCATATCCTGCTCCTGTGTCTGCATTTCACTGCACCACTAGCAATCCAGCATCTACAGTCTGTGGCATATTCTGCTCCTGTGTCTGAATTCCACTGCACCACTAGCAATCCAGCATCTACAGTCTGTGGCATATCCTGCTCCTGTGTCTGCATTTCACTGCACCACTAGCAATCCAGCATCTACAGTCTGTGGCATATCCTGCTCTTGTGTCTGCATTTCACTGCACCACTAGCAATCCAGCATCTACAGTCTGTGGCACATCCAGATCCTGCAACTGCAGTTGTTACACCTCTTTGTCTGATCAGTCTCCTGGCTGTCTGCCTACCTGTGATGCATCCGGTGCCCCCCAAAAAACCTGCAGCCCTGACACCTGTGACTCACCTGGTTTCTCATGTCCCCCAAGTAACCTACAACCCTGACACCTGTGATTCATCCGGTGCCTTGTGCCTCCGGAGTAAACCAGGTATCCTGACACCCGTGGTTTCTCCAGCTTCTCAGCACTGCCTCTTTGAACTATATTACCTTTGACCATCCTCTTTATCTGTGGCTTCCTGAGTGACCCTTGCTATAACTGCCATACAATTGTTTAACTTTTTTTCTCAAGGTAGAATACCGTTCCATCCTCCGATGCCATTCTTCTATAGAGGACACAAAGTAAACCCTACAGCAAGGGAGTAAAAAGGAGAAAAAAAGACACCAGTAAAAAATAGTCATCGATTTAAAGTTTTTATGTTAATGTTTTCTTAAAGTATAGATTATTTTATTGTAAGTTCTCCTAAGCAGGGCCCTCTCTCCTCCTGTCTTCTTGTCTGCTCCAATCTAGTCCCATCTTGTGCTATACCTATTGCATGTTCTCTACGACACTTGTTTGTTATATAACTTACCTATTAAGCCTTACATACCGTATTATGCGTAATTTCATGCTAATCTTGTGTTAATACTTCTTGAATGTTCTATATTTTTGCCTGTTGGTCTTTGTACTGTAACCCCCTGTCACTGTGTGTAGTGCGGGGTGCAAAGATTTCACAGTGCACCTCCTTCTCAAACCCTGGCTAGCTAAGGGGTGTGGGTGTACATGACCAGGGGGTCCCTGCACATGCAGGTGTTTCTTTGTAAGTAGTGGGACACAGGACGGATGTCACTTTGTGGTGCAGTGCAATAAACGTCACAATAATTTGGGCGCCAGACCATCTCTATCACAAACTTAACTCTTTATTTACACTCCTCTTCCTCCAGCATGATAATCATAATGGTTGCAGCAATAAAGAAATATATATATGCAGCTCCTTACTCCTCCTGCACAGCTCTTAATGTTATATAGATGTTATATAAGATAGCTCACATGTCTCCTACACTCCAGTACTCCATACTTCACTGCAGTTAACCCCTTCTCTGCAGGGCACTCACATGGATGCTAACAGGCAGGCAGCTTCTCAATGCAGTTCTGACACACACTGTGTAACTTTCAACTGCAGCTCACCCCTCCTCTGTGGGGATGATTTCTCCTTTGGGATCTGACACTTCTCTCTGTGTACGCAATGCCCCTTAAGCTCTGATGCTCCATCTACCAGGCCTCTTGCAGCAAACCCCTCTACCAGGGTTTCTTCTATGCAAAATGTTCCTCTCTTTCTTGGAGTTCTCTTTAGTGACATGGGGTTCACCCCCTCTCTGGTATTAGGGACTCCCCCCCCCTCTGTATATGCAGCCACACTACTGCATGCAGCAATCCCCATTTCTCTTTTGTGGTCCTTCCCCTTATGGGCTCACCCACTCTTGCTTGGGGGACAGTAGTGATTGTCTCTAAGCTGCAGCCTATTCACTTCTTTATCACACATTTAATCTGGATATATCCTTATGCTAGCTTGCAACATGTATTGCGATATACAGAGTATCCTCCATTTTCTGCAATTTTTATATTCTGCAAGCATCAGCTACATTCCCAATGCAGATGGACCCCTTAATGCAGATCAGTGTTACTGTACATAGACGCACAACCTGGATGAAGCACAACCCACTCAGTTAAGAGCCTTGCCGCAAATATCGGAGCCAGCATTACATATATGAAATTCCCACGCCATGACCTCAAGCAGCGTCACTTTCCCAACTGATATATAAGATTGCAATGCCAGTTGTGCGTCATTTGTGGTGGGATTCTTAACTGACCATGCTGTGCGTCATCCAATCATGGTTTGTTATTTACTCTACCCATGGAATGTCTGCCAGAGATCCTGAGGAGTCCAGCAAGCTACCATGGAATTAGTTGAAGAAATAAATGAGTTAAATAGGGATGTGTGGGTATGTCTTTGTTTAGAATAAAGATATTTTTTAAGTCGTGTTTATTTTTAAAGGTACACTACAGCTCCCAGTGGGCCCTGCATGCCAAGACATGCTGAAACTTGTAATTCTAAATAATCTCTAGTTTACACCTTGTAGCAACACATGTATGGTTCATCACATGGCTACACCAGCTCTAAATAACTACCCAATTTTCCTTTCACTACCTCCATCTATCGCTGCCCCCTTCCTACCTATGTATTCAGAACCATCCAACATCACAAAATTTGAAGAATGGTTAGCTAGAAATGAAAAACAAACAGCAGATCTGCATATAAAGCGATTGAGGGGTGACAGTGACAGCAAAATTCATATGAGGGAATGTTTGTAGTCAGGTCAATGAGGGAGGGAGATGCATTAAATAATAGTAATTAGTGGCGTCATATAAATAAATAATAATAAATAATACTAAATTAAAAATAAATAATAAAATAACAAAATACTTAAAACTGGAAGCAAAAAAGTGCAAACAAAGATGGAAAACAAATGGTGCTCTACAAGGGGACAACATGTATAGGAAAGATGAATAGTGAATATGCAAAATAAAAACACAGTGAGATAAATATGAAAATAAATATAGATATCTGGTTCTTAGGACGGAGAAGATAATCGCCCAAATGTCCAGTCATTTATTATTTTCATACACTTTCAAACAAAGACTGAAGCGACCTGGCTGGATGCTAAGCGACAGAGCAATGACTCAAACACACGGCAGTTCATAGCACATCTAGGAAACATTGCCACACAGCAGTGGCAGAAAAGAAAAGTGGTGCAAGATGAAATTGACAAACTGTCCAGACGTTGATGCAGTACATAAACAGACCAACAATCTCAATATAGCCTTATACCCCTTAAATGCAGTTTGGTAGTCTAATTACATTGTGCCAAGAATAATACGCAAAATAACTGCTGGCTCTTAGAGGTGCAGTAGCTCTCAGCCATGCAGACTCCAATCCCTCGCTTGTGATCTCAGTGTTCAGCTGACTTTCCCTGTGTGTGTGTCTGTCAGCTGACCTGCAGCTTTCTGCTCATAGGTGGATAAAGTGCAGGTGAATTCAGTGAGGGCAGACTGGCAAGTCGTTTTACAAGCAGTGGAATGTCTTTGAGGCTCCCTGTCATAGGCTCCAGTTCTACCTCATTTTATAGTGATAAAAAGTGACTCCCTGTCACTGGCTGGAACCTATATATCACCTCAAGTTCAGAAACATGACACAACTTGCATCTCTCTTTAAATTAGATCAGTGCCCTATGAGCAACTCTAAGGGATAATTACTAAACTGCGGGTTTAAAAAAGTGGAGATGTTGCCTATAGCAACCAATGAAATTCTAGTTACCATTTATTTAGAATATTCTACAAAATAACAGCTAGAATGTCATTGGTTGCTATAGGCAATATCTCCTCCTTTTCGAATGCACAGTTTAGTAAATATACCCCTAAAAGTGTCCAGTTTGGGATGATCATTCTCTGCTAAATTCCTACTTTGGTGACTTATATATGCTGGATAACTTACTGTCAAAATCAGCAATATCTGATCTATATTCCACTCTTCCTGTTTTCTGTGGACTGCAATTGTTTATTATTTTGGATCTTCAACTATATATTATACACATTTAGCATGGAACTACTCAAAGTACTTTTGAAAATAGGGAAGGAAAAGTTCTCTGTAACAAAAAAATATATATACAATATTTATATCTTGTTGGATGTTTCTGTAATGGTAAACTAATCCTTGTCTGCACGTGGTTTCTGTTCCCAGGAGTGTAGCGCAGGACACAGCTGCTGCTTCTCCACCACCCACAAGCATAGTAAAATGTAACAAGGAAGTGGCTGCACTTAACCGATCCCATGCCATTACCATGCCCGATCAGACTCCCCACAGCCTTCAAACCCTTAAACCCTCTCTGAAAACCCATCTCTTTGTTATAGCTTACCCTACTCCAACCTGCACTACCCACCCTACTGCACCCTCACATCTATCTCTCCTCTGAGCCACACTCGCTCCTCTTGTTTACGTTGTCCCCTCCCTGTCCTTTGTTTTCGTTTCTGCATTTATTTTGCCTACCTTGTATGTATCTGTTTTACGTATGCTCTGCACTTTCCCCACTGCCCAGCGTTGCAGAGCACTTACTTCAATGAGAGGATTAATAAGGAAGCCACTGTTAGTTTTCTTATGTTGAAATAGTATCATTAGTATTGGTAGAACATTTTTCAAAGCTAAAAATAGGTAAGCAGATCAACTGGATTCAATCCTAACTAGTTTTCTGTTTGCAATAGAGCTTCCACACGGGTATCAACCAGTCTGAACATAAGAAGACTAACAGTGGCTTCCTCTTACTGACATGAAAGCATCCTTGCTACAACTGCCATTGGAACTCTTACATATAAATTCCAATACCATCTCTGGATTATGCTGCAATTTGTAGACACTTGCCGGCAAGAAATTTTGTCCCTGTGTGTTGTTAATTGTTAATGTGAGTTTTGCCAAATAAAACTGTTTACTTGATAATCTATATCAGCTTAGTGCTAGCCAAATTACAGGTCTAGAATTAAGGCTAAGGTTTCAGGTAATGACTTGAGTTAAGGCCATAAAAGTGTTGGGATTAAGGTTTTTAGGTAATATTGGTATATTTTTACTTGTTTTTTTGACACTTACAATTCTCATTTGTCCTGCTTGAAACAAAATGTTTCTTGGTTACCTTGGACAGCAGTGGACTGATATAGAATTGTAACAATACCTTCCTTGACCCAGATCCCTAGTGTGCACGTATAAATGCAGCGTCTCCTCTTTGCACAACTGTGTGATTATTCCTAGTCACAGCGTCACATTTGGGGTTTGACATTTTGCTTTTGTCTCTGCAAAAGAGAGTTTGTATATGACATAGTATTATGACATCATGTCTCATCAGACAAGACTCAGTTCCAAGGTCCAGCAAGACCCAGTTTCCAGGTCCCTATCTGTGGCTAGTGGGACTTATCCAGTCTGTAACAAGCAGTGTTATAAAAAGCCTATAAAGGGTCAGTTATTATTAATGCTTCATAACTAGTCTAATGATGGGACACCTTTCATGGTGCCCTACAAAACATAAAACTTTTGCCCAGTTATTAAAACAACCCTGGATACATGCAGCAAGAGGCACTGCATTAACAGTGACCCACACAATAATTCTATGTATATATAAATCAATAAAAGCAATGCAGAAGTAAAACATGTGAATAAAATCTAAATTCAAGTATAACTAAATTAGATGTTTTAACATTGCAACATAGAGTTGGCATTAGCCCCCACTCAAATGTCCTCTTTTTCCTCCATAATGACAGTCGTGTACATCATATACCCCAATGTAGTTATTTTGCATGACTACATAAGTATCATCACAAAGTTATAGTTACAATATAAATGTTTTGGGAGTTAATTTTAAATTTTAAATTTAAACTTAATATTGTAAATGGAAAATATTACTGACTTCCCTAAGGTGCTTTTACTGATGACTACTCAAATAAGAAAGAAAAGTGCATTTTGCCAAGAGAGCTAATTGTTACAATTGTAATTTTATGGTAATGGATTTCTGAATGATAAGACAGTTCAGTACTATGAAATATGTATGAGATTCACTTCTAAATAGTATTCCTGCAAATGGGATATAATGCCTGTCTACTTTGAGAGCATTAACTTTGTTAGGAGGATAATAGGTTTAGAAGCGACAACATAAATGTAGACTTTGATTAAGTTTTTCTATAATAGACATTTGCTTTCTACTTACATTTGTGAACCTTCTATAAATCTTATGTTGCATGAACATGTTTTATTTTAACCACTTGAAGTTCTAAGCGAAATAGAGATTGAATGTGGCACAGTAACTGATTTATAGATACTTCATGCTCAGTTTATGTATAATAAGAACTAAAATCAACAGCAAAGATTGTCAATGACCCTAATATTATTGGCAACTGTCCAGGTTTCACTTAGGGTTTGGAAAGAATAAAGTAAATTTGGTACAAACCCTACACCTAACCCTGAAGCAACCCCCCAAATGTTACCAAAATGAAAAATGTAAAAGAAATCCCAAAAACTAACCCTGACCCTAACCCCAAACCGTAGATGAAGCCTGACATGAGTACACTTGGGAGCATGGCTTGCTATCTGATGAATAGTAACAAAATACTTCAAGGGTGCACAGGCAGCTGCATTCAGGAGCATGTATGCAAGAGGGGATACACAGCATGCCAACTTTCATGTAACGTCAATTTTTCTGCAACTCAACAGCAGCCTCTGCTTTCACGTCTGCGCACTCATTAGGGCGTCACCTACCCGCTCTGCTGCTCAACTCCACATATTAATTCAACTTGCTGCTGCCCCTGTCTCTTCTTTAGCTGTATTCCACTGTTTGTGCTCAGGTAAGGCTAAGGAGTGGAGAAAATTATGCTTAGGTTGCAATCAATCATTTGCCCTCAGTTATATAACTGGAGGTCAACTGCATGCAATCCAATCATTTATTTAGGCAAGTTAACTGCCCAATACAAAGTCATTTTATGAAATATATGATAAACTATATTGGCAGGGAAACTGTCCAAAAAAGTCTGTATAAAATTGTCATTAAAAACTAGATTTCTAATTACTATGATTTAGTATTTTCCAACTTCATCATTCGTCTTCTTTCAGTTGGTATTTATATAGCTGTTGAGAGAGCAGATGATGCTATACTAATTATTTATAATCATTGTTATTTATTGTAATTCTAAGCTGTCAAGGGCATAGCTATATTCATAGCAGTCCATGCTACTTCTATATGAACAGGTAGCATAGAGGGGCTTACCCCAGCAGAGGAAGAAATGTGCCTTGAAGTACAAAACTTAATGTGACTTCAAAATATGTTTATCCAGGCAGCTATATGATTTTGAAAATAATGGTAAAATAACTGTATTTAATTCAAATTCATGTGCCAGATTGTGTCTAATGCAATTAGTACTCTGCCCTATTGTTAGGACTTTGTGGCATGTAGTTCCTCTGCTCCACCAGAGAGGCTGCTGTTCTGAGCTTTGTGTACCTCACCTGTAGACTTTATAGACTTTTTACATGTGAGTGATTAATCTGCTCCCTCACCTGATTACCTAGGACCAAGGTTCTCAGGATTAAAAGGCCCCTAAATCAATAATGTGTATTTTCAGATATGAAATATAAAAAAATCTGATATTTTACTGCAGCGATATTAAAAAGTATCATTACCTCCAACTCCATGACAAACAGCTGAAGCCTCTTCCACAACCTTAGAACAGTGCCCTGATGGGATCTAATACATGTCAAACAACTGGGAGTACACTCATTTAAACTGCTGTAACATTACTGGCCTCGCTGATGTGTATTAATACGCAATTCATTAGTGCATTTCTGTAGCATAAGTTTGCAGTTGCCCTCCATCTTCCCTGTATCCCAACTTGCAATGATGTTTTCTTCCAGTGCAATAGTTTAATATGATATTGGTCTGTGTGGGGATCTTTGAAGGTGCACTCACCCTCTAATGGAGAGATTCAGTTCTATGCAAAGTGCTGCATTAGCCTCACTCAATGAGACTTCACAGTGATGTCTGCCCTGAAATCCTCGATTCTAGATGTGCGAGCAAAAAAAGCAAAGTGCACACAGGAGCACATAACACAAGACTCCTGTGGCACTTTACGGTTTTTTGAATCTCTCCTTAAGTATGACAACCATATAAGTAAAGGGAGGACATGTGTATTATTGTTCAAGTGTAAAATAAATGTAACATACTATAAGAGCATAGGCATTTGGTAACCTATAAGGTTTCTAAAGTGCAAGCATTCACCACTGAAAAGCCACATTCTATTACTATTGATCATAAAGGTGAAAAATGCAATTTGTCAAATGAGGAAACACTCTTATTTTACTCAAGCACAACAATTTTATTCCAAATATACAATTCACAGTGAGGTTGATGGCTATAGCCAGTTTTATGTTGAGCTACTGTATTATCAATCTTTTAAAATTTAGTACGCACATGTAAACATTTTATGTATGTATTGTGATTAAATATTTATGTACATTTATAGATTTTTAACTTGAATTATTGTGTTGTTTAACATCTGTTCTATGCAAATAGAACTTCTTATGGTGCACATGCTTAGGAGTTTAATGAGGAGGGGAAGGATTAAAGCTAACCACAACATTCATAATCACACTGTGCTGTGCATACTTTGATCATGAAGGCCACATTAATCGGGTTCCATTATATTTTTCACAATGTTGTATTTAGTAAGCCACTATAAAATCACTATAAAATGGTCTACTACATGAAATGAAAAGTATAACTCCAAATGAAACTACAATTTTTCAGTTCAATAAGTTATATTATATTACTGAATACTACATATCAGAGGTCTGGTTTTCCCATAATATAGTGAGTCTCGCAACAGCTCCAACTGCAGTGCAGTATAGTAGTCTTTTCTCAAACTTCAGTAGTGTTGTTCACACCCTCCCTTCTATTAAATTACTAGCCTCATGAAGAATATGTTGGGAACATAAGGCAACCTACAGGATCAGGGGTAACACTAGACCCCTGATAAATATATTTCTATATTATAGCATAATTTATTTAACTACTCATAAAACTAAATTTTCAGTCTGGGTAGATTGTGTGCATGGTTGTTAATTTTCCATAACTATAAAGCTACAAGGAACATAATGTTCTGGTAAAACCTTATCCAATCTGGAGGCGAAGTATAAGTCCAAGAGCCTGGTGCTATCTGCAGGGGTGTGCACTGGCCACTTTTGGTGTTTTGGGTTTTGGGTTTTGGGTTCTGATTAGCTTGAGGTTTTGGGTTCTGATTTTTTTTGCCAAAACACCCCATAAAAGGTTTTGGTTCTGATTTTGGGTTTTGGGTTCTGATTTTTTTTTAAAAAAGCGCTAAAATTCATATATTTTTTTTTTTCACTCCTACACTATTATTAACCTCAATAACATTAATTTCCACTAATTTCCAGTCTATTCTGAACACCTCACACCTCACAATATTGTTTTTAGTCCAAAAGGTTGCACTGAGCTAGCTGGATGTCTAATCTAAGCGACACAAGTGGGCGGCACAAACACGTGGCCCATCGTAGGTGGCTGTGTAGGCTTGAATGGCCTTTTGCTGCTCCTCCATCCTCTGCAGCATATAGAGGGTGGAGGTCAAGCGCGTTACTACCTCTTGTTTTAGTTGATGGCAGGGCAGGTTCATGCTTTTTTGATGTAGCAGGAACAGTGAACGTAGTTTAATATCTGATACTAATATTTCTGCACTGCAGGAACAGTGAACTTAGTTTAATATCTGATACTAATATTTCTGCACTGCAGGAACAGTGAACGTAGTTTAATATCTGATACTAATATTTCTGCACTGCAGGAACAGTGAACGTAGTTTAAAATCTTATACTAATATTTCTGCACTGCAGGAACAGTGAACGTAGTTTAATATCTGATACTAATATTTCTGGACTGCCTATTGAAGTGGAATCTCGACGGGATTTGGTACCGGGGACACAATACCTCCATCAACCGTCTAAATTCCACTGCACAGATGGCGGACACCGGACGCACGTCTAACACCAACATAGCTGTTACGGCCGCAGTTATCTGCTTTGCCATAGGATGACTACTGTCGTACTTCGTGCTCATGGCAAACGACTGCTGGACGGTCAACTGTTTTGTGGAAGACGTAGCGTTCTTACGACTTCCCCTCTGGGAAGATGACCGACTACCAGCAGCAACAGCAGCAGCGGCAGTAGTAAGCGTATCGCTGCAGGATCCTCCGGAAGAATCCCGGATTGAAGAGGACTCAGTCATGCCGGTGACATGGCCTGCAGGACTATCTCTGATGGAGATCGTGGAGGAAATTGACGAGGAGGCTGTTGCTGGTGTGGATACAACAGGACCAAAAAATTTAGGTGTCCCATCTAGGAGTGGCACTGCAGTGGCAGACAGGATGGCAGTTTGAAAAACTAGGCCCCAAAGAGCACATAATGCCAAAAAAAGAGTTGCAAGATAGAATTGTCCTTGGGCCCTCCCACCCACCCTTATGTTGTTGAAACAGGACATGCACACTTTAACAAACCAATCATTTCAGCGACAGGGCCTACAAAACTGTGGCTGAAATGATTGGTTTGTTTGGTCCCCCACACAAAAAAAGCTATTCATCTCTCCCTGTACAAACTTAACTGGCTTTACTGAGGCAAGATGTCGTCCTCATCCTCATCCTCTGATTCCTCGCCCCCTTCAGTGTGTACTTCCTCATCCTCACACATTATCAATTTGTCCCCGCTGGACTCCACAACCACAGGTCCCTCTGTAGTCTCTGGAGGCCAGTGCTGTTCTTGATTGAAGAATTGATAATTAATTTTTATGAACATCATTTTTTCAACGTTTTGCGGAAGCAACCTCCTTCGCCGCTCACTGACCCGTTTCCCCGCTGCACTAAAAACTCTTTCCGAGTACACACTGGAGAAGGGACAACTCAGGTAAAATATAGCCAGTTTGTACAGGGGCTTCCAAACTGCCTTTTTTTCCTGCCAGTAAAAATAAGGACTGGCTGACATGTCTACTTGGATGGTGTCAGCAAAGTAATCCTCCACCATTTTTTCAATAGTGACAGCATTCAATGCAGCGACAGTAGACATGTCTGCAATGGTTGGCAGGTCCTTCAGTCCGGACCAGATGTTCTCAGCATCCCCGCCAGCGGGTCTTTTAGGAAAACTGAGCTTTTTCCTCGCAGCCACAGGTGTTGAAGAAAATGAAGGAGGAGCTGTTGGCATGTCACGGTCCTCTTCAGAGGACAATCTCCTGACCAGCAGGTCTTTGCACCGCTGTAGACTTGTGTCCGCCGGAAACAGAGACACAACATACGCTTTAAACTGAGGATCCAACACGGTGGCCAGAATGTATTCCTCTGACTTTAAAAGAGTGACCACCCTCGGATCCTGGCAAACCGTACGAAGGACTTCATCCACAAGAGCTACATGCTTGGTGGAATCGCAATTCTTTACCAGCTCCTCCCTCACTTTCTCCAGCTGTTTCTGCAACAGCCTGATCAGGGGAATCACCTGACTCAAGCTGGCAGTATCGGAACTGACTTCTCGTGTGGCAAGTTCAAACGGCTGGAGAACCTTGCACAACACGGAAATCAGTCTCCACTGCGCTTGACTCAGGCGCATCCCCACTCCTTTTCCTATGTCGTAGGTGGCTGTGTAGGCTTGAATGGCCTTTTGCTGCTCCTCCATCCTCTGCAGCATATAGAGGGTGGAGTTCCAGCGCATCACAACCTCTTGTTTGAGGTGATGGCAGGGCAGGTTCAGCCTTTTTTGATGTTGCTCGAGTCTGCGGTAGACACTGGCAGAATGCCGAAAGTGTCCAGCAATTTTGCGGGCCACCGTAAGCATCTCCTACACACCCCTGTCACTCTTGAGGTAATGCTGCACCACCAAATTAACGATGTGGGCAAAACATGGGACCTGCTGGAAATTGCCCATATGTAATGCCCGTACAATGTTACTGACATTGTCTGACACCACAAATCCCCAGGAGAGTCTAAGTGGGGTAAGCCACTGCGAGATTATTTCCCTCAGTTTCTCTAAGAGATTGTCAGCGTTGTGCCTCTTATTAAAACCGGTGATACACAACGTTGCCTGCCTTGGAATGAGCAGCCCTTGTGGAGATGCTGCTACTGATGCAGCTGCTGCTGTTGCTGCGAGAGGCGATGCATCTACCCAGTGGGCTGTCACAGTCATATAGTCCTTCGTTTGCCCTGAACCACTTGTCCACATGTCCGTGGTTAAGTGGACAGTGGGTACAACCGCATTTTTCAGAGCACTGAGGACACTTGTTCGTACTTCCCTGTACATCCCGGGTATCGCCTGCCTAGTGAAGTGGAATCTCGACGGGATTTGGTACCGGGGACACAATACCTCCACCAACCGTCTAAATCCCACTCCACTGATGGCGGACACCGGACGCACGTCTAACACCAACATAGCTGTTACAGCCGCAGTTGTCCGCTTTGCAATAGGGTGACTACTGTCGTACTTTGTGCTCATGGCAAACGACTGTTGGACGGTC